>NC_092786.1:15251277-15561277 GCF_047496795.1 Chiloscyllium punctatum
GCTGACTTTACTAATTGTTATTATCTCAGCCTGCCATAGTAACCTTTCAGCCTCAGTCTGACTCTGCTAATTGGTGTAGGAGCATTCCACTATTCTTATCCCATACTGCCACAGTGACCTTTTGACGAATGTAGCATTCCGTAGACCGCTTGTAACAGATTGCCAGTAGTTTCCATGCCTTTAACCTTCCCATGCTTTCATGCTCTGTATTTTCTGTGCAGTGTTGCGATCTTTCATCAGACATCTTCACCCCACTTTCCAGTAACTGGTCCTTATCCAAGTGTGCTCTCGCTTCTCAAGTATTCGGCTAAATACTCCTGAAATGTTTTGATGACTCATAGCTTTACCACATGTTCAAACAGTGAGTTCCAATTATACAATACTCTCAGAGTGAAAACGTTCTTCCTATATCTCCTCTGAATAACCTCTCCCTTGCGTTTAACGGAGAAACCTCGATGTTAACTCTTCCCATAAGAAGTTCATTCCTATCACACATACCAATTCCCTTAATGTGCACCTTAATCACTTCCTCACTTAGCCTTCTCCGCCCCCAGATAAAGAGCCTGAACTAAGCTTGTCTTTCTTCGCCATGGCAATAGTGTCGTGCTGGAAAAGTACAGCAGGTCAGGCAGCATCCATGGTGCGGGAGAATCGTTTCTGGCATAAATCTTTCATCAGGAATGAGGCTTGAGGGTGGGGACTGACAGCTAATTGGGAGGGGGTTGGGGTTGGGTGCAAGGTAGCTGGGAAAGCAAATGGTGGATGGAGGCGTAAAGAAGGTGATAAGTCAGAGGTGGAGAGATGAATAGGTCCGAAGGGTGGTGCTGAGTTGGATGTTTCAGACTGTGATAATGTGGGTGGAGGGGAAATGAGGAAGCCGCTGAAATCTACATTTTTCCCTTGTGGTTGCAGGGTCCCAAGGCAGAATATGAGGCGTTCATCTTCCAGACGTCAGGTGGTAAAGTTTTGGTGGTGGCTTATGCCCGAACCGACGATTGTCCTGCTCTGCAATTCACATAACAGGAGAGATGTGAAAACCAAAGACTAAAAGAAGGACAAAAACTTATAGATTCAGAGTTAATGGAATTAGACACAGTGCATACAGAAACCATTTGGCCAGTTGAGTATGCACTGTGCCGTGGAAGAGATTCACACTCCCCACTCTATCTTTCTAAACCAGCATTTATGGTGCACCTACAAAAATAGAAATTACTCCAAAAGCTCAGCGAGTCAGGCAGCATCAGTGGAGAGAAATCAGAGTTAACATTGAGAATTAAAAATCAGTTCCTACGAAGGGTCTGTTGACCCGAAATGGTCATTCTGTTTCCCCGAGCTGCAATTCTGAATTTTGTGTCTTATTTACAGCACTTACAGTCCATTCAGATTTTGTTTGCCATTTACCTGAATTGCACACATTTGCGCTGTGGGAAGGAATCGGAGCAGCCAGAGGAAACTCACATGGGAGAGAGAGAGAGAGAGAGCAGGAGTGTGCAAATTCCACACAGTCAGTCACACAAGACTTGAATCGAAGGCGGGTTTCTGACGCTGAATGGCGCAGTTCTACCCACTGAGCCCTCCCAATATGCAAGCGCCTGTCCTGGAAGCAAATTGAACCCGACCTCACGCAGTGACAGGCGGTGGTACTACCCAGGAATTCTATGCAAAAAGAAGCCTATTTGTTAATACTGGAAATTAACATTCGCTTAACTATCGGAACACTTTTTAAAATTACTTGGCCTATAGCCTTGTATGTCTTGGCATCACAAATTCGCATCAGAAAACTTCTGAAAGTTCTGAGGATTTCTGCCTGTGCAACCTTTGCATGCACTGAGTTGCAGATTTCAACCCACGGCTGTTTCAAGACATTTGTCTACACATTCACTCAAATCTTTCCTCTTCTATCCTTAAATCTATGCCACCCTGCCCCTCCCCCCGTGATCGATCTCACCATCAAAGAGAAACATTGATATCAGTCTATGCCATCCATATTCCTGATTACTTTATGCATTTCAATCATGTTTCCTCTCAATCTCTTTGACTCTAAGAAAAACGCCTCCAGTCTGTCCAATTTCTCTTCACAACTGAAACTCTTCTACCCAGACAATATCCTGGTAAATCTCTCCTGCATCATTACCAGTGCTATCATATCCGTTCTATAACGCGAATTGCAGAACTGCACATAATAGACAAGACAGAGCTAAATGAGCAAGTGAAATAAATGATGTAGAAATCCACAGACAGAAGTAGTTTCGAATAAATTTTCTTTTCCTCAGTGCTGCCCTGTGTCCTTTTCCAGAGTATGATGTTCTCATAATCTCTGGTCCATGTGGTAAAAGCTGTTACATGAGAATTGATCACACAGCCACGGTATTGAAATGGATTAATTGGCTTGAAGGTGAGCACATGGTTCTTCTATGATGGCACCGAGGCGAAAGAAATGCCAAAGCTGGGAGTGCTCCTGGTCAAAGGGGGGACGAAGAGCATAATTGTTGTATTAGGATACAACACCAGCATTAACCCGCACTACAGATTGGATCAGCTGAAGCGTGCTGGAGCCTTCAGCGAGAGATCGATTAATTGAAATCATTCTCTGAAATTTTCCTTAACAATGCGTTGTTTTGTTACTTTGACAGTAAGAGCTGTTTTTGATCACATCGTCACCACATCAGCCGCTTGCTCCCAGTAAACACTCCAAACCAGCGTACATCACTTTCATTCCGACACAGCCACATGTCATATTCTCATTCCCTCTGTGATAATTAGAATTGGCAATATCATTCTCTGAGATGCAGCAATGTAGCATGAAGTTGACAGAGTAGTGAACAAAGAAGAACAAAGAACAGAGAAAGTTTACAGCCCAGGAACACGCCCTTTGGATGTCGAAGCCTGAGCTGATCCAAATCCATTGTTTAAACCTATCACCCAATTCCAAAGCATCCCTCTGCACTCTTCCTACACATGCATCTGTCCAGGCGCAACTGAAATGAATCCACCGTGCCTGCGTCTAATACCTCTGCTGGCAACACGTTCCAGGCACCTACCACCCTCGGTGTAAAATACTTCCAATGACTATCTTTCTTAAACTTTTCAACTTTCACCTTGAGCGCGTGACCTCTCATTATTGAATCCCTCACCATGGGAAAAAGCTTATCTCTATCCACCCTGGCTATACCCTTCATGATTTTGTAGACGTCAATCAGGTCCACCTCAATCTCGTTTTTTCTAATGAAAACAAACGTAACCTACTCAACCCCTCTTCAGAGTTAGCATTTCCATACCAGGAAACATCCTCATAATCCTTCTCTGCACCCTCTCCTAAACGTCCACGTCATTTTGGTAATTTGGCAACCAGAACTGTACACAGTATTCTAAATGCAGTTGAACCAAAATCTTGTACAATTTTAGTATGACATTCCAGCTCTTACACTCAGTGCCTGGTCTGATGAAAGCAAGCATGCCATATGCCTTCTTGTCCACTCGATTCGCCTGTGCAGCCACCTTGAGGGTATAAAGAACCTGAACTCCCACATCTCTCTGCTCAGCAATTTTACCCAAGGATCTTCTGTTTACTGTATACTTGGTTCTAGAATTAGACTTCCCAAAATGCATCAACTCACATTTGCCTGGATTCAACTCCATCTGCCACTTCTCCGCTCAACTGCCCTATCTATATTCTCCTTCATTCTTTGACAGTCCACTATGCTTTCTGCTCCTCCACCAGTCTTCGTGTCATCTGCAAATATAATGGCGATATTTGGGCGAGCAACCCTTGGAGACTGGAGCATGGCAGCTGCTGGTAATTAGATTCGATGAATAAAATCTGGAATATCAACCCGCTCAGAGGAAGAGTGACAAAACGATTTAATTTGCTGAAAACCCATTCATTCATGTCCCTTCAAAAGGGAAATCTGCCTTCCTTAAAGAGACCTGCCAACATATAACTCCAGAACCACAAGAGTACGGTTCACCCATACATTCCCTCTGACTCAGTTCAAGGAGAGTTAAGGATGAACAACAAATGCTGTTCAGACTATGATGGCCACACTCCTGGGGAGAATAAGGAAGGATAAAAAAGATACATGGATGATGGGGAAAATTGGGAATCTACTCAGCGTGGTCTCAAATTCTGCTGATTATCCAAACTAAATAGACACAAGGATACCGACGCCTCCATGAAGTCAGGTCCATGGGGACGGGGTCTGTTGGAAGGGACCCAATTACCCGCTGAAGTGTAAACTCACTTCCTCAGTCACAATGTGGGCAGGTCATTCACCACTCCCCTATCTGAGAAGGAATCAGTCAGGAGACCAACCTGCAAAGTTGCCATCAGGTTTACAAATGATAGCAAGGGTCCGATTCTGCTGTTATTGCAGGTGTTCTTCCCATCCAGCAATGAACCATGCTTGGATGCCTGTTTCCAGTGAAGTGCCACTGTTTCCTGATGTAGATCAATAATTCAAACATAGTTGTAGGAGTCACGTTTAGATGTTTACAGACGATGCAATAATTGGTCGTGTAGGTGACTGTGATGAATAATATCAGGGATCACAGGGATGTATCAATCAGGTGGAAAGGAAAAACGGTGAATGAGATTGAATCCAAACCAATAAGTGGTAATAAATTTGGAGAGTTGAAACAATAGCAGTGAGGATTCTGAGTGGTGTACAGGACCAAAGAGATTTTGGAGTAGATATTCACAGATCTCTGAAGATTGTTGGACAGGGAGATCAGTTGTACGAGAGGCTCTTTGTTGACCACAGTCTGAGAATGATATTCTATCTTTAGCAAACGCCAGTTTTGGAAACAACTGAAGGAATGAGCACAAGTCTGGTCAATGCGATAATCAACATTTTTCAAAATGGGAAAATAAAATGTGGAGGGCTCGAGTATAACTCTTTGCCCATCAAGACCGCTTCACCACTCAATGAATTTACCACTGCTTCCTCTCCAAATCATGCTAGTATGTGCCTTGGAGGGTAATTCATAAATGGTGACGTTTCAGTGCATCTTCAACCTTGTCGTTATAGTTGGTACAGTCTTTGAGCTTTGAAGGTTCTGTCAACAAAGCCTGGATGACTTACTTCAGTGAATATTCTAGGTGGCGCACTCTGCTGAAATTGTGCCTCAGCTGTGAAGTGAATAAATATTCTGGCATTGAACAATGTACAGTAAGTGACTGTATTGTCGTGGAGGGTGTCCAGTTCCTTCAGTGGTATTTCAGCGGCACCCACCTAGGCAAATGGAGAGAGTTCTGTTCAACATCTAAATTGTGCATTGTGGACGATGTAGGTTTCACGGAGACAAGGGTTGAGTTAATAATCAAACAAAGTCGACCGACGGACAGGTTTTTGTCGTCAACTTCTTTTATGCACGATCAGGTTCCATTTCTAATAAACACTAGCTGTCAGGACGATTACATGGAGGTATTCAGCCACAATGAATCCATTGAATGTCAATCGAATATGATTAGATTCTGATTTGTCAGAGTTATCATTGCTGTATTTGGTCTGCGCCTGAAATTTCAACCCATTTCATCACCAAAATTTCTCCACCTGTTTTAAGGATATGTAAGGACGCTGCAGGGGACAACAGAGATTTACGGGGATGTTGCCAACTCTGTATAAAATGGACCTTCGTGGAATGATTGGTTAGGCTGTGATTATTCTCCTCGAAACAAAGGAGGTGGAGGGGTGCTCTATAATCATGTAACACGAATCATAAACGTTCAATATTCGTGGAATCTTGACAGTGTAGATACGGGCAGGTGGTTTGCCCCATGCTGTGAGGAGAGCACCAGAGGACATAATCTCAGAATTAGATATTGCCCATTTAATTCAGAAATGGGGAGTCATCTCTTTGCTCAGCGGCCAAACAATCTGTGCCATCAGTGTTTTTGGGTGTTTTCAAACTGTGCCAGATAGTTAATCAGAAAGATGATGAAAATTTGTCGAGGTAAGTGAGCAGAAAGGAGTTAAAGATTATCAGATCAACCATGAGTTCGTTGAATGGTGGGGCAGACTCCATTGGCTGAACGGCAAACTCCCATTTGTTTAACATTTTGTCAAACGCCTTATTTTATTAATAAGTTCAGAATTGTGGGGGGACGGGATGAAGTGATCGAAAAGGTTTATTAAACAGATCAGACAGATCAGAAACAAGGCTCATGAACTCAGGAAGACGAAATGTACTGTGACCTGGGGATAACAAATGACACTGGGCACAGCACAGGTGGCTGCATACAGAAGCTGTGAAAGCTGAAGAAAGTTGGTAGACCTTGTACAATTGGCAAGTCAGTGATCACGCTGGATGATGGATCGCCATATGATTCACACACAGCAGAAATTAGTGAAAGAATGAAAGGTTCGTTTCATTGTAGAAGTTTTCTGCGGTTCCAATTCCGAGTCACTGTTTGAATTACGGATCAGATCATTGTGTGAAGTGTTAGGTTAAGATACTCATGCGCCCCCCACCTCCCCCCCCCCCCCCCCCCCCCCCCGCCCACTGGATAAACCTGTGCTCCCGATCTATTGGTATTTGTTTCTCATTCTTTCAATGCAAATTCATAGAAAGACTAGATGGAATGTGGGGCGGAAAGAAAAATGCGTTCTTTCTCATTACACCAAGTTAATCTACAATTGAATAGAATGACTGCTCTCACTCTTCATTTCGACTTTAATGTGGTGCCAATTATTCGTGAATCTCCCGTGCAGTGAAGGGCAAGAACAAATTCTCTATCCATTCTATACCCGAAGTGTGAGGTACCAATAAAAACTGCTGGAGCGGTTTGTGAAGTTAGCAACCAGAGTGTGACTCGAAGTCGTGAATGTGGAGCACAGCGGTATAATAACCCACCACCACAATCGTTCAGTCTTCTCCGCACTTTTTGTAGAGCGGTGACATGTCACCTCATCAGGTTATTTGTGGTGAAAGTGAAGGATGAGAAATTTACAGAGCGGAATCGAATCCACACCATTGTGCTTCTGCTTGCATCAGAATTATAATAACAGCAAATGCCAACAAATAGCCATGCTCGTCAGAATGAATAGTTGTCAGTGATACATTCTGAGTCAGAACTGTGTCAGAATGAAACAGAGAACAAGAATTTTACGTCATAATCACATCTACATTTGACTCATAATTTCTTCAGTCACTTTCTCGTTCACGTGAAGAAGCAGCCATGAGAGGGAAATAACGGCGATGTTGTGGGTCAATGGCCTTTCTCATATGGTTGAACCTGAAATTGATTAAATCGCAAGAAACACTGTTTGTTCGTTTCATTTTAATTTTGCTGCAACCTCACAATGTTCATTGTAATAATCAGAAGTGAATTAGATTTATCTCATTGGAACGATTAATGCTGTATTCAAATTCGCTCCGACTTTATTTCAGCTTTAGGAAATTACTGCTTAGCAAATCAGAGGGTTAAAGTGCAAAAGAAAATCCACCAGTTTTGTTGCTCAGTCAACCCACTTAGACATTGTTTCCCCACAACTTCCGACTGACTACACCACACCCCTACACCTTTACCTAACCACACGCTGTCTCTCTCCTTGTGAATTTTTTTCATTGTATGTCACCAAATGTGCCTTTCCAAATATTTTGAAAAACAGATTCTCAGAGTAACAGCGATTCTGCTCTCATCATTTCTTTGTCCTTTAAAGGTTTTAACAAAGGTTTTGAATGTCTGACGTCTAGACGTTTACTCACTTGAAATAGGGAATTTTCCTCCTATTTACTCTGTCCAAACATCTCATAACATGAAACCCACCCATCTCCCCCTCCCCTCCCGAATTACGTCTTTCTTGGTTCAGGGATAACTGTTCTAAATTTTCGAAGACAACAAGTGAATAAAATCTCATCCTCAGTACACCCCGTTTCAGCATCGTCTCTAATGGCTTGACACCCCAATAAACACCGTCATAACCCTCTCCGAGAGAATCACAGAATCCTACAGTGCAGAGAGAGCATTTCAGTCAATCTATCCGGTGTCGACACACTGAAGAGCATCTCACCCAGACCTAGCTCCCCTCCCCATTTCTTTATATTTCACCTCCCCATTATAATGTCAAAAAAAAAGCTGTTGGGCTATAACCTGGCGTCCTGTGACTTCTGGCATTGTCCCCGCGTTATCCATGGATAATTCACTTAATTTACTTAATTCAATCCCTGGACATGAGAGGGCAATTTAACTTGGCCAATCAATATAACCCTCAGACCGAACAGCAATGCAAATTACTGAGCCAATGTTCCATCATCGTGAGCAAAACCAGTAACATTCTTAATGGCTTTATATCCTGGTAACTCAGCCTCATCAAAGCAAATCAACCCAAATTCAATGTATCGAAACACTACTCTGTGCTTGACAATCTGATTCGTGCTGCGGGAAATGTTTCTGCACTCATATTTGAACGCTTTTACGCTGTTCCTTCCTCACCTTCCTGCTTCCAATAAACACTTCAATCCGGAACAAGTCTGTCAAAAGCTTTTCATTGCAACACAGTAAAAAGGTGCAGTTTGCAGTAGTCACATGTTTGCACTTTCACTGACACTCTGCCTCCCTGAGCGCTGCAGCCCTTTCGCACACTGATTCAGGCAGCACTGTCCTTCCTGTGACATGCCCCTTCGAGAATGGAAGGACAGGCATCAATACCCGCACTCGGAAATGGAGCGACAATTTTAAAATATTTACATTGTCCCCAGTGGAGAATTGAGCCCTGTGACAGGCGGGGACACTAACCATTCGACTACCGAGGACAAGAGTGTCAAAGGAGACCTTTCAACAAATTGTGGCCACACTTGTGAAAAACAATGCCTAATGAACTGAATCCTATTTCAGAATGCTCACCCCACCGCCTTATTTGTCTTGGCATCACAAGTTCGCATCTGAATATTTGTTCAGGGTATAAGGGTTTAGATTACATTACAGTGTGGAAACAGGCCCTTCTACCCAACAAGTCCACACCAAACCGCCGAAGCACAACCCACCCATACCCCTACATTTACCCCTTACCTAACACTACTGGCAATTTAGCATGGCCAATTCACCCTAACCTGCACATCGTTGGACTGTGGGAGGAAACCTGAGGCCCCAGAGGAAACCCACGCAGACAACGTGCAAACTCCACACAGTCAGTCGTCTGAGACAGGAATTGAACCCGGGTTTCTAGCGCTGTGAGGCAGCAGTGCTAACCACTGTGCCACGGGTTTCAGCCGCTCTGAACAATGCAGACATGGTATTCCAAATTCCAACCCCCTGCTGGCTAATAAAGCTTTTCCGCACATCTTCTCAAACCTTTCTGTCTTTCTCCTTAAGTCTCTGGCCCCTGCTGATCGATCCCTGCATCAATGGGAAACTCGTTCAGTCAACCCTGTCCATACCCTAACTCAATCATGTCTTGTCTACATCTCCTTTACACTGCGACAAACACTCCACTCTGTCCTGTTTTTCTTCCAAACTGAAACTCTTCAGCCCAAACAAGATCCTGGTAAATATCTCCTGCAATTTTCTCAGTGCGATCACATCCCTGCAATAATGTGACCTGCAAGACTGCACACAACGCTCTTGCTTGAGGCTAATGAGCATTTGTTTTAAAATTTCTGTATTAGTATGAGGGCGATTCTGGCTAGGAAGAATTTATTAGTCATTCCAAATTGCCCAGAGGGCAGTTGAGACTCAACCATATTGCGATGAGTCTGAAGTCACATGCAGCCCAGACCAAGTAAGGATAGCCAATTCCATTCCGAAATGACATCAATGAAACAGATTTTTTTATCAACCATTGTCATTGGATATATAGTAGTCATTAGATTCTTCATTGAAGATATTTATTGAATCAAAATTTGACGATCATGGCATTGTGGGATTCAAGCCCGAGTACCCAGACTATTACCTCGGTCTCTGGATTATCAGTCCTATGAAATTATCACAAGACCAACACAGAAAGCCACAAAAGCTGATCTTTTCCAATAAAATGTCTTTTCACCCAAACTGCCCTGGGTATTTTACATGAGCCTGACGCTCAAATTGTCTCTGGCCTATCTCAGTCAAAGCTGCGACATGGGGATTGATTTCACAACCATGGTATCCAAATGGATCGACTTGTTTGAATGTCCCGATGGTGGTATTGGGGCACGTTCACCCAATAACAGTGACGGCAGCAGCAGCACAGACAGAACAGCATGGATGGTAAAGAGAGTGATAGGTTGTGCATTGCCTCAGAGAAACGGGAGGAGGGACGGAAAGGAGGTTTAATGATCGTTGGAAGGAGAGAAATCTCCGACATCGGGTGTGTTTGAACCCTGATATATGGAACACAGAGATGTAAGAGAGCGGAATTTGAAGGTAAAACAATCAATTTCTTAGCATGTGTCACAAAAAGGACAACGGAGGGAACACTTAGTGCCGTGATTTGGTTTCAAATCGAGGTTGCTGTGGTCACAATGCAAAATACCGACAACCACGATCACAGTAACGACAGAACAGGATGCTTGCAAGCAGCAATAAGTATACTAGCAGAGGAAATGTTCGGAAGAACAGCACATGTACAATATCAGTACTCAGCGAATAGTGACAGACATGTGGGAACTGAGAATGAGCTGAATCTTTCAGTTCGATGTCCCTCAGAGACGGTGGAGATCCCTTGAATGAGAATGTTGGAAGATGAGATTGATCGATTTCGACAAAACATCAATGACTCGGGGGACAGTACAGGATATTTTTGAAATGTATGCTTCAATAGCATTTTAGCTTAACATCGGCACAGCCGCCCAGATCCAACCAGAAATGGGGATGGGAATGTGTGCACGGAGTTACTCTCTGGCTCCAGGTGAGCGTCCTGTCCTTCTGTAATAGTATAGAGGCGCAAGAAATTCCTCGGTTGAGTGTCCTCCTGCTCAAGGGCTTGGTTGTCCCCGTTTATACTATCATAGTGATTTCTGGCGCATCTTTCTAAGACAGCTGAGTGGCACAAGTGGAGAGTGTTGAGACCTTAACTTTGCAGTGGTGGGTTTAAAAGATGATTTTGCTGTTTGGATCTGTGTTTCCAACACTGGCGGTGGCAGCTACATTTGCTCGCATCAGCTCAGTATCAGTTTCTTCCACACAGTCAAGACTTCAACCTGGAGAAGGTGGTGTTGGGGTGATATTTTAAAATTGTCATCCTTGGGGGTAGGGACACGGAAACGATGATGTTTACGTTCGACGAGTAAAACATGAAACACAAGCCTGACCTTAGGAACAGAGATCATGACTTTATTTTCTTGCAATCCCATTCATTCATGTCCCCTATGCAGGGGATTCAACCATCTTAAGACCATAAGACCATAAGACATAGGAGTGGAAGTAAGGCAATTTGGCACATCGAATGCACTCCGCCATTCAATCATAGCTGATGGGCAGTTCAACTCCACTTACCCGCATTCTCCCGGAGCCCTTAATTCCCTTTGATATCAAGAATTTATCAATCTCTGCCTTCAAGATATTTAGCGTCCCGGCCTCCACTGCACTCCGCAGCAATGAATTCCACAGGCCCACCACTCTCTGGCTGAAGAAATGTCTCCGCATTTCTGTTCTGAACTGACCCCCTGTAACTTTAAGCCTGTGTCCACCCAGTCCTGCCAAAGAGAGACTCCAGGACCAGAAAAACATGAGCTGACCCTTAATTCAAGAATCTCCACCGCGTGGCCCTTCCAGTCCACATGGTACATCTGAAGAGCATCCCACCAGACTCCACGGTATTCCCTGTCCCATAAGCCTGCATTTCCCATTGTTGATCTCTGTAACTGACACATCTTTGGTCAGAGGGAGAAATAAAAACGCAAACACACAGAGAATGTGTAGGCTGCCCACAGACAGACACCCGAGGCTGGGATCGCACCCGGGTGTGTGGTGTAGCCAGACAGCAACGAACGAGGGGCGAAGAATAAATGTTGTCCTCACCAGTGATACTCCCACCCTGTGGGTGAATGAGGAAGAATGAAAACACAGAAACAACATGGTAAACAGGATTTGTATCTGTGTGGACACAATTTGAAAGGATCGTTCACCCTCTGTAGTAAAAAGGACACTGATACCACAGAGAAAGCAGGGCAATGTGGGAACTGCTGGAAGGGATTCAATTAACCACAGAAATAGAAACTCATTTAATCAGTAACACTGTGGAGAGGCCGTTCACCAGTCCCGTGTGTGGGAAGGGGTCACTGAGCAAAACAACCTCCGGACACTCCAGCAGGATAACAGATCCCATCAGGTGTTCGTCAATGATGTCAATGCGGCTGTTAATCCCAACCAGCTGCCTGCTCCATAGCGTCAGTCAGAGTCATACAACATGAAAACAGGCCTGTCAGTCTAACCGATCCATGCTGAACATACTGCCAAACTAATCTAGTCCCATCTGCCTCCTCCTGTACCCGCTGAGTGTTGATAATGCCCTTGTAGGTTTATTACTGTGTTGTTCATCCAAAACACAGGTAATATTTTGGGGACAAAGAGTTCAGGTCCTGGCATGACAGATAGTGGAGTTTGAATTCAATAAGCACCTGGAATTGAAGAGTCTCGTGATGACCTGAATCAGTTGTGTGGAAAATCCCATCTGATTCACTCATGCCAGTTCGGGAAGCAAACTGTCATATTCATCTGCTCTGTCCCACAAGAGACTCCAGATGGATAATACCGCGGTTGACTCTAAAATGCCCTCTAGGAAATAACTGATGTACTAGGCATGAATAAATTTATTTTAAAAGCTCCACTTTCCCATTCATGTTTGGAATCAATTGTCCATTAAATGTTGCAAACGTACCCTCATCCAACACTTCCTCAGCAAGTTAATTGCACACGTATAACACCGTCCCTAAAAAAAAGCCTCACATGTCTTTTTTTAAAATAATCTCTCTCTTTTCATCTTAAACATATGCCCTCTAGCCTTGAAATTCCCCTCCTGCGAAAAGGCCGCTATAGTTAACTCTAACTTACCTCTCATAAACTTCTGTCAGGTTGCCACTCAAACCCCTAACCTACAGTGAAAACATTCTCAACTAGGAGAAAGTGAGAACTGCAGATGAGAGATCAGAGTCGAGAGTGTTGTGCTGGGAAGCAGAGCAGATCAGGCAGTGATACCTGCCAGATCAGGCAACATTTGAGGAGCAGGAGAATCGACGTTTCGGGGAAGAGCCTGATTAAGTACACTTGCGTGAAAAAAAATGATTCTCCTGCTCCTCGGATGTTGCCTTACCTGATGTGATTTTCCAGTACCCCGATCTCGAATCTGAAAATAGTCTCAGCCTATGCAGCCTTTCATTATAACTCAAACCTTCCACAGGCAACATTCGTGTATACCTTTTGTGAACCTACTCCAGCTGAATAATATCATTCCTACAACTGAACGAACAGAACTGGACATAATATTCCAGAAGAGGCCTCATCAATGTCCTGCAAAACGTCAACATAACGTCCCAACTACTATACACAAAGGACTGAGTAATGAAGGGAAGTATGTTAAATGCCTTTGAACCATCTTGTCTGTTGGTAATGCAAATTACAAGGAATTATGTACTTGCACACCAAGCTTCCCTGTTCTCCAATATACGCAAACCAATACTCTTTTTGTTGCACCAAAATGCAATACCTTCCATTTATCCAGATTGATGCAGATGCAGAAAACTCCATGTAACATTTTTCAATACAACGACTCATTGGATTAAGATCCTTTTGAAAGTTAGATAATCTTCCTCACTGTCTACAATTGTGGCGTCGCCTGCAATCCTACGAAGCACGCCTGCAGTGAGTTCCACTGTTTTCTCATACAGATCAATAATTCATATTTACTTGTAGTGGACGCGATTTAGCAGTGTGCAGATCATACAACAGTTAATCATATAATTAAACATGAGGAAGAAAGCCGCAGACTGCAGGGAGATATTAAACAATTGGGAATAAAAATGGTGAAACAATTCATTCCAGGGAAGTGGGTGATAGTGAAAAAAAATTAAACTTCAAACCAGCTGTCCACGCTCCAGTTGTGCTACTCAGCTGTCTCAGCAAGATGCACTGTAGATTGCTGTTATTATAAAAGGGAACAAATTTTCCCATCTGCCCCGCCTTTGACCAGAAGCACTCGTAACCTCGGAATTGCTTGCGCCTCTAAACCATCATAGAAACACCGTGCATTCTCCGGTTGAGTCACTTGAGCCAGCGAGTATCTCTGCGACCTCATTCCCATCTTGATTTCAAGTTGGATCTTCGCGACTGCGCCATTCAGTTCCTCTGATTCTGGGGCTGGGAACTGGGACTATGTGGCAGCAGGGGTTACTGCCTTGTGTGCGGAAATTCGTGAAGTAACCGATGTTAAACTGCATTGCTATTGAAATATACATTTCAACAAAAGCTTGGTAACAACAATGACTGTAGATGCTGGAAACCAGATTCTGGATTAGTGGTGCTGGAAGAGCACAGCAGTTCAGGCAGCATCCGAGGAGCAGTAAAATCGAAGTTTCGGGCAAAAGCTCTTCATCAAGAATACAGGCAGAGAGTCTGAAGGGTGGAGAGATAAGTGAGAGGAGGGTGGGGGTGGGGAGACAGTAGCATAGAGTACAATAGTTAAGTGGGGGAGGGGATGAAGGTGATAGGTCGGGGGGGAGGGTGGAATGGATTGGTGGAATAGATGATAGGCAGGTAGAACAAGTCAGGACAAGTCATGGGGACAGTGCTGAGCTGGAAGTTTGGAAATGAGGTGAGGTGGGGAAGGGGAAATGAGGAAACTGTTGAAGTCCACATTGATGCCCTGGGGTTGAAGTGTTCTGAAGCGGAAGATAAGGCGTTCTTCCTCCAGGCGTCTGGTGGTGAGGGAACGGCGGTGAAGGAGGCCCAGGACCTCCATGTCCTGAGCAGAGTGGGAGGGAGAGTTGAAATTTTGGGCCACAGGGCTGTGTGGTTGATTGGTGCGGGTGTCCCAGAGATGTTCCCTAAAGCGCTCTGCTAGGAGTCGCCCGGTCTCCCCAATGTACAGGAGACTGCACCGGGAGCAACGGATGCAATAAATTATATTGGTGGATGTGCAGGTAACAAAAGCTGCACTGTCCCCGGAGTCTTTGATGTTTTGGAGAAATCTATTTATCTCAGCCCTCAACACATTAATGATGGAATCAACACAGCCACTGGGGGAACCGATGTTAAACGGTCAGCCCATTCTGAGTTCCCACATATCTGCCACTGTTCGCTAAGCACTGATATTGTGCATTTGCTGCTCTGCCTAACATTCATTATAATACTGTACTTATTGCAAGAGTTCAGTGTGTTTGTCTGTGGGTTGCCGTGATTGTATAGTGTTTAGTACTCTGCGTTGTGTTCGTAGTAACCTCGGCTCGAATCTGAGTTACGGCAGTAATTGCTCTATGCGTTCCAGTCTTTTGTGAAACACAAAGGAATCAGTTGATTTAATGTGGTGATTTTTCTCCAAGGTGATGTTTTTTTTCCTTCAAGCTCTGCTCGCTCACATCTCTGTGCTTCATATGTCAGAATTCAAATCTACCCGATCTCAGAGATTTCTTCCCTCCTACGATCACTAACCGAACTTTCCATCCCATACCCCCGTTTCATTAATTTGGAGATGCCGGTGTTGGACTATGGAGTACAACGTTAAAAATGACCCAACACCAGATTATGGTCTTACAGGTTTTATTGAAGCACTAGCTTTCGGAGCGCTGCTCTTTCATCATGTGTTTGTGGAGTCATTTCCTATTTCACTAATGCATTGCAGAATCTAATAGACTCTCCCATTGATACCGATTAGTCTGTGTGGCTGCGGTCACTGTTGCTGGGTGAACATGCCCCAACACCACCATTGGGACCTGCAAACCATTTGATCCATTTGCTTACCATTGTTGTGAGATCAGTACTCATGTAGCAGCTTTTACCGACATGGACCAGATATTATTGGGGGGATCAAGCTCAGGAAAACGGCACAGAACAGTATCGGGGAAAAGCGACTTAATTGGATAAGATCAGTTTCACTGCTTTTCTGCAATGGCCGAGCGCTCTTACCACTGAACACTGAACTGTTAATTCAGACACCAGGGACCTGGGTTTGACTCCGACCATGCTAGTTGGTAGAATTGGGATTCAATAAATATCTGGAATTATGAATCTAATAACTCATATATATCCATGTTCAATTGTTGAAAAAAAAAACAAAACCATCTGACGTCCTTTAAGGAATGAAACTGCCATTCTTACCTGCTCGGGCCTCCATGTGACTCCAGACTGACTACAATACGGTTGAGTCTCAACTACCCGCTGTGCAATTAGGAATAGCAATCAATACTGCCGAACCAGCGACGCCCTCATACTGTAACAGAATAGAAAAATGTTCATTCGGCTATAGCTAGATTATTGTGTGCAGTTCTGCAATTCAGAGTACTGCATGAATGTGATTGCACTGGGAACGTTGCAGTAGAGATTCACTGGGATATTGTCTGGGCTGAAGAGTTTCAGTTGTGAGGAGAGATTGGACAGACTGGGGTTGTTTATCGTGGAGCAGAGGAGATTGGAGAAAACATGACTGAGATGTACTAAATACTGAGGGATATGGATAGGATGGACGGAAAGAAGTGTGTCTTATTGATGGAGAGATCGAACACTGGGGCCAAGAGACTTCGGGAAAAGGCAGAAAGGTTTGAATAGATTTGCAGAAAGGGTCAGAGAGGCGGAAATCATTCTAACCTTTAAAAAATTGAGATGTTAAATTGTGATGCCAAAACATGTAAGATTATGGGCTAAATGATGGAAAACTTGATTCAGGTCGTTAAGCAGTTGTGTTGGGCAAGTGCGGCCACAACAGGCTGAAGGGCTTCCTTCGATGTTGTAGTCCTCCACAGTATCGTGGTTAGTGTCCCCGCCTGTCACAGGGTTCAATTCTCCGCTGGGGGCATCGTAAAGGTTTTAAACCTGTCGCTCTGTTCCCAGTGAAGGTTATTCATGCCTGGCCTTCCATTCTCGATTGGATATGTCACAGGAAGGACAGTGCTGCTTGAATCAGCTGGGGAAGGACTGCAGCTCCTGGGGAGACAGTGTCAGTGAAAGTGCAAACACGTAACTTCTGCAAACTGCGCATTGTGTTTGTGTTGCAATGAAAACCATTATATAGAGTTGTTCCTGATCGATGTGTTTATTTAAAGCAGGAATCTGAGGAAGAAAACAGAGTAAACCCATTCAGATCTGAGTGCAGAAACATTTCCAGCAGAACTACTGAGGTTGTACAGCGTAGAACCGCGTTTGGATGCATTGAATTCGGATTGATGGGCGCAGCTTGATTTCACTAGGCGGTGTTACCAGTGTGTAAAGCCATTACACATGATACAGATAGTGTTCAATGTGATGGTACACTACAGTGGTTCGCACTGCTCTTCAGTCTGTAGGTTAGGTAGATTGCTCATGTTAAACTGCGCTGATGTGTCCAGGGAGTGAATTCAGTAAGTTAAGTGAGTTAGCCATGGGTAACGCGGTGAGACGGTCAGCAGTCACACGATGCCAGGTTTTATTCCAGCAGGTTTATTTGAAATCAAAAGCCAGAGGATGTGGGGTTAGAGACGGGAGCTAGGTCTGGTTGAGATGCTGTTCAGAGTCTCCCTACAGACTCGATTGGCTGAACTGCACTTTCTGCATTGTAGGGAATCTGTGATTCTATCAGAGAGGACACTGCCAGCGTTTACTGGGCCGCTAAGGCATTAGAGACGATGCTGATGGTGTTTAGTGGGGATGGAGTTTTATTTATTTGTGTTTTGGAAAATTTGAAACTAAACCAAGGAAAACCGAATGGAAGTTTTCCAGAGTATTTGAGGTTTGGAGAGAGTAAATATGTGGTAAATTCACTCTTTCAAGTTCATAAATTTCTGAAAGTCAAGATTTCAAAACCATCGATGAAGGACAAAGAAATAATGGGAGCAGAATTTCTGTTACTCAGAGAATCCGTTTCCAAAATATTTGGAAAGGCACATTTAGAGACACACAAGCAGTGAACTTCGTCAGGAGAGAGACAGCCTGTGGCCAGGTAAAAGTGTAAACGAGGGTGTAGGGTGTAGAAGGTGCGAGGAAACAATATCTAATTTGGATGACTTCAGATGCAAAGAAATATCGGAAAAGAATGCAGCTGAGTAAGATTCAGCAAAAAAAACTCAGAGTTTTTAAAGATTGATATTAATATTCCACATGAAGCATTATAAATGGAACTGAGCAGATTTTGTATATTGTCAACGAAAGTTTTTCCATAATGAATAGGAAGTGACCCGTCTCTTGGAGATCGATTTCTTGCTTTAATCCCATGCCTTAAAGATGAAAGATGGGAGGACAATCGTCATGATGTTGGCTTCATTTGACACCCACTGAAATCTGCCAACGTATCTGAGTATCAAAACTGGCATCTTGTTTTGTAGTTCAACCTTCTGTTTTTCTCATCAGTATTTTCTTTAACCTGAAATAAATTCGGAGCAAAATTGAACACAACATTGAGCGTTCCAATCATATAAATCCAATTCACTTCTGATCATTGGAATGAACAGAGTGAAGTTGCAGCAAAATTAATAAAATGAAACGAACAAAACTGCATTTCCGGGAATTTTACCCAGTTCAGGTTCAGCCATATGAGAAAGACCATCCAGCTAAAACATCACCTTCACTTCTCACTCCATATACCTCTTCACATGAGAGAGAAACTGTCTGAAGAAACTATGCTTCAAGACTAAATGTGCGTGCGAATGTGACGGGAATTTCATGTTTGCTGGTTCATTCTGAGACAGTTCCGACTCGGAATAAATCAAGGACATGGTATTCCTTCCAAGGACATGGTCAATCCCTTGGATTTTGCTGGTATTATTATTCCACTGAAAGCAGAAACATAATGGTGTGAATTCGATTCCTGTCAGGGAATTT
Source organism: Chiloscyllium punctatum (assembly GCF_047496795.1). Lineage (NCBI taxonomy): Eukaryota > Metazoa > Chordata > Chondrichthyes > Orectolobiformes > Hemiscylliidae > Chiloscyllium > Chiloscyllium punctatum. The sequence goes on from NC_092786.1 coordinate 15,270,197, forward strand.
CTCATCCCGAGGTGCACCATATGTGATCTTGACGGGGTCACATGTGAGCCCCTTTGCAATGGGCTGAATTGGCCCAGAGGTTAAGGCGACGGGTTGCTCTTCCATTGCGAATGAGTGGATTTGAATCCTTCTCTGGCTGTGATTTCCCTTTGTGCCTCGCATCTTTGGTATACTTTGGGTGGAGAATCTTACTTTTGCCCTTCATTGCACCAGAGATTTGTGATAAATCGATACCTCATCAAAGTCGAAGTAAAGCAATTTGTTTTTGTTGTTCGTTACATTGGGATAATGAAAATGAGTGCAAACGTTTCTTTTCTCCTTTCATTCCATCTTGATTTTCTATGATATTACATCGAATGCAAGTGAAACAAATAAGGAGAGATCGGGTGCAATAGGTTATCCAGTGGGATTGTGAATTTTAATGTAATACTCCACACAAGGTTCTGATCAGTATTTTATTCCAATGAAACAAATCTTTCATTCTTTCACAACCTTTTGCTGTTTGAATCATACCGCAATCCATCATCCAGCGTGATCACCAAGTTGGCAACAATATTAGATCCACCAATTTGCTTTAGCAATCACAACATCTGCACATACCCATCTGTGGTGTGCCCAGTGCCATTTGTTGTATCCAGGCCACAGCTCATTTCTTGTTCATGAACTTATGAGCCTAGTTCCTGATCTGTCTGTTCAGTTTGAGAAACCTTTTCTATCACTTCATCCCATCCCCTCAGAATTCTAAAGGTATCAATAAAATAAGGCGTTAGACCAACTGATGAAGGATTGGAAGTCGGCCATTCAGCCCATCGAGTCTGCTCCACCATTCAACGAACTAATGGCTGATCTGATAATCCTCAACTCCATTCTCCAGCATTGCCTCGACAAAGCTTCATCACCTTTCTGGTTACTTATCTGTCTGGCACAGTTTGAAAATACACAACAACTCAGCCCCAACAACAGTTTCGGCAAGGAGTTCCACCGATTCACTGGATCCTGAGCAAAGAAATTACTCCTCATTTCTGAATTAAATAGGCAATATCTAATTTTGAGTTCATGTCCTCTGGTGCTCTCCTCCTACCAAAGGATGAACCACCTACCCGTAACTTCCCTGTCAAGATCCCATGAATATTGAACGTTTCGAAATATTATTATGTGATTATAGAGCTCCCCTCCCTCTCCTTTGTTTCAAGGAGAATAATCCCAGCCTAACCAATCATTCCACGAAGCTACATTTTCTTCAGTGTTGACAACATGTTCATTAATCTCTGCTGTCCCCTGTCGCGTCCTTACATATTATTAAGGTAGGTGGAGACATTTATGCGAAGAAACGGTTGAAATTTCAAGCACAGACAGCAATTGGATTTGAAATCAGACAACGACTGGAATCAGAATGGTCCACACAAGGACGAAATAGAATAATGATCACTCTGACAAATGAGAATTTAATCATATCTCATTGACATTCGATAACTTTACTGTAAACAAATTACCCCGTGTAATCGCCCACAGAGCTATTATTTCGGGGGAAAAGCTTATAGAAACTGGCTACATAAACACTTTGAGAACAACAACATGTTCTTGAGACATTTTTTGATTATAAACCCAACTCATTGTTCCGTGAATCCTACATCGTTTGCAAGGCACAAATGAAACGTGGAATGTAACTCTCTCCATTTGCCTTGATGGGTGTAACTTCAATAACATTTAAGGAACTGGACACCGTCCACGACAATGCAGTCACTTTAGTGTATCCTCTTCAACACCTGCAATATTCATTCCCTTCACCGCTAAGGTGCAATTGCAGCAGAGTGCACCAACTATAAGATGCACAGGAGTAAGTTATTCGGGCATTTTTGAAAACCTTCAAAGCTCAACAGCTGTACAGGCTATAAGGACAAGTTTGGAAGATGCAACGAAACGCCACCATTTTCAAGTAACCCCCAAGGCCCATAGCACCCTGACTTGGAAAGGAATCAGTGAGAAACTCATTGGTGAAACGGTCTTGATGGGCAAAGTTGCATACTTCAGCCTTCCATCTTTTATCTTACAATTTTAAGAAAAATGTTGATTTATGCCGTGACCAGACTTGTGCTCAGTCCTTTAGCTGTTCCCTAAACTGGTGGTTGCTAAAGTTCTGCTATCATCCACAACCTGTGGTCAAAAATAGAAAATATTCGAAAACCCTCTCAATCAACTGACTCCCCTCAAGATTAGATTGGTGTTGAAGAAGCACAGCAGGTCCGGCAGCATCTGAGGAGCAGGAAAAATGGACGTTTCAGGCAAAAGCCCTTCATCAGGAATGAGACTGGGAACACATGGGATGGAGTGATAAATGGGAAGCGGGTGGGGCTGGGGAGAAGGTAGCTGAGAGTGCTGTAAGTGGATGCAGGCGGGGGTGAACATGATATGTCAGCGAAGTAGGTGGAGTGGATAGGTGGGAATGAAGATGCACAGGTGGGACAAGTCAGCCGGATGGTGTTGAGCTGGAAGATAGGAGCTGGTGTAAGGAAGGGGGAGGGGAAATGAGGCAATGGGTGAAGTCCAAATTGATGCCATGTGGTTGAAGGGTCCCGAGGCAGATGATGAGGCTTTCTTCCTCCAGGCATCGGGTAGTGAGGCAGTGGCGATACAGGAGGCCCAGGACCTACATGTCCTCAGGAGAGTGGGAGGGGGAATTGAAATGTTTGGCCATGGGGCACTCGGGTTGATTATTGCGGGTATCCTGGAGATATTCTCTGAAGTGTTGTTTGAGAACACACCTCCTCTCTCCAACTTAGAGGAGACCGCATCGGGCGGAACATATACAAGAAATGGCATGTGTGGAAGTGCAGGAGAAACTTTGATGGATGTGGAAGCCTCCACTAGAGTCTTGGACAGAGGTGAGGAGGTAGATGTGGGTGCAGGTTTTGCAATTCCTGCAGTGACAGGGAAATTTATATTTCCCTCCCCACCGCTATCCACTTTTCACAAAGATTCTTTCCTCCACGACTACCTAGTCAAGTCCACGCCCTCCAAAAACCCACACTCCCCTCACAGCACCTTCCCCTGCCAACACAGGAATTGCAAAACCTGCACCCACATCTTCCCTCTCACATCCTTCCAAGGCTCCAATAAGCCTTCCACATCCATCAAATGTGCATGTGCACTTCCACACATGTCATTTATTGCATCTTTTGCTCGCAATGCGGTCTCCTCTACATTGGGGCCAACAGACACATTCTCGGAGAGTGCTTCAGAGAACATTTCCAGGGAACCCCCGACATTCAACTTCAACGCCTCATGACCATAAACATCAATTACCACGTCCCCCGACTCTCCCAAGGACAAGCAGTTCCTGGGTCTCCTCCACCACCATTCCCTCACCACCAGAAACCAGATCTTCCACCTCAGGACCCTCAACCCCAGGGCATCAACGTGGTCTTCACCAGTTTCCTCATCTCCCCACGGCCACCTTATCCGAGTTCCAACTTTCTAACTTGGCACCATCCTACTGACCTGTCCCACTTGTCTATCTTCCTTTCCACCTATCCGCTCCACCCTCTTCTCCGACCTATCACCTTTAACCCCATCTCTATCCACCTCTTGCACCCTCAGCTAAATTCTTCCCAGACCCAGTCCTCCCCTTTATCGCTCCACCCTCGAGGCTCCCAGCTTTATTCCTGATGAAGGGCGTTTGCCTGAAACGTTATTTTTTTCCGCAACTCGGATGCTGCCTGACCTGCTGTGCTTCTTCAGCACCAGTCTAATCTTGATTCTGATTTCCAGCACCTGCAGTACGCACTTCCGTCCATCTGATTCCCCTGTCTATTGATCTTGAATAGGCCGTTGCTAAAGTTCCAGCATCGTTTCCCTGCTCTTATATTCCCACCTGCGGTCAAGAACAGAAAGTATCTCCAACACCTCGAGACCACTTGATCCCTTGTCCAATCACCTTCAAACTTTCGTGAATGTCTACTCCAATTTCTCTTTTATTACTTTAAACCACTCAATATTCACACTTTTCTCATTGTGCGTCCTCAAATTCATTATCACCCACTTCACTGGATTGAATTCCTTTCAGCACATTTTCTTGCCAATTGTTCCCAATCTCTCTGCAGTCTATGGCTTTCTTCCTCATGGTTAACGACATGACTAATTGTTACCTGATTTGCAAACACCTAAATGATGTCCACGACAAATCAGTAAAAATCGTTGACCTGAATGAGAAAACAATAGAACTCATAGAAGCCATGGTTCATAAGCTTGCAGAGAACAGCAGAATTGGAGACTGCAAAGAAGGTGATCTCAGGTCCCAGAAGGATCTTAATCCATTGCGTCTTTGGGCTGAAAAATGTCACATGATGTTCAATCTGGATAAATGGAAGGTATTGCATTTTGCTACATCAAATAAGAGTAGGGCTTATACAATTAATGATCGGGTGTTGCATCGTGTTGTGTAACACGGAGGCCAGGGATGCAAGTACATAATTCATTTTAGTTTTCTTCATATATACACAGAATTGTTAAAAAAAAAGTCATCTTGCCTTCGTTGCTCTGTCCTTTGAGCGGAGGAGTTGGTACGTTATGTTGAAGTAGAATAGGACATTGTTTGATGCGTCTTCTGGAATACTGTGTCCAGTTCTTGTCGCCCAGTAATAGCAAGGAAATTATTCAGCTGGAGTATGTTTAGAACAGGTGTACCAGCGTATGGCTAGTGGGGAAGGTTTGTCTTATAACGAAACGCTGGACAGACTGAGAATATTTTCACTCGAGTACATTTACAATATTTACAGGATATGTGGATCGATAAATGAATTGGAAAGTTTCAGTGGGATTAACAAAAGCTATTCATTCATGCCTAGTACATAATTTATTGCCCAGACTGAAGTTCAGAATCAACCAGAATATTATGGATCTGGAGTCACATAGCAGCCAGACCAGATAGGTATGGCAGTTTCCTTCCCTATCAGGCATTAGTGAATCAGATCTACTGATTCAACATCATCATTAGACTCTAGGTATTTATTTAAATAAAATTCCAGCATCTCCCATGCCAGGGTTTGAACCCGAGTCCACAGAATTATATCTGGACATTCAATGTTAACAATGCAGTAATAATATCACAAGGGAATTATTAACCCTCAGCAGTTACAAGAGTCGTCAGATGCGACTCGTTTAGTTTGGCATTATGTTCAGTGTGAGATGGTCGGAGTGAAAGGCCTGTTTTCATGCTGTGTGAGTCGATGACTTTCACGCAATGAAACTGGCAGCTGGTTTGGATTAACAGCAGCGTTTACAGTTTAATTGATCTCCTTCTGGGATATGTAATCTTTCTGGTAAATCTGGAGGTTCTTTTGCTCATTGAGCCCGTCCCACACACGGGATTGTTGAATAGTCTGTCCCCAGTTTGACTGAGTAGATGAGTTTCCACTTCAGCAGGTAATTCAATCCCGCATTGCCCTGGTTTCTCTGTGATATCGGTGTCCTAGTATCTACCCAGGATGAACGATAGGTTCAAATCATGTCCATGCAGATGCAAGTCCCGTTGTCCATGTTGTGAATGTGTTTTTATTCTTCCTGATATACCCACAGGGTGTGGATGTTGCTGGTCAGGACAGCATTTGTTGTTCATCCTGATTCGCTGATGCCTCGCTGCTCGAGAGACATGGATTCGATCCCAGTCTCGTGTGACTGTGTGCAGTTTGCACATTCTCTCTTTGATTGTGTGAGTTTCCTCCCACAGTCTGAAGGTGTGCGGATTACTGGGATCAGCCATGGGAAATGAAGGGGAACGGAATAGGTATGGAGTGTGGATCTGATAGGATGTGCTTCAGAGGGATAGTGTCCCACACGGTCGTCATTCTCGGATTAAGGGTCAGCTATTTTGTTCAGGTCCTGGAGACACAAGTAGGAAGGATTGGGTAAAGACGGTAGCATCCCCTGTATAAGTGACATGCATGAATGGGATTGCAGGAAATTAAAGGCATGTTCTCTGTTCCTGAGGTCAGGCTTCCATTCCAGGTTGCATTCATCGAACATTAACATTACCAGTTCCGTGTGCGAGTCTCCAAGGATGACTAATTTATTGTAAATCCAGAACACCACCTTCTCCAGGTTGCAGTATTTATTGGGAACAAGAAGCTGATTCTGAGTTGATGCGAATAAAAGCAGATGCCAATGTCAAAACCACTGATCCAAACAGGAAAATGAAATTTTGTATCTTGCCACCCCAAAGTTAAAGTCTCCACACGCTTTAGATGCGCCAATCGGCTGTCTCAGCAACATGTACTGTTTATTGTCATAATATTATAAATGGGGGCAAGTATTCCCTTCCACCCTGCTTTTGACCAGGAGCTGCGCCTCTCTCCTGTCATTCCATCCCAGTTTCCAATTGGATCATCGTGCATGCTTCACACAGTTTCTCTGATTCCGGGTCTGGAACTGGGATTATGTGTGATTGCATGCAGCAGTTGGTCCTGCCTTGTGTTTCTCAAAGTGATGAAGTAGCCGATGTTCAAATATAATGCTATTGAAGCATACGTTTCAACAATATTCTGCACTCTCCCAAGAGTTTGGAGAGTTTCATTAATCCCAGTCTCCTGTACTCTCATTCATGGAATCTCCACAGTCTCTGGGAATGCTAAAGTTAAAAATTCGGTTCATTCTGCGTTCCCACATGTCTGTCGCTAAGTCTTGATATTGTACATTCTTCCTGACATTTCCTCTGCTACCATCCTGGTTGCAGTTTACAAGTGTGGTCTGTGGAATGCTGTAACCGTTTAGTAGTTCGCATTCTGCATTGTGATTGCAGCGACCTCGGCTTGAATCCACATCATGGCGGTCAGTTCTCTCAAAGTTTTACTTTTGGTGAAACACGGTCAGAAATTAATCTTTTTTATAAGATAATATTCTCCGAGGTGATGATCTGTTTTCCATCGAATTTTGTTCTCTGATATTTCTGCGTTTCATGTATCAGGATTTAAACTCAAAGGTTCTCGAAGATGTCTCTCCCTCGCACTCTCCCTACCTCTCTTTTCTGTCCCTCGTCCCATTTGACTGAGGCATTACACAATCTAACATACACTTGCATGTTGATACCGTCCAGTCTGTGCCGTTGCACTCACTGTTGCCCCAATCTCTTCATTGGCACCTTCAAATCATTCGATCCATTTGGATAACGTGGCTGTGAGATCAATTCTCTTTTAGCAGCTTTTACTGACATGGACTAGAGATTATTGGAGTGTGAGGCTCAATAAAAGGGCATAGGGAATAACTAGGTTAAAGTGACTCTATTGGGAATGATCCCCCATGAGGGCTTTCTGCGATAGCCTAGTGGTATTATCGCTGGATTGTTAACACAGCAAAGCCAGGTAATGTTCAGTGGAGACGGTTTCGATTCCCACCACACCACGATGACGATAGTATATGAATGCAATAAATGCCTAGAATTAAGAATCCGTTGTCTTTAAAACCCATCTGTTTCACTGACGCCCTTGAGGAAAGGAAACTACCGTCCTGATCTGGTCTGGCGTCCACGTGACTCCAAACCGGAAGGCAATAAATGCTGCAGAGCCACCCCTGATGCTGTTACAGAATAGAAACATGTTCATTCGGCTCATTGCTAGAATTGTCCAGGGATGAGATCGCACTGGGAGAGTTGCAGGAGAGATTCACTCGGATAGTGTCTAGGCTGAAGAGTTTCAGTCTTGAAGGGAGACAGGACAAACTGGGGTTGTTTGTCACTGTGCAGAGGAGTTTGTGAGGGGTATAGATAAGGTAGACTGAAAGAAGCGTTTCCCATCGATGGATAGAACGATCACAGGGGGGCAGAAATGTAATGAGAGAGACAGAAAGGTTAAAGTAGATGTGTAGAAAAGCGGTATAGACCGGCTGGTGTTGGAATTTGGAACACACTGTCTGTAAGGGTCAGAGAGGCAGCAACCCTTATAACCTGAAGGAATATGCAGATGTGAATATGTTCTGCCAATACCTGTAAGGCTTTGGGCTAAATGGTCGTTAAGCAGTTGCTTTTGACAAATGCAACCACAACGTGCTGAAGTGTCTCCTTTGAAACTGTTGTCCTTGCGAGTATAGTGGTTTCGTGTCGCCGTATGTTATGCGGGAGTTAGGAGATCAATTCCTGGCTGGGGCAGTGGAAATATTTTAAAACTGTCGTTCCGTTTCCAAGTGAGGGCTATTAATGCCTGTCCTTCCATTCTCCATGGGAAATGTCACAGGAAGGACAGTGCTGGGTGAATCAGCGTGGGGAAGGTCTGCAGCTCACGGCCAGACAGAGTGTCAATCAAAGTCCAAATGCGTGACTTCCACAACCTGCACCTTTTGTCTGTATTGGAATCTAAACCATTTAATAGAAAGAAGGAGGAAGCTGAGGAAGAAACAGGGTAAACCAATTCAGATGTGATCGCAGAAACATTTTCTGCAGCATCATGAGGAAAACTGACAAATGGCTCCGAGAAAGAGTTTGCCTTTCAGAACTGTCAGTTCACAGAGGTGTTTCTTGTTCAACTCAAGCCCTTAAGAAATTGAATAACAATTTAACTGAGACTTGCAATGTTAGAACACACCAGGCGATGAGTCACGTGCTGGAAACTGTGTTTACAAGCCAGCTGTTTGATAACTGATAATAATGCAATAGGCTGAAGGACCATTCGTCATGCTTTTAAAAATTCAAAAACTGTCATTTTTTAACTGAACAAAACAGGCAAAAATAAAGTCATCAAGAAAAGTTCCAAGCATTGCATATGTCGTCCTTGGTGCGAACGTGCTGAAATGCAGGTGTCTCACTGCTATTTCCCAATGTTGATTTCCAGTCAGGGAAAACAAAATTGTCGTACATTATGGAAATTTGAAATTGAACATGAGTTCCTGACATTACAAAACAGCAAAGGTAGCAGTTCTGTCAGAGTCAGTGAGAATTTCATATCGGAGATGAAATCAAATGGGAAGAAACGCTGAAATAAGTTGCCTTTGCCTGCTGAGACTTAGTACTACAAAATGATCCTCATTGAAACATATAGGTATTTTCAAGGATTTAATAAGTTGGATGCAGAAAGTTTAGTTCTGTGACCAAAGCACCTCATATCGAATGACTTGGAGATGCCGGTTTTGGACTGGGATATGCAAATTTGAAAATCACACAACCCCAGGTTATAGTTCAACAGGTTTAATTGGAAGTACTAGCTATCGGACCACTGCTCATTCATCAGGTGATTGTGGAGTACACAGTTGTAAGACACAGAATTTATAGCATATGTTTGCAGTGTGATGTAACTGAAATTGTACATTGAAAAATACCTTGATTGTTTGCTAAGTCTCCAATCTGTTAGAATGACCATGTTAGCTTCACTTCTTTCATATGTAAAGTGCAAAACTTTTTTATTTTAAAGTTTCATTCTCAGGTGAAGTTTAACAACTGGTGTCTGCCCCCACCCCCCACCCCCATGCTGCTGTCTGTTCCATAATGCTTACACTGATTATAATTTATAAAAAATGAGTTACCAGAGTCTTACATTGATTCATGCAGTTTTTGAGCAAAGTACAATGTAACTCTGCAAGTACAAATTCACCCCACAGACGTATATGTGTGTGTGTGTGTGTGTGTAGGAGGGTCTCTGTTTGTAGATAGGGCAATGGAATCACCTGTACTGTGACATGAACCCAATGACCATGGGAAACCGAATTTAGCTATCAGTCTCTGTGGGGGCACTTTTAGCTGTTTCCTGTCCCGAAGACCGCCTTGGAGGATTATCACCCGAAGATCCGAGGTCGAATGTCCTGGATCACTGAAGTGTACTCCAACTGGGAAGGGGTACACCTGTCTGTTGATTGATGTGCAGCGCCCATTCCGTTGTTGTCGCCTCTGCTCAGCTTCACCAATGTACCATGCCTGAAGGCATTCTTGCCTGCAGCGTGTTGTTTTTTTTAGATTAGCGTCCGTCTAAACATTATGGCATGGACGCAGCACACAGGGACTAACACTATCAACATGTTAGCTGTGCTGACACTAATTGGTAAAGTCCACCTGAGAATGTAACTGTCAAAAGAAAGTTTTTCGATTTACATAAGAAAGAAATAAACCTAACATAGTCATTTTAACAGATGGAAGACTTAACAAGCAATCAAGGTATTTTTCCAATGTATAATTTCCGTGACATTACACTGTAACCTTTCGCTATAAATTCTGTACCTTACCACTGTGTACTCCACAGCCACCTGATGAAGGAGCAGCTCTCCAAACGCTATTGCTTCCATTAAACCTGTTGGACTATGACCTGGTGTTGTGCGATTTTTAACTTTGTATTAGAATACGGATCTCACAATTAAAATAGAGGCGAAGAACCATTTATTCTCTCAGACAATTCTGTATCAGTGGACCTTCTTGTAGCAGAAGGCTGTTGAGGAAGTGTCATTAGGTGTAATGAGGCTGAGATCGGCAGATCTTCAAACAACAAAGACATCAAGCGTTATGGAGAAAGGCAAGAAAGTGCAGTTCAAGGTTATCAGATCAGATATGAAACCATTCAATAGCAGAGTAGACGTGATGGTCTGAATGGTGTTTATCTGTTCCTAAAATTGTTGGCCTTAATATGAAGCTGCAAAACAGACCTGAGTAAAATGTGCAAAATTTAAAAAAGCGTGGTCCCCCGGAGCACTGAGCCGAGGTGAAATGTACAAAGAACAACACACAAAGGGCAGACAATATTGGGTAATTGATCCGTAGAGAACAGTATACCAAGGTAAACAGGAAAACCGATATTCATTATCTACATTGAACCTGGCTCCACGAGGCATGTAGTTAACTCTCACAAACCACTATTCCCCTTTCCGTTTTCCTGACGCCCCGTCCGTTCTTGTTTTAAACTGATTGAACGCCAGGCAATTGCAGATGACATTGTTGATGTGGAACTGTAGCATATAGAACATAGAACATTACAGTGCAGTACAGGCCCTTCGGCCCTCGATGTTGCGCCGCCCTGTCATACTAATCTGAAGCCCATCCCATCTACACTTTTCCATTTACGTCCATATGCCTCTCCAATGACGACTTAAATGCACTTAATATTCGCGAATCTACCACCGTTACAGGCAAAGTATTCCATGCCCTAACGACTCTCTGAGTAAAGAAACTACCTCTGACATCTGTCTTATACCTATCTCCCCTCACTTTAAAGTTGTGACCCTCGTGTTTGCCGTCCACATACTTGGAAAAAGACTCTCCCTATCCACCCTATCTAAACCTCTGATTATCTTGTATGTCTCTATTAAGTCACCTCTCAGTCTTCTCTCCAACTAGGACAGCCTCAAGGCCCTCAGTCTTTCCTCGTAATACATTCCTTCCATGCCAGGCAAAATGCTAGAAAATCCTCTCTGCACCCTTTCCAAAGCGTCAACATCCTTCTTATAATGCGGTGACCAGAACTGTTGACAATACTTCAAATGTGGCCATACCAGATCTTTGTACAGCTGCAGCATAACCTTCTGATTCCAGAACTCAATCCCTCTATTCATAAAAGCTAAAATACTGTTTTCTTTCTTAGCATCCGTGTCAATCTGGGTGGCAACTTTCAGGGATCTGTCTACATGGACACCAAGATCTCTCTGCTCAACTGCACTCCCAAGAATCTTACCATTAGCGCAGTCCTATGCATTCCGATTACTCCGTCCAAAGTATATCACCTCACACTTGTTCACGCTAAACTCCATTTGCCACCTCTCAGCCCAGCTCTGCATCTTATCTATGTCTCTCTGCAACCTACTACATCCTTCGTCACTATCCACAACTCCACCGACCGTCTTGTTGTCCGCAAATTTGCCAACCCACCCTTCTAAGCCCTCATCCAGGTTCTTTATAAAAATGACGAATAGCAGTGGACCCAACATCGAGACTTGCGGAATGCTGCTAGTAACTGGACACCAAGATGAACATGTTTCATCAACTACAACACTCTGTATTATTTCTGCAAACCAATTACTGATTCAAACTGCTATGTCTCCCACAATCCCATTCCTCCGCATTTTGTATAATAGCCTACTGTGGTAACCTTATCGAACACCTTGCTGAAATCCATATACACCACATCAACCTTCTTACTCTCATCTGCCTGTTTGGTCACTTTGTCAAAAAACTCATACGATTCGTTCGGCACGATCTACCCTTTACAAAACCGTGCTGACTGTCACTGATCAGACTATTCTTTTCTAGATGATTATAAATCCTATCTCTTATAACCTTTTCCAACGCTTTACCAACAACTGAAGTGAGACTCACTGGTCTGTAATTACCAGGGTTGTCTCTACTACCCTTCTTGCACAAGGGAAACACATTTGCTATCCTCCAGTCCTCAGGCACTATTCCTCTAGACAATGATGATTTCTAGATCAATGGCACAGGCTCGGCAATCTCTTCCTTTGCTTCCCAGAGGATCCTAGGATAGATCCCATATGGCCCAGAGGACTTGTCTATTTTCACACTCTGTAGTATTTCTAATACCTCTTTCTTGTGAACTTCAATCTCTTCGAGTCTAGATGCAAGTATCTCTGTATCTTTCTGGCCAACATTTTCATTTATATATTGAACACTCTCGAAAAATATTTATTTAGTGTTTCCCATGTCTCCTCTGACTCCACACACAACTTCCCACTATTATTCTTGATTGGCCCTAATTTAACTCTCGTCATTCTTTTATTCCTGACATACCTATGGAAAGCCTTAGGGTTAACCCTGATCCTATCCGCCAACAACTTCTAATGTCTCCTCCTGGCTCTCATGTGTCCTCCTGGCTCTCCTGAGCTCTCTTATTAGGTCATGCAGGGAAACGATTCTGTCTGCTGCACAACATCATTCTGCTTCGAAATATCAGGCTGTATTTCATATTGGTTACTGGACACATTAACGTTTAACAAGCCATGATAGTGAAATCACTGAATCCTCATGACTATACTACCAGGGAAGATTTCTGTTAACATCACACTGGACATCATGGGATTCGCCATTCTATTCTCCCATCCTTGTGTGCATGATACCCTCAGCCAATTTCCGGTCTTGTTGGTTGGTTTACAATACTAATGCTATCCAATCATCTTTGCATTTCAGTTTCTAAAGGATGAGACCTTCTCTCTGAGCTGGCAATGTGCTTGCTCAGTGGCGATAACACTGTCCTTGTAAACTAGAAAAGTGCTTGAAATAGGCCATTCCTGTTTTTCATTCCAAGAACTTGAGGCAAACCGTTTGGCAGGACAGGAAATAGCGGGCGTGAGCAGTGATCAAGTTTGGAAGCAAGAACGAGGTGAGGCTGTATAAACTACAGAGTAATGAGGAAACAATGGGCAAGAAACACTGGGACGGGAGGGGCTGAATGCTTCCTTTCTTTGCTGTAACCAGACATTGGTGTTGAACTCTGAAATGGGATAATATCAGACAAGTCGGTGAAATCTTACATTCTGCTTGTTTTCTCCCGAGGCCTGTGTCACACTTGGGGAAATGTGTCTGCGTGCTTCAGTCTATGGGTAAAAATGGGGTTCAGTTCTCATCTCAAACTTTAATCCCACTTACTGTGTTTTACGAGATTAAAACGTTCCAGAGAAATTAGCCCTCAGGCGAAACATCATAGTTTACAAGGTTACAGACGACGTGCTGGGAAACGAGATGAAGGGACCCAGCTCTATGCTGTAAATACTCCATAATTCAATCATTTTTGAAGGGAAACATATCTGCAGTGACATAATTCCAAAAACTGTGTTATGAAGAAACGGTGCAATGTCTTCTGCCCTCATCCCTGGTGGTCTAGTGGTTAGTATTCAGCGCTTTAACTGAGTGGCCTGGGTTTCATTACCATTCAGAAAATCAGAACTTCTTGTTCCTGATGCAGAGAGCGCAGCTCTACCAGGAATCTGTTTCATGCCTTAGAGCAGTCAATACACCAGCTCTTCAAAGAAGGGAATAGTGCCTTCCCTCTCTCTGTACAGTCGGACAGTTAATCCTTCATTCTCCTCTGATTCCACTTCCCAAAGAGATTCAAAATATTGTCAAAACTGATTCTCAGCTATTTCTTTTCTGTCTTTTCATACACAGGAGCTGCAGCGATTGAGTGCATTGGTTTCTGAAAACGAAACGTACCTATGTGCAATGTATTGGGCTATTCCAGGATAGCCTTCTCTGACGGCGCTGGAACATGACTGATGTTGTCTATGATATGGAATTGCCAGTGTTTGAGTTGAGTAGATAAAGTTAAAAATTACACAATATCAGGGCAGAGTCCACCAGGTTTATTTGGAAGCACTAGCTTTCGGAGAGCCGCTCCTTCATCAGGTGGGTGATTTTCTGCTGAAACTTGGTGTGTGTGTCAATATGCGCGATCTTTTGGAAGATCATCTGGAATTTAACTGACCGTTCGTGGTGTCGATGGTACCCATGACTTGGAGGTGTTGGTGTTGGACTGGGGTGGATAAATGTAATAATCACACAAAGCCATTTTAGATTCCAACAGTTGGCAAACATCTGATGAAGAAGCAGTGCATGGAACACTGGTGCTTCCAAATACGTCTGTTCGATACAATCTGGTGCTGTGTGATTTTTACTCTGATAGCTCTTGGTAATGTTTAACTGGTCGAAGACAGTGAAAGAATTTTCGTTCGTGGAGATGAAAATTTCAAATATTACCCACCTCAGCATAACAAAAATGAGTAGGTTGGATGTGTGATGAATCTCCACAATGCACTTGCGCAAAGTAAAAGTTGAACTTACAATCGCCTGATCCGTCGCCAGCTGTGCGAATGGTTGTACCACTGGCCAGAGGCACAGCTGAGATTTTACATGCTGCAGAGCTGTGGTGTTAACAAGGACATGAGTAATAACAGTAACAGTCACAAGGTGAACAAAGAACGAAGATAATCACCATCATTGATTCACTTCAAATTGTCCTCCAAAAAAAACGACCATTCAAAATCTGATCAGCCAATCAATGAGGTCACTGCTGATCAAGGGAATTGCAACTGACTTTGCTGCGTTTTCGCCATAATTTGAGGTAAACACCAGCCTAATCATAACATCGCATATTCCCATTAATTTTCAGCTTTAGATTTTACGTTAATGACCAGTACGTACTTGCAGGAAATAAGTGAAAACGTCCTTCCGGTGATGTCATGCAGTCCAGAGTCGGCCAGAAAAGAAAAGACAAAGACATGAAACATCACTCCCATTTCTCTCTGTACCAATGCGTTTTCCTGAGCTGAATATTTGCAGGACTGGTCTTTACTATCTAAAGAATTAATTATTTTTCCGGGAAAGATTCTTCATAAATCAATTAACATCTGAGGTGTTGAAACATATTTTACTTTAGATTAAAATAGTTGAATATCTTTCCCCCAAGCCTAATGTCCCAATCCTCCTTCCTTTTCCATGTAAATACAAGCTGTTGCAGGTGATGAAGGAGCTCCCAACCTGACGTTCCAATGCTCCTTGCTGCTCCATGTCAATAGAAGCGGCTCAACTTGAAGTTGGAGCTCCCAGTCTGATGTCCCAATGCTCCCTGCACCATGTCAGTAGAAGTGGTGCAGTTCAGGTTAGACCTACCACTCTGATGTCCCAATGCTCCCAGCGGCTACATGTCATTAAAAGCTGGAACTTGTGAGGTTGGAGCTCCCAGTCTGATGTCCCAATGTTCCCTCCTCCATGGCAATAGAAGCAGTCCAGTTGAGGTTGGATCTATCACTCTGATGTCCCAATGCTCCCTGCTGCTACATGTCATTAAAAGCTGATCCAGGTGAGAGTGGACCTCCCAGATGGATCTGCTCCATGCCAACTGAAGCTGTTCCAGATGTGGTTAGATCTTGGATTCGGATGTCCCAATGCTCCCTACTGCTCCATGTCAATAGAAGCTCCAGGTGTGATTGGAACCCCCAGACTGATGTCACAATGCTCTCTGGTCCACGTCAAAAGACGCTGCTCCAAATGAAGTGGGAGCTCCCATCCCTGGCAGCTCACATACTTCTATACCATCATAGAAATACTACCCACTGATCATTTCTACCACGGGAGACATTGGTGGAATACCCGCATCATGAGAACCTAATATTATTTTTAGTCACCACCGAATCATTATTTCCAAAAGTCATTCTTTCTTAAACCTTACTTAGCATGTGCATACTGCAGTCAATCCGAAGTAAGATAATGGTGCTAATTGATGTATGCTTAATAAAAATTACATCCTATTTTTCATGTTGAGTAACTGCGACTTAGCAAGGACAATGTTTATACTTAAATCACACTTTTATTCCAGGTGAGAGAATGTGGTTTACATTATTTAAAATGAACTTGTTCACTGTGTAAAATGATCAAATAGATGTCAATTTCAAAACAAAATTGGTAACGTTGTCATCCATCCAGAAATGTGCTGTCTTCTTCTTTCAACCAGACGGGTCTTATAACGAAAAGTCTATTAATGATATGCGGATAAAGACACTTTAAATCGCAAGGTTTGTGAATTTTTGTAGTTCAGGTTGAGGTTTAGGGTGTAGGTTTGCTCGCTGAGCTGTCGGTTTGATATCCAGACGTTTCATTACCTGGCTAGGTAACATCATCAGTGGCGACCTCCACGTGAAGCTGTTGTCTCTTGCTTTTTATTTATATCTTTTTCCTGGATAGGGTTCCTGGGGTTTGTGGTGATGTCATTTCCTGTTCGTTTTCTGCGGGGTTGATAGATGGCATTTAGATCTATGTGTTTGTTTATGGCATTGTGGTTGGAGTGCCATGCCTTTGGGAATTCTCTGGCATGTGTTTGCTTAGACTGTCCCAGGATCAATTTGTTGCCCAAGTCGAACCGGACTACCAAAAATCCATAAACCAGGAGCCCCGCTCAGACCCATAGTCTCATTACCCGGAACACCAACTTACAGTCTGGCCAAAGAACTACACGCAAGTCTGAAATACCTCATAGAAGAGTCACAGCACTCCATCCACTCCACCCAGGAATTCCTAAAAATCATCAAAAACACCAAAGTGGAGGAAGAGGAAGCAATGATCTCATTCGACATAACAGCACTCTTCACCTTCATCAACATCGACCTGGCAAAGGAAACACTTACCACACTTTTAGAAGAAACCATCACACACGCCAACCACCATCAATCACATTACCAATGAAAACATCATGAAGCTAGTGGACTTGTGCCTCACCACCCACTTCACCTTCAACAACATAGTCGACAAAACAACCAACGGCACAGCCATGTTATCTCCGCTATCAGGATTCATAGCAGAAGTGGTAATGCAAAGACTAGAACAAACAGCCCTACCAATAATCAAACCAAAAATTTGGGTCCGCGACGTAGATGACACCTTTGTCATCACAAAACGAAACAAGATAGTAAAGACATTTAACATCATCAACAACACCCTCACAGGCATAAAGTTCACCAAGGAGGAAGAAACCGACAACAAACTCGCATTCCTGAATGTCACAGTAGAAAGAAAGGACAACGGAGAACTGCAAACCTGCGCATACAGAAAACCGACAAACACTGACCAAATACTTAACTACACCAGCAACCATCCCAATACACACAAACGAAGCTCTATAAGAACACTATTCCAACGAGCCACCACACACTGCAGCACAGACGAACTTCGGAAAACAGAGGAGAACCACCTCTACAATGTATTCGAGAAGAACAGAGACTCAAAAAATACAGTGCGCAGATCCCTCAAGAACAAACCACGACAAGCAGACCAAACACAGCCAGAAACCATAACCACCTTACCATACATCAAAGAAGTTTCAGAAATGACAGCCAGACTACCACGACCCCTCGGAATCCCAGTACCACACAAACCCACCAACACTCTCAAACAAAAACTAACAAACTTAAAACACACAGTACAACCCATGGATAAAACCAATGTCATCTACAAAATTCCATGCAAGGACTGCCACAAACACTACGTAAGACAACAGGCAGAAAGTTAGCCACCAGGATATACGAACATCAGCTAGCCACAAAAAGATACGACCTTCTCTCCCTCGTAGCCCTACACACGGACTAAAAATACCACAATTTCGACTGGGACAACACATCGACCCTGGGACAGGCTAAGCAAACACACGCCAGAGAATTCCTAGAGTCCTGGCAATCCAACCGCAATGCCATAAACAAACACATAGATCTAGATGCCATCGATCAACCCCTCAGAAAACGAACAGGAAATGACATCACCACAAACCCCAGGAACCCCATCGAGGAGAAAGAAATAAATAGAAAGCAGGAGACAACAGCTTCGCTTCACTTGGAGGTCGCCACTGATGATGATGTTACCGAGCCAAGTAGTGAAACGTCTGGATATCAAACCTACAGCTCAGCAAGCAAACCTACACCCTACATTTTAAATTATCTTTCATGTTTATGTTTCATTAATCTGCTGTTATTGATCCACAGTTTAGTTTCACTCCCTATGGGTAACATGCTGGTTTCTCCAGTTGTTCATAGTTCAATGTGATGAATCCAGTGAGTGCATAACGAGAGGGAGCTTGCTTCCCACATCTTGTGTTTATCTGTGCCTTCTGTCCAGCATTCATCAATGGCGAGAGCAAGAGGTGATGGCGAGAACAATGTGTAAGTCTCTCCGTGCCCATGCATGGCACCCTCATCGGCAATTCTCCACTGTGCATTTACAGCCAGTTCTCAGTGCCCCTACACCCACGCCCTGCCCCTTTGAAATATCTCTATTAATTTGTGCTGTCTCGCTGTGCTCTTCTCACCAGGATGAATTACTTCTACTCAACCTCCTCCAGATTTCATCTGACAAAACATTCATTAAGAATCCCTTTGCATAGCATGCACTTCGCAGCTCTCGTTATTTGATTTTCCTGGATGTCTTTCATACGAAAAAACGTTAACAGCAACTTGACTTGAAAAAGAAAACTACGCTCCTTTTCATTATCCCAATGCAACCGACATTTCAATGCAGTTTAGTCAACAGGCTCAAACTATTCTTTGAAATTTTGCAAACGCGTCGATGCATATGAACTGACAATTGGCGTTCCAACTTCAATACGATAGCTGTGATCATCTGAAAACAGCACGACTGAAACGCTGTTGATGACAGTGGGATTCGAACCCACGCGTGCAGTGCACAATAAATTAATAGTCCATCGCCTTAACCTCTTGGTCACCGCGTCATTGATGCATGAGTGCTTATGACCTTATGAATAATTGAATTTCGTAAATTATGCAGAGCCGCAGCTATTTCTCCCTGTTGTTGGTGAAATGATAAATAACACAGTACAGTTCCAAGACTATGGTCTGACCCCTAGGTTGTGGGGCAAGTGCACTCCCACTTTCACACTGTGCACACAGTGATCTGAACAAAAATGAGGAAATGAATATGTGACAAGGTCTGTTGAATTCTGTGAAGATTTGAAGTCAACGGAATGAAGAACCCGAGACAGCAGGAGGTGTTCTTTCAATAAAGAGTTGGATAAAGCTCTTAAGGATAGTGGAATCAAGGGTTATGGGGATAAGGCAGGAACAGGATACAGATTGAGGATGTTCAGCCATGATCATAATGAATGGCGGTGCTGGCTCGAAGGGCAGAATGGCCTACTCCTGCACCTGCTGTCTATTGTCTATTAAATTGCCTGTGAGGAATTGTTTTCCTGACTGGAGGAGAGTGCATAGTGCTCAATGTCATTATTCGGAACACCGAACTTCTGCTCAGAAGTTTTTGACACGCACTTGTGTACTGAGCAGACAATTTCAAAATCCAAAATAAGGCTAAACTGACAGTTGAACTCAACAATGCAAAAACCTTGATCTGTATCATTTTCCTGGGCCGTGCGCCACCAAGTCACTGTATGATCACAGCAACACAGTGAGCAAGTGTCAGAAGGAAAATGAGTGCAGTGCCAGAGCGCATGCTGGGAGCAGCAGTTGAGGCACGTGGAAGTGCATTTCACACAACAGGCACACTTCCCAAACAGCGGACTGAGGTGGAAGAATTCAGAGGGGGTTTACACTTTGAAATTTGATGCCAGAGACACAATGGAGACCTGACATTGAGTCTATTAAAGATGAAGATTTTAAGATTTCTACAGATGCAAAACAAAATAAAAAGCTCATGGCTTAGTGAAGGCAAAAGATAACATTGTACATTTCATCAATCTACCCATCTTTACAATGAGTACCTCACCACTTTCCTCACGCGGGGACAGAACCACTGGTGAAGATGAGCATATAACCCCCGTTACTAGCCATGGAATCAGAGAAACTCGGTTTCCCAAACGTTAAGGTAAAACCAGGAATGTGGAGGTAATCATTAATGTGTTGTTCCTGTGCTGAAGGTGACCAGTGCATGGTATCTCTGTTTCAGTATAGTGGGGTGTGCTGTACCGAAGTTTTAATTTTGAGCCTCAAATGGAGCAACTTCAATTTATCGTCGGGTTGAGGGATACGGACAGAAGGTAATAGAGAGAAAAGCCAAGTTTATGGGAAAATACCCGTGTTTGTGGATTGAGAAACGACCTTTTCTAGATAATGACTCCTTGATCAACAAACATACTGCAACTATCTAAAACGTGAAGAGACATATGTGGAGAGAGAGCTGAAGGTGTTTTTTCAACAGATGGATAACGTTTCCCATGTGCACTGCGTTAAATTACGGGAAAATAGATGTTGAACTGGTTTCATGATACAGAGTTTGTTGCAAACTCAACAACGTTATTGCAATAATAAAAGCAGAAATCACATTGGACCGTTTGAATATTGTATTGAACTGAATTTTGGTCTGAGCATATTTTATCTTAAATGGCGTCCATTGAAAGATGGCACTAGTGTCAGTGATCATAGAATAGCCAGGGGTGTCAGTGAGATGGTGAGTCCCTCCAGCCATGTTGGGTTGGTGAATCAGGGTGGCATTGAATACGAGGAACACTATGAGATTGAGTGGGTAGTTAATGAGGTGAGTTTGATAAGATAGCACCATGAAACTAGTTCAGTCTCATACAGACAATCCCGCTGTCACACTCAATAAAAATGTCACTGAGACAATCTATTGTTAGATTGAGCTCAATGAGTTGAAGTCTCTGCTGACCCTTCACCCAGTTACAAAGTTGCAGAACAAATGTTCATCTAAAACTCTCCCTCATCTTTATTGACGCCACTATCCCCTTCACCTATCATTCCTGGGAATACTGGCTTATGTTGCAGGATGCTGTCGAAATGTTTTCATTTCAGCCTTCTGAAACCTGTGATCTTACATGAAATTGTCTCTCAATCTCCTTTTCGCTTTTTTCCCCAAAATACTTTTGATTGTTGGTAGTTAAACTGATTTCCCCGCCATCTCTCTTTGGCCGGAACTACGGAATACGGACTAGGCAATAAGGACTCTGTATCAGTGATCATGTAACTAGATGGTAATTCAGAGGCACGGGCTGTGACTCCAAGACAGTGTTTAAACTCCTACCACAGCCGATCACAGAGCTTAAATTCGAATGACAAAAATTGCAATGAAACCGAATTTCAATCATGGAAAGCAGAAACCGTTAAGACTTATTTTCATTATTTCCCTGATAGTCTTTGCTAAAGAAACTTAACATTATTATCAAATCTGAACTCAGTGTGATTTCAGATCCTCAACAACATTGTGAGCTCCATTTTGTCTTGACAAATGGCCACGTTGTCAAGGACAATTAGTGATGGCCAACAAATGCTGCCCTTGCCCGTGATGCTGGCATCCCGTGAAACAACAGCATTAAGGGTGAAACAAACCAAGGAACGGTGAGTGCTAGAGATAGAAAATAACATTTTCCAGCGTTTGAAAGTATTGGAGAATCTCGCAGGTATGGCAGCCTCTGTCAGGAGAAATGCAGATAACGGTTGGAGTTCAATGACCCTCCTTCACAACTGAAAGTAAACTGGGCAATAATATTATTTATCCTGGAAACAGGGATGGTTAGGTTGGAGAGAGAGTTGGGGGCCAGGTTTAAATTGAATGGATGGAGAAATGGCCAGAAAAAGAAAGGAAAAGAAATGAAAAGTGAGCAAAGGGATTGCTGATGATGAACTGAAAGGAAAACAAAATGACAAGTTATACTCACATTTCCCCATTTCCCATATTTCTGAATATTGAGTCCATTTAGATTTGTCCCTGTTTAAAGTGAGTTTGGTTTCCTCTATCTCTTCTCTGAGTGTGATGATCAAATCGATTAGCAATACTGGTGCTGCCCTTGTAGTTGCTGAGATGTAGAGAAAGGTAACGTTACATTGTCACCGGCTTCTTTGGAGAGAGAAACTGTTAGTGTGGGAGTGTGCAGAGATGCAATGCTTTCTCAGCAAGGAAGAGAAACTCAGGAGTGGAAATCGTTTTTAACACTGAGCGCGTACACGTTCCGTGTGGGGAATTGACTTGTTCCTGTCATTGGAGAATCAGTGGAGTTTCTGTGGATACTTATCTCGGGTTTGTATTGTCAGCTTCTGGGTCTGGTGACCCCACCTCTATACACTGCATTTACAAAGTGTCTGGGTCCATGGTAAACAAATGGAGATGGGGATCCACAGAAGGGAGGATCTATCAATAGGGTGGTGCAGGACAGTGCAATATCTTTCCTAGGATTTCCCGGGACATTTGTCTAAGCTGGACCAGGTGTCAGGTATGAAACCAGTCCCCAACTTCAGAATACTGTGTAGCCTCACACCAGTGACAGGACTGTGCTGATGCTCACCATGAATTCAACTGGATTAATTCTGGAACTTCCCAGGCAGGCGTGATTAATATATCCATCATCACCGGAGTACAGTCCTCCGATATATTCACCGGCTGACAGAACCCATCTGTCCGCTGAGAACAATACATTGTGTCCATCTCCCTGAGGAAGATACAGAAAGAAACTTCCAGAACACAAGGGTACAGAGTGACTGGTGAAAATGAGGAACAGCAGGAAATTTGAATGAGTAAAAAGTATGTCTTTCAAAATCTCATTGGATTTAAGGTTGGTATTATGCTGCATCTGATGAGCTGCATCCCCGAGTATTGAGGAGGTGGCAGTAGAGCTAGTGAAAGAATTACTGATTATTCTTCAAAGCTGGTTAGATTCTGGAAAGGATCCTCCAGACTGGAAAGCAGCTTTGTGAACCTAGTTAAAGATCACACAACACCAGGTTATAGTCCAACAGGTTTAATTGGAAGCACACTAGCTTTTGGACCGATGCTCCTTGATCAGGAGATAGTGGAGGGCTCGATCTTAACACAGAATATATAGCAAAAATTTACAGTGTGATGTAACTGAAATTATACATTGAAAAATTAATTGTCTGTTTAGCCTTTCATTTGTTAGTATACAGTGATAGTTTCACTTCATTCATGTGTAAATAACAAAACGTTTTTTTTAAATTTGTACTCTGGGGTTCGCTGTTAACAATTGTGATAGCGAGACAATATGTTGAAGGTGTTGGCCCCCTGCGTTCTCTGTCTATGCCTTTTGATTCTCTTCTAAAAAGTGTGATTGCGGAGTTTTACATAAATTCGTGCAGTTTTTGAGCTCAGAGTTCTACATGAATGCATGCAGTTTTTGAGCAATGCACAATGTAACCCAGCAAAACCTTCAACATATTGTCTAGCTATCACCATTGTTAACAGGTACCCCGAGAATGCAACTTTAAAAAAAAGGTTTTGTGATTTACGCATGAAAGAAGTGAAACTATCACTGTATTCTAACAGATAAAAAGCTTAACAATCAATTTTTCAATGTAAAATTTCAGTTACATCACACTGTAAATTTTTGCTGTTAATTCTGTGTTACGATTGAGCCCTCCACTATCACCTGATGAAGGAGCGTCACTCCGAAAGCTAGTGTGCTTCCAATTAAACCTGTTGGACTATAACCTGGTGTTGTGTGATTTTTAACTTTGTACACCCCAGTCCAACACCAGCATCTCCAACTCATTGTAAACCTAAATATTTAAAACAGGACGGAGAGAGCAAAGAACAAACTAAGCAGTGCTAGCTTGATGTTAGCTGTAGGAAAAACATTGGAACCTTTTCTGAGGAATGTGACAACTGGACACTTGGAAAATAATGACATGATTCGCTGGCGTCAATCGAGAAGGGGAAATTATCTTGATCTTTGATAAACCTGCTGGATTTTGTGGAAGTTTGTCCGTTGTGACATCGGCAATTGAGAACCAGTGGGGATGAAGTACTTGAATTTTCAGCAGACGTTTAACATGGTTGAATCGAGGTGAGTGGGGAATGTTAGAGTCCATGGGTAGGTAGGGGTAGAATACACAGAATGTATTAAAAGTTGGATAGCCGAGAGAAGGAAGAGAGTAATGTAATTATCTGGAGTGAATGCTTTCGTGTATCAGAAGGATCAGTGTTTGGGCAATAGCTTTTCGCAAGATATAAAATGTTTCAGATATGTACAACAAACATCATCATTCACATTTATGTTCATTAAATAGTGAGAGGTTGGGAAGTGCTGTTGTTGAACAGACCTGGATGTGCCTGGTCATAAGTCATAAACAGAGTTTTTACGTGGCAGGAAGTAAATGATATGTGGCTCTTCATGCAAAATGATTAAAGTACCAGAGTAAATGTATCTTTCCCAATGATAGTGTTTTGTTGAGGGACTGTGAGGTGTATTGTGTACAGGTTGAATCAACTTAATAAATAACGATCTTATCAGCGATTCAGTCCAAAGGGGTTTCACCAGACTAAACCCTGGCATGATGCTACCATGAGGAGAATTTCAGAAACTTGTGCTCAATAAAGTGTGTTAAGGTGTTTGTGAGTTTGTATTAAAAATAATGCTGAAGAACATTGAGAGTTGAAGATACAAAATTGCCTTATTAGATCAATTAAAGGAATGCCCAGGCAAATTCACATTTCCTATGTATTGGAGTGCAAATATATCCACTGTAAATATATTGGTTGGTGTGTGTTCTAGTCGAGGAGAGATCTGCACGAAAACAGCATGTAGATTGTATTTTTTAGAGGGTGGTGGTGGTGGGAGGTTCAGCCAGTTACAGTATTGCAAACAGACAACGCAGCAGGATCATTTAGTCTGTGATAAGAAAACATCCATCATTCTCCCTCACTACTAACTTCACGAGAGCAATGGGCGATGGGAGATGTGATCAATCGTCAGCAGTGCCAACATTCAATCCAGTCCAGTAGTTTTTGTGAACTGAAGGAACCATACTGAAAGGGGTTAAATGGAGCTGTCTGTTCAGTGACTATGATTGATGCCAGTCTCCATGGATCCGAGTTCTGTCACTGGATGTTTTCCGTCTCCTATTAGTAAGGGGCCTCTTGCAATGGTTTATGCCATTGTAGCAACAGATGCATCAACTCCAATGCTCAAAGGGATCAGCAGCTGCAGAGACAGAAAAAGAAGATTTAAACATCTGAGAATAATCTGGAATAATCCATTAATGGATCAGAATCTGAGAACTTTAGACTGGAATGCTGAAACAATGGACGGGAGTTTATACTGGGGTCTTTTCATTTTAACCTGGTCTTGGTCAAACTTATCACTTCGGATATGGGGTGCACTGCTGATAATCCAGGTGGGTTACTATCCTATCCTCGCTATTGTTGGTGTTTCTGGTAAGTTTCTTCATCTCTATCCATTTATTAATCTCTTCAACCAAGGAGAACTTCTTTGCTATTTCTGTTATCTATATTTGACAAAGACTGAAACTATTGCCTTCAGTTTCAAATGCAAATTCCATTGATTACCCACAAATTTCAGAACCGCCCACACCCCCGCCCTCACAAACATCTGAGAACAAGACTGTTCACAATACCGAAGTACCTTTCTTCCCTGAATTCATTTATGTCTCGGTATTCTGTCCATCACCAAACCAACCCACTGCCAGCTCGATTATATGCCCAGTCACCATCTTGGCTTCAATGCTGACGCTTAATAAATCATTATCTATACTTTGGTCAAATTCAGACGTTATGTTTCCACCTCTCCTCCAAGCACTCTTTCAGTTGCAAATATTTCGATCACAACTTTGTTCTTGTCTCTAAAATAACTTAATGACAGGAACACTCTCTCAGAGCAGTAATGTCGGAAGAAATGTAATTCAGATGCACAGAAAGATACTGTTCCACATCCTACCACAGACGATGTCAGAAAGTAAATACAAAAGACAGGAATTGGAAATAAAAGCAAGTTTTACTAATAACAACCATAACATTTCCAGCATTTTGTCTATACGTTTATCTATTTCGCTGATGTCCTTTGGTAAAAAGAACTTGCGTTACTCTCTGGTCTGGCTTAAGACTGATGTGAGACCCACAGCAATATGCTTGCTTCTGTACTGATGAAAGAATGACCTCGCAGTAAATGACATTTGGTTAGGTCAACAAATGCTGCCCCTGTCAGCGATGTAGACATTCCAAATAATAACAAAATTAAAGGTTATACAAAGCAAAGAATGATGCAACATATCAGAACCAATAAAGAACGAGAAAGTGCCAGACAAACTGAGCAGATTTGGCAGCCCCCGGGGGTCGAGAGAAAAATAGAATTGGCAATTCGATTCTAATGACCATACATCAGAACTGAACACAGTTGGGAAATAGTGTGATTGATGTTGGTGACACCGACATCTGTTATGAAGGGGAGAAGGACTGATTTGTATAGATGGAGAAAGAGAGAGATAGAGAGAAAGAAGCAAAGAAAGAGATTGTTGATGATCAGCTGGGATGGAAAAATAAAATGAAATTAAACATTACTTATGTTTCTCCTTTTCCCACATTACTGATAATCATGACCACGTGAGGTATATGTCAATTTCCCTGTTTAAAGTTATTTATGTATTTTTGTTTTCTTCTCTTCCCTGAGTGTGATCATCTTCTTTTATTCATTAATGGGATGCTGGCACAGTATTTAATTCCCTTTCCTCATTGTCCTTGAGAAGGTGTTGGTGAGCTGCCTTCCCGACCCACTGCAGTCTGTGGTCTGTAAGTAGTCAGTGCTGAGGTCCATGCGGTTTCATTTCTTTGAGGCTTTGAAGTGACCAATAAAACTGAGTGGCTGGCTTGGCTATTTCAAACTGCAACTGAGAGTTAACTTCATTACTGTGGGTCTGGAGTTACATGTAAGCCCGACCCTAAGATGTTAGATTTCCTTTCCTGAAAGGCATGAGGGTGCCAGCTAAGACAATATACAATGGTTTCATTGTTTCATTTGATTCTTAATTCCTGATATTTTATTGAATTCCATTTCTAACATTTGCCGTTGTGGGATTCGGATCCGGTGTCTGGGTCATTGCCTGATTCCCTGGATTCATATTTAGAGATAATACACCTAGATCATCGCCTCTTCCGTATCTCCAATCAACTCCAATGGCAATAGTGATGTTGTTGTTGCTGCGACTTTGCTTCATAAGGCAAATAAATGATTGGCAAAAAATGCCATCCTTCTCATTTTGTATTTATGAGAAGGCGAGATGATGGGAAGTGCTCTTGGTGAAAAGGAGCTGGATGTCCTTGATCATGAGGCACTAAAAGAATTCATGCAGAGCAGTCGTGTACTGGCACGTGGGACTAGATTGGGTTGGGACATCTGTTCGGCATGGACGGGTCAGACTGAAGTATCTGTTTCAATGCTGTACATCTCTATGACTCTATGACTCAGCAAGTAATCAGCACAATAAATGAGTAGTATCGTTCATTACAAAATGATTAAAGTATAAGAATGAAGACACCATCTTGCAGTTTTGGAGTGTACTTGAGACAGTATTTTCTTTCATTTATAATCAACGGTCTCCTTGCTACAGAGAGATGGTGTAATGGAGTTTCACAAGACTCATCACTGCGGTGATGGTATCGTGAGGAGATTGTGAAGGAATTTGGCAGCCCTTTCCTTACCTCGAACTGTTAACTCAAGATGATTTATTTGCAACTGAATTCTTGCCATCTCTGATTCTCTTGGTTTCTCCAGCAAGTTTAATTGACGAGTTACTGCTGTATTTATCTCTCCTTTCCTCACCGAAGCAGTCAGTTCCAATTCCCACTTCTCTGCTCATTCTTGCAACTTGGTCTTATTCACTTTTCGTAAAATTTCCAAAGTCACTGCATGCACACCCATCAAACTTTTGGCAACTGAAATAGCCATTACTATTCGAAGTTTTCTCAACCCAATCAAACTAATACCCAAAATGAAACATTTGATTTTCGATAAAATGCAGAAGAGGGGGGAAAAGAAAGCAGCAGAACATAGAGTAAAAAGAAAGAATGGTAAAAGAGAGAGAGCAATAGGGGAGAGAGAAAGAGAGAGCTTCTCAAGAGCAAAAACTGACACTTAAAACGAAAGTCAGTGTACAAGGCTGGAGATAACGGCTGAGAGTGCGCTTAATAAGGAAGAGAGTGAGGATGAGCAAGCCCCTGGTCGTCAGAAGCCTAGAGAGAATTTGTCTAAGTCTGTTCAAGCATTGCCTCAATTTGATGAGAAGTATGTAATGCCCTTTTCATCTCATTTGAAAAGCTGGCAAAACAAATGCAGTGGCTACAGGCAATGTGTGTTTTGTTGATCCAAACGAAACTTGTAGGTAGGACTGGTGAGGTATTCACATCCCTATCAGAGGAGGTATCTGGGGAGGATGAGGAGGTTAAAATAACATTTTGTCTGCATATGCAACCTTTCAGGAATTTAATGAGGGATCCTGGTCAAACCGACACTGGGTTTGTAAGGATCAAACAGACTAATTTCGATAGTTGGATAAGAGCTTTAAAATTCAAGCAAAGCTATGATACCCTGAAAGAGGTTAACACTTGGAGGAATTCAAACTGCCAGAAGTAGTGCAAACTCAGGTGGAAGAGCAGAGAGTGTAAGCAGCAAGGTTAGCTATGGAAATGGCTGATGATTATGAACTGATCCATAAACTTGGTTTGGCTTCCAAAACCAGTTCTGGTCTTTGAGGGACAGAAATTGGAGCAAACAGATATCCTCACGTGCACAGGGAAAGGTAGATCACAGTGTAGATCATAAGGATAATTTACCACAGTTATAAAAAAAAACCTTGAGGGGGACAAAGAAGATAAAAACCTGTCGTATTTTCATTGTAAAAAAGAGGGCCAAGCAAAATTACAGTGTTGATGGCTGGGAGAAAACCAGATGAAGGATAACCAGACAAGACTGGAAGTTTTGTTGACCTCGTAATAAAAAGCATAAGGGAAGTTAGGCAACTGTTTCAGAGTGTACTAAATGATAAGTGGACGTGCCAAATCTTCAAACCAAAACTTACATGAAAGGGTAAACTTTATTCACATAGGCCAGCAGTAATTGGTAAAAAGATTTCAATATTAATTGACACAGGATCTTTTCAGTCTGTAGTGCTGAGTTGTGAGGCTTTATGCACTCTTGAGAGACTATTGCCAGAAAATGTGCTGGTAACAGGAATTCATAGTGAGGCAAAAAGTGCTCAGTTATGTAAAGTGAGGCTAGAGAGCCCAGAGAAGAGTGGAGAATGTGCTAACTTTCAGCTCCAAGAATAAAATTTGTCCTTGCAAATAACATAGCTGCTTCACTGGCAGGCGTGCTGCCTACTCCAGTTGAAAAGCCAGTGGAGATGCAGGCAACTGAAAACCTGGAGAATGTTTATCCAGGAATTTCCCCTGATTGCGTCACCAGAAGATCACAGAAGCACAGGTTTAAGCAGGATAAAGGCACAGATAACGAAGCTGACATAGAGTTATCCGAAAGTTTCTTTTGATCAGATAAGTAGAAAACAGATGGAGCAAGTAGGAAATCATGAACGTATTTTTAGCTCTGCTAAGCTGATTGAATTACATCTGGAAGATGAGGAGTTACAGAAGTTATATCAAAAGATATTAAGCAAGAAAGAGAATGAATGCATTCCTGTGTGTTATTACTTAACAAATGATATTTTAATGCGGATATAGAGATCAGCACACATTGAAGCAGATCAGACATGGACAGAAATTCATCAAATTGTATTGCCTGTTGGGTATAGAAAGGAGGTGCTGCGAGTGGCACATGAGCTACCACTTGGAGATCATTTCGGGGTGAGGACATTACAGGCTGAAATACAAAGATATTTTCACTGGCCTGGACTACACAAAGATGTAGTTGAATATTGCCAGATGTCTCAAGCATGTCACACAGGCAGTAAAAAAACCTGCAACTTTAATAGCTAGTCCAGCATTTGAGAAACCTTTCACAAGAGTCTTTATAGATTGTGTATGTCCCCTATATCAAACAATAATTGGGAATAAGTATTTCTTAACAATAATGGATATGTCGACTAGATTTCCAAAGGCAGACCCATTATGCAGCATCACAGCTAAAAGAGTTGTAGAGAAACAAATGCTTGTTTTTTTAACTATGTACAGACTACCAATAGAGATCCAGACAGATCAAACCTCACATCCAAACTATTCAAAGAGGTGATGGATACCTTGGGAATAAAGCAATTCAAATGTACTACGTAGTATTCAGAATCAATGTGAGCATGAGCGAGATGGCATCAAACAGTGAAGACCATGTTGAGGGTTTATGGTCAGGATAATCCAGATGATTGTGATAAGGAAATTACTTTTGAACTATTTGTGATCAGAGACGCACTGAATGAATCGACCAAATTCAGATTATTTGATTTAATTTGTAGGCATGAAGTAAAAGGACAATTACATTGGTTAAGGAGAAATTAATAAGTCAGAATTCACAGACGATTTATCAAATCTTTGGTAACGATTAAATAGAGCTGGATGGTTGGATAGACACATTTAAAAGTATTGCAGCATGCAATGAAAGAGGAAGTGGTTCAGAAATCACAAATTCGCAATTTTGCAATTGGGAATAAGGTATTGGTGTTACTTCCAGTAACAGTTGAGCATTGAAAAGCAGGTTTTGGTGTACCATATCAAATTGGGAAGAAATTGAATGAGGTGAACTACTTGGTACTGACTCCAGACAGAATGATATCTCATGAGTGTGTCATGTGAATATGCTCAAAAGGTATTTTGATAGGGAAGGAAAGCAAGAGCAGAAGGTGTTCATGATTACAACACAGAAGGAACCAAGTTCAGAGGATTCTGAATTGTACATTCCTCAAATCAAATTGAACAATGAGAAAGTTGTCAAAAATTGGGATAAATTATTGAGTTACCTTCCACAAGAAAAGCATATTGACCTGAAAGAGTTATTACATATCTTGGAGAGATATGCGGAAATAAACTGGGAAGTACAACATAATTATGCATGATGTAGACACAGGAGATGCTGTTCTGATTAAATAAAATCTTTAAAGGAATTATCCTCTAAAGTTGGCACAGGTTCAGAAGGAAATAGAGCACACGCTCAAAGATGGCTTAATCAAAGTGAGTTCCTGTGATTGGATCTCATGTATAGTCATAGTGCCAAAGCCAGATGTTACCCAGCGATCACGTGTGGATTATCACAAAGTCAACTTCATTACAAAGACTGATGTATGTCCAATTCCATGTTTGGAGAACTGTGTCGAAAAAGTGGGAGAAGCGACTTTCATTTCTAAGTTGGACTTTCTCAGAGGCTACTGGCAAGGACCTCAGTCAGAGAGAGCAAAGGCAATTTCGGCTTTCATAACACTAAATGGACTTTATCAGTTCAAAGTTGTGGCATTTGGTGTGTAAAACGATCCAGACACATTTCAGAGACTGATAATGAGGTCATTGTCGGATTACCCAACTATGTGGTGTACATTGATCACCTGTTAGTTTTTAGACACTAATGAAAGGAACATTTACAGCTTTTATCGGACTTGTTTATTGACTTCAGAAAACAAGCTTGTTGGTAAACCTAGTTAAAAGTGAATTTGATAGAGCCCAAGTCACATTCCTGGGTTACGATATTGGACATGGACCAATGGCCCTATGAGATACAAAAACGAAAGTAGTTCGGGAATGTTCCACACTGTCGAGAAAAAGAAATATGTAATACTACGGTTCCTGGGATTGACTGGATTTTACTGAAAGTTTGTGTCAAACCTTAAGCAGTGCGCCTGCTCCACTCACCAAATTGTCAAGGGCAAGACCTCTCAGTGGACAGAGAGCTGTCAAAAGGCATTTTAAAGCCTAAAAACTGTGTTAGCCACTGCCCCCAGTATGAGCTACACTAGATTATATGAAGACTTTCAAGGTGGCTATCGTTGCCAGTGATGTGGGTGTTGGTCCGGTGTTCCTGCAGGAGGATGACGAGGGAATAGAAAGACCCATCGGGTATTTTTCTGGGAAGTTGAACGTTCATCCACAGAAATATTCAATGGTGGAGAAAGAGACTTTAAACTCGGTGTTGGCATTACACCATAACTGTGTTTCTATTACCAGTCATGCATCTGAGACAATCGTATACACTGATCACAACACATCGACATTTGTGGAAAAATTAAAGACAAAAATATCAGACTGTTTAGATGGAGCTGATTGTCGCAGCCATTCAATCTGACAATTGTGCATGTGGCAGGTTGTGAAAACGTGAAATCTGATGAGTAACTGAGACAAGAATGAGATACGGAGGTATTCGGTGGTGGGTATACAGCAGCCTGGTTTTGTATGTGTTTCTGCATGTTTGAATGTTTACAATTTGTATAGCATATCTGTCTGTTTTGAGACTACTACCTCGGTTTGCATGGTTAAAAATGCAGCCACCTTTTAGCATTGATGGCTGTTTTTTTAAGGGGGGGGGGGGAGACATGTCACAAAGCAAGTCCCTTTTTCTGTCTAAAAGCTGTTCCTTAGCTCAAGGAGACTCTACCCTTGTTTTTTTTTTATCAGAGGTATAATAAAACGGGGCCAAGCTCTGATCAGTCTGGTTTGGTACAGAGATGAAAAGGATTTTCAGAGGCCTTTTGTTTATATGGAAACAGATGAGACTTCAGGCCAAAGTGGTCATGCTTTATAAGTGACCACTAAATGAACAGAGAGTGGTGAGCTATTTTAGCTGAACTCGCTGAGCTGAGCAGTTTTCAGTTGAGTCTTGAACTGGGAAGTTCAACTGGGAGCTGTATGGAAACTCTCTCTCTTTTCTGACCTTCAACCTAAACCTGTTAGTTTGTGTTCCATTTAAACTGGTTTTTATTGGGAGTTTGCTTATTGGGACAGTTGTGTGTATTCGGAAGAGCATAATTAAGTCTAGCTGAATAGTTTGAATTCTGTCGTGATTCTTTATTCTGTTCGTGTAATTTTATGAATAAAGCTTTTGTCTGTTTTAAAATCTACTAGTCACCCCAGCTAAATTACTCCGGTTAATTTTCATTATACACTTACCAAAACAAGTTGCAACGGTATGCTCTGGGCTGCCTGCTTAAATGTGTTTTGAGTAGTCTAGCCTAGTTCATAACATCTCGGAGATGGAAGATGCCTCCTTGGGATTTGGCACAAACCAATCACTTTCTTTCCTCATGATCAGCAAACCACGTTAACATAGCACGTGTGTACCATTAGCAATGGATCCAGGAGGAACAGCATGGAGCAGTCTGTCTGTGCAGTCTGTGCCTCATAGATTTGTCGTGTTGCAGCAACAATGACATCCTCCTATTTCAGTCTATCAGTTTGGAGTGGCTGAATGTCCTCTTCTGTTCATGTGTCAGTGTCTCGAGGGACTGAATGTCTTCCTCCTGATCCAAGGGCAGAGGTTCAAGGACTTCAGTGGGCAACCCTTGGTTTCTGCCTACCAGCACTTTGTGCTCACTAGACTCTATCTTCCTGAATTAAAGGAGACAAACAGAAGGCTGGTAGAACATAGCAAGCCAGGCAGCACCATGAGCTGGGAAAGTCAAAATTTCAGTTATAACCGTTCTTCAGAACTGGGTTGGTTGGTAGGGGGAGCTGCAGATAAAGAGGGAAGGGAGTGGAGAGATCAGGGGGATGGTGAGTTATGGCTATGTGGACACAAGTGGTTGTTGCAAACTGGTTGGGCAATGGATGGGATGAATCCGGTTGGGAGCTGAAAGGTAGGGTTGTTAGGTGGAAAGGAAGACCTCCCATTCACTTCCTATTTCAATTCTCTTTCCCAATCCCTTTTCGACATAGTCATCCTTGGCCTCCTCCATTGCCATAATGAACCAAACCATCATTTGGAGGAACAAGACCTCATCTGTCACCTGTGCAGCCTAAACCCCGGGAACTCAACATTGAATTCTCCAAATTCTAATAACCTCCCTTCCAATCCCCCGACTCCCTTCCCAAGCCCTCCCCTCCCTTCCATTACTCTGAGCAACCTTTTGTCCAGCCACCAACTGGATTCAGCCCTCCCATCAACAACTCGCTGATACCTTAATCTGTGTTCACTTATCCCTACCTCGCCACTCTGCCTCCTCCTCCCTCACCCTTCACTTTATCTATAGCCCCCATTACTCCCATCCACAGCCCTGACGAAGGGTTATATCCAAGGCGTTCACTTTTCAACGTCTTGATGCTGCCTTGCTTATTACGTTCTTCCAGTTTCCTGCGTGTGTATTTTGGATTCCAACACGCGCTTTTATTTTATATTTTCTTCTTGTGTAACAGGCAGGAGTGAGTGAACGCATTATGTGTCTTATTATCCAATAGATCTGATGGGCTGAATGGCTTTCTTCTCTTACTGTGAAACCAGCTAGAGTTGCGAAAGGGGTTCCTCTTTCTTCTAATCGTGGAAATGTTTCGTGGCCAGTAGTGCTTTTGATTAATTTTACGTATACATTAACAGCACAAGCTTGAATGTTGTCCAGATTTTATACTTTAGTACCTTAGGAGGTGACTCATTGTTCTGAACGTTGTATAATCTTCATCCCCATCCCTGATCGTATGATAGAGGGAAAGACATTGATGAACATCCGTGGGAGGTAAGTTACTTGAGAAAGTTCTGAGGGATAAGATTTACATGCATTTAGAAAGACAGGCTTTAGAAAGAAAGGAAAGACATCGTGCCAAAGAAGCTCTCCTGAGAATTGCCCACAGAGATATCCAGGGACTGAGAGGATTGATGTCCACCAGCCCCATTGTGCTGTGAATGATTCAACCAGCGGGGAGTTAACAACTGATTCCCATCAAGTTCAATTTTGTTCAGTCTCCTTGATATCATGCTCAATTAAATACTGCCGTGATATCAGGACCAGTCACTTCACGCTGTGTTCATATCTTCTATCCATGTCAATTGGCCAAGGTATATGTGTGGGGAGTGTTTCTTTCTCTCAGGGAGTAGTGATGGTTGGGGCCAGACAGTTAGGGGAGGCTACATCACTGAAATGTTTGGGGGGTGCGAGTGGGTGTCAATGGGTTTTGACCAGTCAGAGAGTTGAGGGCTACAAGGAATTGGGTATGAAAGAGAAATTGCGGCCGATGCAGATCAGCCCTGACTTACTGAATGGAAGGGCAGGTCTGAGGGGTTATGTAGCCTGGTTTTATTCCAGTGTTCCCCTTAGCCCAGTCACTTTGTGGCCTCTTCCATTTCCTGTGTTACTGACTTCAAGTTGCTGAATAGATTGATCCTGTTGCTGTGCAACTGGATACTGGTGCTGCATGATCTGGTTACAGTTTTATCGGCCCGAGGGGCTTATTGGCCTCCTCCTGTAATTGAACATCATGGTCCAGGGGCTGAAAAGCCTCATTCTGTTCTGCTGTAACTGAAATCCATATCGTCTAAATCTACTGCCCTTGGAGAAAGTGAGCACGGCAGATGCTGGAGATCAGTGTCGAAAAGTGTGGCACTGGATAAACACGGCAGATCAGGCAGCATCAGAGGAATAGTAGAATCGATGTTTTGGACGTTCCTGATGGAGGGCTTATGTCCAAAACATAGATTCTCCTGCCCCTCGAATACTGTCTGACCTGCTGTGCTTATCCAACACCACATGTTTTGAAGTCTACTGTCCCACCCAAGTCAATCTTCCTGGTCACATCATCCAATTACATTAAGAGAATTGTCAGGCACACACTTCCTCGCACAAAGCCACACTTACTATTCCTAATCAAAGCCTGTCTTTCTAAACGCATGTAAATCTTATCCCTCAGAACCTTGTCAAGTAACTTACCTACCGCGGATGTTCAACCTACTGGTCTATAGTTCCAAGGCTTTTTTGTTCAGATTTTCTTAAATAAGGGCACAACTTTTGCTATCCTGCAGTCTTCCAGGACATTACCTGTGGTTACTGATGATAAACATTATAAGCCAGGGTCCCTGCAAATTCTTCTGGAGCCCCTTGAGGTGTTCTTGGATATATTGGGTAAGGACCTGAGATTTATCCACTTTCAAACATTCTAGTACCGTCCAAAGTCTCCTCTACTATGATATGGATTGTCCCTAAGATATCACCACTAACTTCCTCAAGTTCTCAAGCCAACGTGTCTTTCTCCACGGTAAACATAGAGTAGAAATATTCGTTGAGAACTTCACCTATCTCTTATAGTTCCACACATCCTTGCCCACAGTGGTCTTCGATGGATCCTATTTTCTATCCAGTTATTGATTTTTCTTTCAATATGTTTAAAGTACCTTTTTGGATTCATCATAATCTTCTCAGCCAAGGCTCTTTCTTGCCCCCGTTTCACCCTACTGATTTCCTCCTTCAGTAAAATCCTGTATCTCTTATATACCTCCAGGGATTCCCTTGATCCCAGCTGCCTGGACCTGAGCCACGCCCCAAGTTTGAACATGAACCTGAGGACCAGTTTTGTCCCTCTCCATAACTATTTGAAAATTAAATGAACTGTGGTTACTGGTCCCAAAATGCTCCCCCACTGTTAACTCAGTCACCTGCCCTGCACTATTTCCTAAGAAAATTTCGAGTTTTGCCCCTTCCCGAGTAGGACGCTCTGTAAACTGCTTGAGGAAACTTTCCTGAAGCTTTTATTAGATTCTATCTCATCAAATCCCTTAATGCTCTGGCCGTTCCAGTCTGTATTAGAAAAAATAAAATCCCCTATTATGATAACTCTATTACTCCTGGAGGTCTCCCCTCTCTCACTGCATATTTGTTACTCTCATTCCTGTTGACTATTTCGGGGCCTATAGTACATCCCCAATCACGTCACCAACCCCTTCCTATTTCTTAACTCCACCCACAAAGCCTCCCCGGGTTATCCATCAGTTATTTTATCTCTGATTACTGCTGTGGCACTCCCCTTAATCAGAAATGCAACTCCCTTCTCCTCCTTCCACCATCTCTGTCTCACCTAAATCACCTGTACCTTGGCACATTAACCTGTCAGTCCTGTCCATCACTTAGTCATGTTTGTGTAATGGCTAAGATATACCAGTCCCACCTA
Source organism: Chiloscyllium punctatum (assembly GCF_047496795.1). Taxonomy (NCBI): domain Eukaryota; kingdom Metazoa; phylum Chordata; class Chondrichthyes; order Orectolobiformes; family Hemiscylliidae; genus Chiloscyllium; species Chiloscyllium punctatum. The sequence continues at coordinate 15,307,446 of NC_092786.1, forward strand.
CCTATCCACGCCCTGAGTTCATCGGCTTTACCTGTAGGACTTCTTGCATTCAAATAGATGCAATTTAATGCAAAGGACCTTTCTCGCTGTCGTTTTACAGCCTAATCTTACTATTTCTGATTACTGTATCTCCTTCCAGCCTCGCACTTGCCTCCCTGCTCTTGAGGATACTACCCCCTGCAAATCTAGCTTAAAACCACCCTCATAACACTAGCAAAACTGGCAGCCAAGATATTGGTGTTCCCTACAGTGTATGTCTCGGACGGTAATCTCCCTCTCAGGAGGTTACCACTGTCAAGGTTTTCTTTTTAAATGTTTCTCCGAGCTGTCTGTAATCACGCTGCAGGACCTCGTCCCTATTTCTACGGATATTATTTGTGCCAACGTGCATCATGATTTCTGGCTGCACACCTAACCCCTTGAGAATGATCTGCAGCCACTTGGAGACATGCTGGACCCCAGCACCTGGGAGGTAACGCACCATCCTGGATTCCCGTTTGTGGCCACAGAATCTCTGATCTGTCCCTCCGAACAATCGACCCTCGTATCTTTAACGTCCTGTTTACCTTTACCCTTTCCCGCTGTGCCCCAGTGGTAGCACCAAACAACCTGGCTACTGCTGCTTTCCCCTGAACGGACATCGCCCCCAACAATCCAAAATGGTCTACTTGTTATCGAGGCGAATGGTCACAGGGGATTTCTGCACTCTCTGCCCACTCCCTTTGCCATTCCTGGTGGTCGCACAGCTACTCTCTGCCTGGAACATGACAGGAAGCAAGGAACGCCTGTTGGATTAAATTGTGTTTATTTAAATACAACAGGACTGACAGGTAAAGCTAATGAACTGAGGGCGATGAAAGTTGGACTGGAATATTACAGTCATTAAAGAAACATTACTAGGGGCACGTCTTGGGTGTGGCCACCACACTAAAACACTTATCCATGAAGTTCTCAGTATCTCGGATGACCCTGAATGCATCCTAATTTAGATAACCTACAGTGTGTAAACAGGCCATTCGGCCTAAAAGTCCGCACTGACGAACAGCCCACCTAAATGCACTCCCCTACACTACAGGCAATTTAGCATGACCAATGCACCTAACCTGCACATCTTTAAATTGTGTGAGGAGACCGCATCACCCAGAGGAATCCCATGCAGACACGGACAGAATGTGCAAACTCCACACAAATAGTTGCCCGAGCCCGGTCCCTAGTGCTATGAGGTAGCAGTACTAACCACTGAGCCACCGTGACGCCCAGCCCCAGCTCCCTAACACGGTCTCCCAGGAGCTGAAGCTGGGTGCACAGTCTACACGTGTAGTCATCGGGGACGGTGGAAATCTCCGTGAGCTCCCACATCCCACAAGAGGAACGTGCGACTGCCCTAACTGGCATCTCGACGACTACAACAATAAAGTTAAAATGACTTTATTTCAGTTTCCCTGTACATTTTGCTGAGCTGGAGCTGTCCGAAGCCTCTCGTGCCAAAGCCCTTACTGCTTACTCTGCGACAACGGCATGTCTCTCCACCTCTCCACATACAGTTTTGGTCAGGGAAGGAAGGAGACACGACAATGATGTAGTGTTTAGGCCTTCAGCACTCCTTGACACCTGGCCACTGACTACTAGGTCCTCAGTGCAGGTCTCTGCTTGGCCTTGGAGGGTGTCTTGCTGAGGTCTTACTTCTGTTCGTGGTGACTGTGTCAATGCAAATCCTCACCCCGACAGGCAATCCGTGCTGTCACAGTCCTCTCGTACTTTCTGTCTATTAGTATCGCGTTTATGAAGTCCTTTAATCGTTCGATTGCATTCCAAACTGCATCTCACTCTATAGCGAGAGAGGTGATGTTCTTGTGAATACAGGGCTATTGGAAAATAATACCATTAGAAATAGGGGAAACAATATGTCTATCCTCTCACTGAGTCTGCTTTTCCTTCGATTAGGTTTTTTTTTGCTAATCCCCCATTCCACTTTCCTGCGATTTCCAGCAACACTTTTATAAAAATCTGTCTGTCTCAGCCTTGAAGATATTTAATGATACAGACTCAACAGCCCTCCGAATTTTCTACAATTGTTTCCCTCTCACTGATGTGAGACTTGGTGGTCTTTAATCTGGTGATTTGCCCACTCTATCTTGCATAAACTTCCAATTCTTCCTCAGCTTCTGCGTCAATTTGCTCAAGTGTCAAACGGTCACTCTCACTGAATCCGGAAAATGCTTCTCCAAACTGAAGACCAATTCGTAGAATGTATTTAACATATTCTCTGTCTCTGTGGACAGGCTGTCCCCTTAGTCCCTAACACTCACATTCTTTCCCACGTCATCGTGTTCCCCTTAATAAACCGAAAAAAATGAATTTGGATTCTTGCTAATCTTACCCGCTAATGTTTTATCACCCCTCCTCCTGCTCTTCCACTGACTTTTTAAGTTTAGCCCTCCACTTTCTATATTCTTTTAGTACCTTCATTGGCCTGCTCACTTGAAACCTGCTTTAAGCTTCTCTTTCCTTTTTCATCCTGTTCGGATTTTGTGTCGACATCTGAGGTTCTCTGGGCTTGTTTTCCTAAATTTTATCTTCGGTGTAACATGCTGGGCTGACACTGTCATCAATTCAATTTTAGTCAAATGATCCCTCAACCCCTGCCCCACCTTGTTCTGCTACAGTTTCACCCAGAAGCAACTGCACTTTGCCCAGATCCGGTCATTTTTTTTTCATAAAGTCTGTCTACCCAATCCAAAAAACTTTTATGAATCAAACAGTTTTAGGGTCTTTTCCTCAGCAAAGTCAAAATGTGTGATATCACGGTCACTGGTCCTATAATGCTCTCCCACTTCTGCCTGGAACAGCTGACTGGCTTCGTTCCCCACAGTGAGGACCAGCACTGCACTGCCCATTGTTATATCTGCTCTATGTTAATATAAGAAGCTGTCTGGAATAAATATCAAAGCATCTGCCCCCCCTCTTATGAAATTATCACTGCCCTAATGAATGTTTGGAATTGAAATGCGTGAATATAATGAACCTATTATTGCTTTTACACATCTCAGCAACTTGGTTATATACCTGCGCCCATACTGGGCGGCACGGTGGCACAGTGGTTAGCACTGCTGCCTCACAGCGCCTCAGACGCGGGTTCAATTCCCGCCTCAGGTGACTCTCTGTGTGGAGTTTGCACATTCTCCCTGTGTTTGCGTGGGTTTCCTCCGGGTGCTCCGGTTTTTTCCCACAATCCAAAAATGTGCAGGTCAGGTGAATTGGCCATGCTAAATTGCCCGTAGTGTTAGGTAAATGTAGGTGTATGGGTCTGGGTGGTATCCGCTTCGGTGGGTCAGTGTGGACTTGTTGGGCCGAAGGGCCTGTTTCCACACAGTAAGTAATCTAATCTACTTTCCCTTATCTGGGGGTCTACAATATATCGCAAGCAGTGTTTGTGTCATGGTTTTGAGACTGAGCTTTAACCATCAAGCCTCATATAAAGATCCTTTCAAGATATTGCCCCTTCTTACGCCAGTAATTGACTCCATAATTAATAAGGTAACACCACCTCCTCTTTTACCCTCTCTCCTGTCTTGACTATACTTCTGGTACCACAGAATATTGAGTTGCCAGCCACGACCTCCCTCAAACACATCTCTATAATGAAAAAAAAGTCACACTTCCACATGTCACATCGTTTCCTTGTCATAACTATCTGTCTGATAATATTAGCAGCATTAAAGTAAAGCACATCCAGCCTGGAAATTATCACCTGGAATACTCTGTACCTAGCAGTTCTTCCGTCATTTACTGCTCGTTATCAAGCTGTCCAATTCATGAACCAAAACTGTAACTCTGGAACTGAATGAATATTTGTTGAATTGTAATTTCATTTCTAGTAAAAGTGTTCATCAAATGCAGCTTTCCAGAACTGAACAGTCAGCTCGAAATAGAACTGGTTTCTGCTGATTAATTGCCTGCTCAGTGTGCAGAGGGGACAGCCCTTAGTAATGGAGAACGTGAGGACTGCAGATCCTGGTGATCAGAGTAGAAAAGTGTGGCGCTGCAAAGCACAGCCATTCAGGCAGCATCTGCGTAACAGCAGAGTCAAAGTTTTGGCATCTGCCCTTCATGAGTAAGGCATTCGTGCCTTCCCATGTTTTTCATTCCATAATACATAGGATATTGGGAACCATACTTACTCAGGAAGGCAGCACTGTACTGAGCCCTGAAATGGAAAGCAGCCAATCAGTTGGTTGGACAGGGATTAAACAATTTGAGGTGAAATACAGACTTATTAAAGTACAAACATAAGGATAGATAAATTCCTCGGCCAGACGGGAAACACACTCGGTTACGACAGGAAGAGAAGAAAGAGATTTGTGTGCTTTTGGCGATGGTCTTTGCATCTTCACGCTCCATTGGAGTAGTGTCGGTTGATTGGAGGGTGGCAAATGTTACTCCCATGTTCAGGCAAGGGAACAGGGATTGTCCTGAGAATGACAGACGAGTCAGTCTTACATCAGTGTTGGGCAAAGTATTGGAGAGGATTCTGAAAAATCATTGCTGATTAGAAATAGCATGGCTTTGTGAGGGGCAGGTCATACCTCACAACTCATTTTTGATTCTTTGAGGGTCGGATTAAACACAGTGAAGAAGGTAGAGCAGCGAATACGGAGTTCATGGATTTTAACAAGGTGTTTGATAAGCTTCGCCGAGGTAGTGTCATTCAGAAAGTAAGGAGGCATGGCATACAGGGTGACCTATCTGTCTGGATACAGAATTGGCTAGCCCATAGAAGACAGAGGATGGTGGTAAATGGGAAGCATTCAGTGTGGAACGAGGTGAGCAGTGGTGTTCCGTAAGGATCGGTTCTGGGACCTCTGCTGATGGTGAATTTGATAAATGACTTGGATGACGAAGTGGAAGGGTAGGTTAGTAAGTTTGATGATGTAACACCGGTTGATAGAATTGTGAATAGTGTAGAGGGCTGTTGTAGTTTGCAGCAGGACATTTACAGGATGCAGGACAAGGCTGCTAAGTGGCAGATGGTGTTCAATATGGAAAAGTAGGATGCGATTCATTTTGGAAGGTCGAATTTGAATGCAGAATAATGGGTGAGAGGCAGGATTCTTACATTGTGGAGGAACAGGAGATTATATGGGCCATGGCATAGTTCCCACAAAGTTTTTACCCGGTTTTTATAAGGTTGTTAAGAAAGTGTTTGATGTGTTCATTCGCCAAGGGCTTGAGTTCAAGAGCTGGAAGGTTATGCTCCAGCTATATGGAGCCCCGGTGAGACCACACTTAGAATATTGTGATCAGTTTTGGTTGCCTCGTTATAGGAAAGATGTGGAAGCTTTGATGACCGTGCTGAGGAAATTTATCAAGATGCTGCCTGGACTGGAGGGCATGTTCTGCAAAGAAAATTTGAGGGAGCTAGGGTGTTTTCCTCATTGTAACGAAGAAGAATGAAACGTGACTTGACAGTGGTGTACAAGAGGATGAGAGGCAGAGATAGAATGGATAGCCAGAGACTTTCTCCCAGGGTGGAAAAGGCTATCTCGAGGGGTTATGATTTTAAGGTAATTGGAGGAAGGTTTAGGGGAGATGTCAGAGGTAGGTTCTTTACACAGAAAGTGTGTGTGTGTGTGTGTGTGTGTGTGTGTGCAATGAACAGCCAGCAGTTGTAGCATAATCAGCTATATTAGGGATATTTAATAGATAGGCACGTGAATGATAGTATAATGAAAGGTATGTAGGTTATTATGATCTTAGAGTAGGATAAACGGTCGAAAGAATGTCAAGAGCTGAATGGCCTGTATAGTGCTGCACTGTTCTATGTTTCCAGTTTCACCCAGCTTGTGGATTCTCATCAATTGTTGAATGTATGAGGGAGTGATGTGTATGAGAGATCAGGAAGCTTTGGAGGAGTGTAAGGCCAAAACCTCTAGTTATGTTGTGCATTGTCACAGTCATCTGAAAGCCAGTATAATATGTGTGGTTACTTAGACCAGACAGAATCCACCAAGTACAGTTATTAATGTGATTTTTGGATTGCTGTTTGCTGCTAGTTATTTCACATAAATTCTACTGTGTGACCCATATAGTAATCTCTGACCATTCATAGAGATATACAATTTGATTGTGATACTGGAGAATATGAAGGTGACATTTATTGGATATGGCTTTAGAGGTTTCTTTGTGAGACACAAGGTACTGCAATAGATTGTCAATTTATTAACGTCTTCACCCATGTCTGGTCCAGGGTGCAGATGTATGGAGTCTGGGAGGCACTTCAGGTTACATCACCATAGGTAACTTGTATGGTGTGATTCTGGCTCTCCATGTCAACACGTCTGCTCTCTGGGCCAGGCTCTGACTGAAGATGAATTTCAAAATCTGGTTGCTGGTCAGCCATTAGTTTTTAACCTGGACAATATTTGTACCTATACTGAGACCAGTGATAGTCTGTTAGCGGGTTCACCCCTGACAAGGAGGATTCCAAATTATGTATTTTGAAGTAAAGTTTGACTGACTGCCCTGAACCAGGTTAGAAGCCCAATGCACAGATTTTGGAACAGACCACTGAGTCTCTCTGTATAACAGGCAGCTGTGAGGTCCAATAACACTGTAACTGATTTCAGATAAATTAGAAGCAATTCTCAGCATAGCTCATTGCAAGGTGTTGAGTTTAATGACCCGAACAATAATCGGATGTTTGCTATATTTCATGAATTGTACAACAATAAGATGTGAACGACAATCATTCAACTGAACAATAATCACTTAATTCAATTATGTTGATTCTTTATTTATGGAACTAAAATATAAACTCCTGTCAAGCTTTTCTAACACAGAAATAAAGCATGTACATTTTATTTTATCGAAGAAAGAATATAACTCTTGTGGTGATTAGAATTAGATATTCAATGTCAGGATTCAAAGCAATGTTTTGCCACTCCAATATTTTTAAAGTGGGTGGCTTCTGAATGATTACATGTTCAGAGTGAGCAGAAGATTGAACATACAAATAGAATTAGCGTTCTTATACATTTATATATAAACAATCAGTTTAATTTCTCATTGAAATGTACGATCTTCAGCTATTTGCTAGCAATTTTAAAATGGCAATAATTCAACATGGTCTGTGAATATTAAACTAAGTAAATTATTTGTGTTACCAAATTTTAGTGAACCATAATTTGAAAACTTCCAATTTTTAAAATGAATGATATTTAATATGAAATGTGAAGAATGAAAAAAAAACTAACATAATATCGTGCCAGTGAAACGTCAGAGGTTTACAAAGGGTTTTGTGCCAAAGCAATGGTATATTTGTTTTAGTAATTGGAATACAACATGTAAAGTATTCATGTTCTGAGTAATAATTAGACTTCATAATGAAGCTGACCTTGCAATACTTGCATTTTAAATGTTTATGCTGCACCAAATAATCAGATATTTGCAAGAATCTACATTGTAAAATAATTGGATACTTTTATTCACAGCTGACACTTGATAGTGTACAAAACGTTAAAATACAGGAGGAAGCCATTGGCATTATGTACGCATCAGCTCCAAAGATGTCTCCCATGCACCGCCCATTTGCCAGCCCTCTCTCTGTTGCCCGTTAAATTAATAATTCTCAAATATATATCCAGTTCTGTTTTGAATCTTCATTCACCACTTTCCCAGCCAATTCCAATTCGGAACAACTTTCTAAATAAAGACACATTTCCTTATTTCACTCCTCGCTCTTTTGCTGACAATCTTGAAATTAGAATTCTTTGACGCTATAATGCCAACTAATAGAGTATTAGGTTTCAGTCTGACAGTTTATTCATACTTTTGATCACCGCAATAAACTCATATCTTTGTCTGTTCTGCTCCAGGAACTATAAGCCTTGCAAGAACTGTAACAAACACTACAACGCAAAAACAAGCAGAAAACTAATCACTAGGATAAGTGAATATCAACTAGCCACAAAATACATGACCCCAACTCAAATTTCTTACGTACTGATGAGGAAGTACGCCATTTTGACTAGGTCTGCATATCCATCCTAAGACAGGCCACACAGAGACAAGCACAAGAATTCCTAGAAACATGGCATTCCGGAAATCCTTCAACAAACACATCAATTTTGACTCCATGTTCCACTCTCTGAGAAAAGGGGCCGGAAATGACAACATCGATACAGGAAATTGCATTACCAACGTAAGGAAACTGAAACACTGAAATAGAAAGTGAGAGATAACACCAGCACTTCACTGGAGGCTCACTTACTGAGACAGTCAATGGAACAAACCAGGAACCGCCACTGGCTATTGTTTCAGAATATATCAGTGTTCATGGCTGCCACCACATAGAATTATTGAATGAAAATGCAAGCCTGCACCACCAATTGCATATCCAAAGGCTTTTTTGAACGTTTGTGAGATTATCTGCTCAATCACCCGCCGAGGGAATGCACTCCAGCCACATGTCACCAGGGGCAGAATGGTGGCTCAGTGGTTAGAACTCCTGCCTTAGAGCGCGGGGACCCAGGAGTGATCCCAGCCTTGGGTTACTGTCTGTATGGATTTTGCAGATTCTCCCCGTGTCTGCGTGGTTTCCTCTAGGTACTTCGGTTTCCTCCCATAATCCAAAGATGGGCAGGTTAGGTGAATTGTCCATGCTTAATTACCCATCGTGTTCAGGGATGTGCAGGTTAGGTGCATTAGTCATGGGTAAATGTAGGAGGAACGTGTTTGTGTGGGATATTCTTTGGAGGGTCAGTGTGGATTCGTTGGGCAGAAGAGCCTATTTCCACACTGTAGGAATTTTATATTCTATGTCTGTGCCACCCTCTCAGTTCAAAACAGACTCACAAATCCTCTCCCAATCCCCTGCCTTTCACTTTAATCATGTATCCCTTTGTTTTTGACCCTTGGAGTAAGAGAAACAGCTGCTGTCTGTTCATCCTCTCCCTTCCCCTTATGCTCTTGTACACCTGTACCAGGTTTCCTCCTCAACCTTCCCTGCTGCAGTGAAAAAAGGCGCAAATTTAGCCCTCGTACTTCACAGTTTGAGAACTCACTTGTCTTGTTAATTCAGATGTGCATCATCTCACATTTATCAGTGTTAAACTGTTTAACGGCTATTAATCTGGGGATATAGAAATCATCTGTTTATATCGTCTTGAGGCTAACCTTTTCCTCCTCACTGTGAACCACCCAGTTAATCTTTGTGTCATCCCCAACATTAGTTATTATTCCACTGCCGTCCATCTTCCACATTCTCACTATCATCATTTAAGAATGTCACAAACAAACCTTGATTTCCTTCCTGTTCTCCAGATGTTATTCTCAGAGGAGGAATTAAGAATTCCAGTCCCTTGCTATTCGTATTTTGGGGAATTTACAAAGTGATGCAGTTAACACCTATTGTGTGGGAGCTGCAAATGGCATTTTCGAAACAAAGTTGAATTCACCTTTTACACTCTGGCCCTCAGCATATCTTATTCATAAAGCGTGTACCTAATTTAGGATGAACTAGGGTTTGATACCTTGCACTGGAATATTAGCCTTTTGTGTGGCACTGTTCTTCGTAACAAAAGTCAGAACTGAAGGCATTTTTCATCTGCAGGATGGACACTAAATCATTGCTTGAATCAGTGAAATTGATGAGGATTAATACTCAATTAAATTCTACATTATGGACAACCTCAGGAGATCAAATCATGTGCTCATGTCTACCTTGAATTGGAAGCAAATACACACTGTTAAAAAAAAACAAAAAATGTTCAGACACCATACCAAGGGGGTAAAAAAACATGTCATCAGCATTTGATGGAGATACACAAATACAGAGTGAATGTGCAATCTGAACAAGAATCAAGTGATCGAAATTGAAGTACATCAAATTTTAATTTTCAATGGAACTAGATCCGAATTTTCCTGAACAGAGATATTTTTCACCCAACCTCACTATTGCTAAAGCAAGATTTTCCAAGTCACTAAAACTTCATTAGCCATTCTTCCTCCGTCTTCCTACTCTTTTTTTACACTCCTACTTCCCTTGCATTACCCCTTCTGCTGCTACATATTCTTCCACTGATGATATCTCTTCACATCTTTCTTCTCCCACTCCCACTGTAAGTTACACCAGTTCCCTAGTTACTCCCACTTCCACTGGCCATTTCTTTCCCTTTTTGCTTTCCAAATGGGGTGATGGGAACTGCTGGCTTCTGTGCTGCTATTGGTCATCAGTGAATGATGAGATTGAGATAATCAATATCCAATAGGAATAGACATTAGTTTGTGTCTGCCACTGTCCAATGCACCGTGAAGAGGGTGTTTTTTTTCCCCGTACAGAGTGTAACTTTTTTTCTGTCTCTGTGTCACAACGCTTAACCAAACAGCCTTATCCCAATAGGACAAACCTCTCCTCAGAATCAGACGCTCATGCATCAATTTTTCCTTAAACGTTGTGAGGACAGTGACCGCATTGTTCAAATCAGCCAAGTTCTATCATTTTGCTGTTTACCATTTTACCTGAATTTCCAATGTCATTACAGGTGAGATCAGAGTAACTTCCCTTGCATCAAAGTAATATTTGACTCTTGAAGCATCATTAACCCTCAGCAAACTGTGGTGAACGATATTCAGAGGACATTTCGTGCTGGTAATTTCCTCAATGAACAATGACAACTTCCCTAGAGCTATTGGGAATGACAAATAAACTCTGCCTTTGCTCGTGCCTTCCAAAACCATGGATGGATTTGTCTTATTAATAACATCGTTTGTTTTCACAGTTTGGTCTAAAGTCTCAGAAAACTAACACCTTGATGATTGATTGTCACCCCAATGAAATCACAGCATTACAATAAGATAACCATTCCGATTATTTTCAATCAGTTACTTTATGAGGACTGATCGTGCGATGTTACTGCCACTGAGATCAACATTTTCTATGTCCACCAGCATCTCATCACATTGGCTCAAGGCTGCAACGTTACCCAATTCTACTTCATTCTCCAGCTCATTCGCTGTGCTCGCCAGCTGTACGAGGACTACAATAACTTAGAGATGCCTACGAGCCTCTAAAACCTGCCATCCCACACATGCACTGCGCTCTGAGTCCATCCCCTCCACCAAGGCACCTCCTGTCATGTATCCACCATCCCTCCTAAACTTACACGCTCTAAGGCTGGATGTTCTGTACTCAGCAAAGGTCTCAGCTTTATCCCTCTGTGTCCCCACTTTAATGAATTTCAGGAACGACATAATGTTGAACTCCTCTTCCACCGTCTTCTCCTCGGTGTCCCTTTCTTTGGACAAGAGTCCAGTCATCAGTCCACAGACCCTTCGCCCAGCTCCAACGCTCTCCCTCCACCTGGACCCATTCCTCTGGCGTTTACTTTGATTCAATCTGTTCTTTGAGAACTTTCAAATTGTTTTAATTTCTCTGCATCCCCCTCACCCTATCACACCTATCACTCTCTGAACAGACTGCACGCTGTATGCTTCGATCCAACCCTGACTGTGTTATTCAGCCTGTGCCGATAAGGGTGGTGCTGCTGTAGTCTGGTGGACTCACCTCTCCATTTCAGAGGCTGAGTGCCAGCTCTCAGATACCTCCACATATCACCTGCTGTTCCATAACCCTGCCATGGCACATCAGGCCATTTTATTAACTAAATCTGACAACATTTCATATGGAGATTCCCACCCACTCGCCCCAATCTAACAGTCCCGAAGCTGATGGTCCTCTGATAGCAGAGCTCGCTTTTATGTCCTCCTGAAAATCCACAAACAGAACTGCCTGGGCAGACCCATTGCTTCAGCCTGCTCCTGCCACACAGAGGGGGTGCATGGATACACACTTGGGCCCAAGATATACCTGTTTCTTCATGGGGTACGTAGACCATTCCTTGTTCCAGTTCTTTCCAGCCCCCACCCACAACTGTTTCTCCGATACGTAAATGATACCTTAGCTGTTGCGCCTCTCTCTTGTCCAGAACTGGAAAAGTTCATCATTTGCACTCCTCCCTCATTTTCACCCGGTCAATCTCTGACTCCTCCCTTTCTTTCCTCGATATCTCTGCTTCTATTTCTGGGTATAGGCAGGTCACTGATATCCAGTATTAAGCCACCGACTCCCACAGCTACCTGGAGTATACACCCTCACACCCTGTTTCCTGCAAAGAATCCATTCAATTCCCCCAATTCCTCCATCTCAACCACATTAACAGCTATTCAGCGTCTTCTGTATATAAATCAACATTTTTCGGGCTACCATCCATTCTGAGGAAGGGCCACTGAACTAGAACCTTTAATTCTGGTTTCTCTGCACAAAGGCAGTTAGACTCGAAACGTCAGCTCTTTTCTCTCCTTACAGATGCTGCCAGACCTGTTGAGATTTTCCAGCATTTTCTCTTTTGGTTACAAATTACTCGAGATTCAACTGAGTAGCAGCTTTGTTTGTAACGTTCAGATCAGTCAATTTGTCACAGTTCAGAAAGAAAAAATCGATAGATAGGAACTCAGCAGGTCTGGCACTCTCTGAGCAGAGATACACAGAATTTACCTTTGATTCCAATATGACCTTTTTCAGAACAGTGTCACATCATATTCAATATGTTAACTTTGTTTCTCTCTGCAGATGCTTCCTCATCTGTTGCGCTTCTCCATCATTTTTTATTTGTATTTCATGTTTCCGTATCACTATATTACATGTGTCTTGACAGGGTTACATGCTGCATTTGATTATATATGGACAATGTAGTCCTTTCCTTTTCCTATTATAGTTGGTGTATCTGTAACATCTGTGTTACAGCCGAAATCTGTTTCTTCCGTAAGATTCAAAGGAAAAAGAATACTTTTCTGAATATCCTGTAAATATTAGGAATGCCACTTCATTTGAAAAGACATTTCAGAGGCAGCTGAAATTTCATGAGATAACAGGAATAAATTATTGATGGTGGAACACTCTGTGTCCTTCGTTGAACCAGCTTGTCTACCCCCTCTCCAAAGGCTTTGATTACATAACACAGAATTATTTACAGCAAAAGTGGGGAAACTCTGCCCATTGTCTCTTCCAGCTTGGAACGACTATATCTCTACTTTTTGTCTCCTGCACTGTCCCCATAGCCCTCCACATTTTGTTATGAGTGTCTGCTTTTAGTTTTAAGTATCCTGCCAGATATGGTCAATACGATCAAACTCAAACAAAAAAAAAACGAACTTAGAGGGCAAGCTCAGCAGATCTGGCAGTACCTGTGAAGAGAAATCAAAGTTAATGTTTCTGGTCCAGTGGTCCTACTCAATCTGTATTCCCAATGATTAAATGTTGTGAATATAAAATATAGCTCACGTTATCACATTTAAAATTTTCTTGTGCAGGTCACTTTGTCATTCAGCATTGCATCTCCCAAATGTTGGTTGTTTCCTTGTTGTGCATTGCATTTAATTTTGTCTGGCAGGAAGAGTGATGATGTCTGGGGAATATCATTGTACTCCCCATGCAGTCTCCGCAGCCACTATCCCCATTCTGTCCTATCTCCCAGCCAATGTCATGTTCATTCGAAGCTGACTCATTAGTTCATAAGTCTAAATGAATAAGTTCATTGTAATTATCACTTTTGGTTTTGGACTGAGGCCAAAATGCGTAAAAAATACGGTATTACAGCAAATAAAACTGCATTTAGAAGTTTGTCAATTTGTATAAGTAAATTATTGAAGCATATTCCCTAAAGAAGTCCCAAAACTGCCTTATTAGAGCCGTGAGAGGAACATTCAGAGAAGCCCACACTTCCTGTCAATATTCTGGGCAAATGTGCCCAGTGACAGTGTGTTGGCTGGCGTTTGTTCCCGTGGAGCAAACAACAGCACAGTAACAACATCCTAATTGTGTTTCTTTTTGGGGGCGGGGGGTTGGAGGGATTTCTGGAGACATGGTTACAGCATAGTAAACGGACAACAGAGCAGAATCATCTAGCCTACGAAAAGATAACATCCATCATTCTCCCTCACAACTGACTTCACTAGAGCAATTGGTGATGGGAGATTTCACAAATAGCCAGCAATGTCAATAGGTAGTCCAGTCCAGTCATATTGTGAACTGAATGTGCTGAATTGAAAGCTGGGACTGGTTGCTCAGTGACTATGATGAATGTCAGTCTCCATGCAATGTAACTGTGTCACTGGAGGGTTTCCCACTCCTATTGGTGAAGGGATTCATTCAGTGGGCTATCCCACTGTAGCAGCAGATGCATCAATTCCAACAGTAGCAGAGAACAACAGCTGCGGAGACAGAGAGAGAATAGATCTGAATCTGAGAATAGCGGACTGGAACATTACAACAATGGAGAGAATGTTTTACTTGAGTCTTTTCAAGATTTCTCCCTGTTGGGAATTTCTACCATATCGGATATCAGCAGTACTGATGATTATAATGGGCGGGGTGGAGGGTGTGCTACTAACCTATTGTCGCTATTGTTGGTGTTCTCTTCCTCTCTCCATTCATTAATACCGCAAACAAGTTTGAACCTCGTTGCAATTTCTGTGATCTATATTTGTAAGAGAAAGAAACTTTTGTCTACAGTTTCAATTGCAGTCTCCATTCATTACCCATGAATTGCAGACCACTCCCTCACAAACTTCTGAGAACAAAACTGTGCAAACCTCGTGATCCCTTTTTGCCCTGAACAGACTTTTGTCTTCTGTTCTCTCTGTCACCAAACCTGTTCACTACCAGCTCCTAATATCCGCAATCTTAATCTCTGCATCAGTGCTGTTGCTGAGCAATCCATTCCCCACACGTTGGTAAAATTCAATCTTAATGCTTCAAGCTCTCTTCTGACCACAAATGTTTCAATCATAAAATTGTTCTTGTCTCGGACGTTATCACATGGTTAGGACAATATATGAATGTAGGTATTTTGCTGGATGCATTTCAGGAGCAAAGCCTATTAAACGAAAGTTATTGTTTCAAGTGATTTTTTTTCCAATTCCACAACAGCTGATGACAGAACTTCAATAACACTGATAAGAATTGGAATAAAAGTGAATTTCACAAAAACAACTAGAAAAGCATCATTTTGTCTGAAAACCTTCCTGTTTCACTGATCACCTTCGGTAAAGAAAACTAATGTTATTACCCAGTCTGGGTTAAGTGAGACTTCACACCCATGACAATGTGCTTTACTTTATATTGGCTTGTGGAATGGCCTCAGAGTCAGGGCATTTCGTGATGGTCACCAAATGCTGCCCTTGGCAGAGATGCCAACGTCCACGAAATAACAAAATTGAAGGTGAAATCAAATAAAGGAAGATGCTGAAAATCTGAAATTATACAAGGCAATGCAAAGAAACGAACAGAAAGTGCTGGGGAACTTTCCTGAACAGAAAGCAGTTGGAAAAGTGCGTGATTAATACCGTTGACAGGGAAGTCTGCTTTGACGGGAAGGAGGAATCAATAGAGAAAGAGAGATATAGAAGAAAAAGAGCAAACAAAGAGAATGTTGATTAGCTGGGCTGGAAATAAAATGTAAGATTCACCTCATTTATTTTTCGCCATTTCCATCTTCCTGAATATCATGCCCATGTACATATAGGTATTCCCTGCTGTTGAAAAGTTTGCTTTTCACCACTTCCCTTTTCGAATGATCTACATTAGGGCCTTGTTTCGCTAACCAAACGAAATCCGTAGAGGATTTTCACTTTTACGAAGAAAGTCGAAATTTTACCCATATAAATTAGCACTTTACATCATATCAGCTTGTGAACGGTTTCTTTCAGATACCGAGGGAAACTTGTATTTGTCTAAGACCATGTTTAAAGCGATTTGATTTCCCCTGTCAGTATTCCCCGAGTGTGGTCATCTTCTTATATTTGTTAACGGGATGTGGGTATCTCTGATTTTGCCAGCATTAGTTCATTTTCACAGTTGCCCTTGAGAAGACCTTGCGCCACTGCAGTCCATGTGATTGATCTGATTTGATTTGATTTGATTTATTTCAGTCAAATGTACAATGGAAAGGTTTGTTTTGCGAGTAGTACAGGCACATGATAATAAACAAGAAAACAGAGATCGTGGGGTACTTAAGCAGAGTGAGGCATACAGCTTCACAGGAGGTGAACAAAGCAAAATCGACATTAGCAAAATTAATGTTGTTTGAAAAGTTAGAGATGTCAATTCGTCAGTCGAATTATGGTAGGGAAGGAAGTGTTCCTGAGCATGCTGGTCCAAGTTTTCAAGCCTCTGCATCTCCTCCCTGTTGGAAGAGGTTGTACGATATCATGACTGGTTTGGGAGAGATCTTTGATATCGGCAGCCTTTCTGTGACAATGACAAGTATAAATGACGGAAGGTGGTCTTCCGTGATGGGCTGGGCTGTGCACACAACCGTCTGTAGTTTCTTATGGTCCTGGGCAGAGCAGTTACCATGTCAGACCATTATGCACGTGAATAGAATGCTTTCAGTTGCCAGTGTACGGAACATTGGGAGACGGGTTGTTCCAAAATAGTTAGATGTAACAATTGGCTGTTAAATGGATACCCATGTTTTGGTTGCTGTTTTGACAACAATTGAAATTTAACCAATAATTTTAAATTATGTCTTCGATCCCAAAACACAGTTGTGTTCATTATATTGCCAACATCGAACCAATGAGCCATCACCTGCTTCAAACGAATAGAGAAGCCATCGCCATCACAACGAGGGAGAAAGAGAGAGACACGAAGGGAAGGAGAGAGAGAACACAGCGAGGAAAACAGATGGACAGTCAGTCGAAGAGAGTAAGCAAACAAAACAATGAAACAAATCATCACATGGAGAGGGAGCAGGGAAGACAATAGGTTCATGGAAAGAAACAGAAGACAGTGTAAAGGAAAACACAGGGAAACAGAGAGTGTGAGAGACACAGTGAGAGACAAAGGACACGGGGAGCTGGGGATGGGGTCACAGGGAACTTGGGGGGGGGATGGGTGAAGCTCGAGGTGAGGACCAGAGAGACCTGGGAGTGAGCACTGGAGGGAGCTGGGAGGAGGGAGGTGAGGATTTATTTTTACCTGTAACAAGATGTCCAGGCAGATCTTGGTAGGCAAGGATGTACAGAACGATGGGTGTAAAACATGTCTGAGAGGCATATACGTTACGCTGCACAGCGCATGCGCTAGGCGAAATCAACCTGAACAAGATCAACGTTATCTAAGATTAGAGAGCCCATTCATCAGTCTAACAACAGTCAGGAAGAAGCTGTTACTGAACCACCTGCTCTGTGTTTTCAAGCTTCTGTATCTTTTAGCCTGATTGAAGAGGCTGTGGGAGATATTTACAGGCATATGATGGGTCTTTGGTAATGTTAGAACAAAGAACATTCGAGTGCAGGAATAGGCCATTCGGCAGTCAAAGCCTGCGCCGATCCAGATCCTCTGTCTAATTCCGTCGCCTATTTTCTCAGGGTCTTTTTCCCTTTGCTCGCTGCCATTCATGTATCTTTCTGGAAACATCTTAAAAGGAGCACCACTGGTCACAGTTCTCCATTTTGAGAAACTGCCTTCCCCTACCATGCTCTGGATCTTGTTGCCCAGCCAGTTCTTTATCCATGTAGCTATCACACCCTGGGCACCATATGACTTCACTTTCTCCATAAGCCTACCATGGGAAAACATATTAAATGCCTTCCTGAAGTCCATAAACATGACATCTACAGCTCCTCCCTCATCAATCAACTTTGTCACGTCCTCAAAGAATTCTATTAAGTTGGTAAGACATGACCTTTCCTGCACATAACCATCTTGCCTATCACTGATAAGGCCATTTTCATCCAAATGAGAATAGACCCTATCCCTCAGTATCTTCTCTAGCAGCTCCCAACCCCTGATGACAGGCTCACTGGTCTATAATTAACTGGATTATTCATGTTACCCTATTTAAACAACAACTTTCAAGTCCTCCAGGACCTCAGTTATGTTCAAGGATGCTACAAAGATATCTGTTAATGCCCCAACTATTTCCTCTCCCGCTTCACTCAGTCATCTGGAAAGCAGCGGAGCTTCTCGTCAAAAAGAAATAGTAAGGTGGAGGAAGCTCGGGTCAAGCTCAGCTCTCAAGGATTACAGGCAGGCAAGGAAGGAGCGCAAAAATGGTCTTAGGAGAGCCAGGAGGGGTCAAGAGAAAGGCTTGGCAGAACCGATTAGGGAGAACACAAAGGCATTTTATACTCATGTGACGAATAAGAAAATGGACAATGAAAGAGTAGGGCCGATCAGGGATACCATAGGGAACCTGTGTGTGGAACCTGAGGAGGTAGGGGAAGCCCTAAATGAGTTTTTTACTTCTGTCATTACGAAAGAAACGAACTTTGTAGTGAATGAAACCATTGAAGAACAGGTGTACATGCTGGAATGGATAGAGATAGAGGGAGCTGATGTGCTGAAAAGTTTGACAAACATTAAGATTGACAAGTCGCCAGGTCTGGAACAGATTTGTCCTCGGCTGCTTTGGGAATCGAGAAATGCCATTACATCACCGCTTGTGAAGACCTTTGCATCCTCGCTGTCCACTGGAGTCGTCCATGAGGACTGGAGGGAGGAAAAAGTAATTCCTCTCTTCCAGAAAGCAAATAGGGAAATCCCCGGCAATTACACGCCAGTAAGTCTCACGTCGTCTTCTGCAAGGTGTTAGAAAGGATTCTGTGTGATAGGATTTATGACCATCTGAAAGAGCATGGCTTGATTAAATGCAGTCAACACGGCGTTGTGAGGGGCAGGTCATGACTCACAAACCTTATCGAGTTATTTGAGGATGTGACTCGCAATGTTGATGAGGGTCGAGATGTGTATGTGTGTCTATGGATTTCAGCAAGGCATTTGACAATGTTCCCCCTGGTAGGCTCATTCAGAAGTTCAGGAGGAAAGGGATACAGGGGAACTTAGCTGTCTGGATACAGAATTGGCTGGCCAACAGAAGACAGCGAGAGGTAGTAGAGGGGAAATATTCTGCCCGGAAGTCAGCGGTGAGTGCCCTCTGTCCTTAGGCCTCTACTGTTTGTAAGTTTTATTAATGACTTGGATGAGGGGATTGAAGGATGGGTCAGCAATTTTGCAGACGACACAAAGGTTTGAGGTGTCATTGAGAGTATATAGGGCTGTTGTAGGCTGCAGCGGGACATTGACAGGATGCAGACATGGGCTGAGAGATGGAAGGTGGAGTTCAACCTGGACAAATGCGAGGTGATGCATTTTGGAAGGTCGATTTCGAAAACTGAGTACAGGATTAAGGATAGGATTCTTGGCAGTATGGAGGAATAGAGGGATCTTGGAGTGCAGGTACATAAATCGCTTAAAATGGCCCCCCAAGTGGACAGGGTTGTTCAGAAAGCATATGGTGTTTTGGCTTTCAGTAATGGGGGATTGAGTTTAAGAGTCGTGAGATCTTGTTGCAGCTCAATACAACTTTCGTTAGCCCGCAGTTAGAATACTGCATCCAGTTCTGGTCGCCTATTATAGGAAAGATGTGGATGCTTTGGAAAGGGTTCAGAGGAGGTTAACCAGGATGCTGCCTGGACTGGAGGGCTTATCCTATGAAGAGAGGTTGACTGAGCTAGGACTTTTTTCATTGGAGAAAAGGAGTAGTAGAGGGGACCTAATTGAGGTGTACAAGATAATGAGAGGCATAGATAGAGTCGATAGCCAAAGACTATTTCCCAGGTCAGAAATGGCTAACATGAGGGATCATAGTTTTTAAGCTGGTTGGAGGAAAGTATAGAGGGGATGTCAGAGGCGGGTTCTTAACACAGAGAGTTGTGAGAGCATGAAACGCGTTGCCAGCAGCAGTTGTGGAAGCAAGGTCATTGGGGACATTTAAGAGACTGCTGGACATGCATATGGTCACAGAAATTTGAGGGTGCGTACATGAGGTTTAATTGTCGGTGCAAAATCGTGGTCTGAAGTGCCTGTTCTGTGCTGTACTGTTCTATGTTCTATGTTCCATGTTCTAGATGTTGGCAGCCTTACTGCGGCAACGAGCCATGTATATAGAGTCAATGGTTGGGAGATTGTATGTGCACCCAACCTATTGTAGTTTCTTCTGGTCCTGGGCAGAGCATTCCCGTATGAAGCCATGACGCACCCAGACAGTATGCTCTCAATGGTGTATCTGTCGAAGTAGTGCATGCTGAATTTCCTGAGATTCCTGAGGAAGCAGAGGCGTTGTTAAACTTTCCTGTCTGTCACACCTATGCGAGAAAACCAGGGTATGTTGTCAGTTATTGTCACTTTGAGGGAGTTGATGCTTTGCACTCTCTCAACCATTGATCTAGATGACGGCGTGTTCCTCTCCTTTCTTTCTGAAGTCAATGATCAGTTCCTTACTATTGCCGAATTTGAGAGAGAGGTTATTATCATTACATCATGCCACTAAGCCCTCGATCTCCTTTCTGTATTCTGACTCACCCTTGTTTGATATCCCTCTTGATTTGCTGATGTCATCAGCGAACTTGTTGCTGGCGTTGTTTGGAACTTGACAACACAGCCGCGTGTGTACAGGGTGTACAGTAGGGGGCCGAGGACACAGCCATGGGAGAACAGGGCGTACAGTAGGGGGCTGAGGACACAGTCATGGGAGTACAGGGCGTACAGTAGGGGGCTGAGGACATAGTCATGGGAGTACAGGGCGTACAGTAGGGAGCTGAGGACACAGCCATGGGAGTACAGAAAGTACAGTAGGGGGTTGAGGGCACAGTAATGGGAGTACAAGGAGTACAGTAGTGGGCTGAGGGCACAGCCATGGGAGTACAGAAAGTACAGTAGGGGGTTGAGGGCACAGTAATGGGAGTACAAGGAGTACAGTAGGGGACTGAGGTCACAGCCCTGTGTGTACAAGAAGTACAGTAGGGGGCTGAGGGCAGAGCCCTGGATGTACAGGGAGTATGGTAGGGGGCTGAGGGCATAGCCGTGGGTGTACAGTGAGTACAGTAGGGGACTGACGGCAGTCATGTGTGTACAAGGAGTAAGTACGGGGCTGATGGGAGAGCCGTGGATATACAGGGAGTACAGAAGGGGGCTGATGACACTGCTGTGGGTGCACGGGGAGTACAATAGGGGGCAGAGAACACATCCTCCAGGAGCTCCAGGGTTGAGTTTTATTGTGGAGAATGTGGAGATACCTATCTTCACGGATTGTGTTCTGTGTGTCCGAAACCGGGATCCTGTGGCAGAGGGTGGAGCAGTAATCAAGGTCACGGAGTTTTGAGATCAGCCTGGAGGGTATAATGATGTTGAAGGTGGAGCTGTAGTCAATGACCAGAAGTCTGGTAGAGGCATCCTTGTTGTCCAGATGTCCCAGGGATGAGTGCAGAGCAGGTATATGGCATCCGTTGTGGACCCATTACATCAGTCCGCACATTATAGGACAGCAGGTCAGGCTGGATGACTGGAGATGATGTGGGCCACAAGTAGCGTCTCAAAGCACTTCATGTTTATTGAGGTCAGAGCCACTGGGCAGTAGTCATTAAGGAACGTTGCATGTGCTTTCTCACATACCAGGATGATGGTGGTGTTCTTAAAGCAGGTTGGGATTTCGGCTTCAGGAGGGAGAGGTTGAAGGTGTTTGTAAATACCTCTGCCAGTTGGTCCTCACAGGATCTGAGTGCTCAGCCGGGAACACTTTCCAGGCCTGTTGCTTTCCTTGACTTGACCTGCAGGAAGACTGGTCATGTTTGCAGTGGTGACAGCGGGCACAGGTACATCCGAGGCTGTCAGGGCAGTTTTCATGCTGACAGTCATTCATCATAGACATTCCCTCCACCACCTCACTCCGTCATCAACAACACACAGTGACATTGGTTGTTGTGAGCAGCACACAGTGTTGAGACAGAGTGACATTATTAGATTGGGATTGTGCACCATCAAGTCCTTTGTCACCTTAACGGGGTAATTCACAACAATTCGGGGGCAGCGTGTGATCCGACTGGATGTCAGTGGTGCAGGGAGTGAAGATGTAAAGGTATAATTCCAGGCAACTCACTGCTTGAACCTGAATGGGGTCAACCACCTTGAGTGCTGTGCCTTTTCAATGGTGGACAGTTCTTAGGGAGTCAGGAAGTGCCATTTACATGAACCACCTGAAAAAAGGAGCTGAGGGCATTTATGCTAAGTTTGGAGATGATACAGTGATGGTTGGATGGGCAGGCGACATTCATGAAGTGAGGAGGCTGCAGAAAAGTTTGGACAGTTTAGGACTATGGGCAAACACGTGGTTGATGGAATACAATATGGGATCGTGTGAGATTATGCACTTTGGTAGGCGGACTAGAGGCAGACACTATGTTCTAATAGGATCCATTAAATCTGAAGCACAAAAAGAATTTTGAAGCACTCGTCCTCTGTTATGGTTATTGTGCAGGTTCAGTTGACAGTTAGGAGAGCAAATGCAATGCTAGCATTCATTTCAAGGGACCTAGAATACAAGAGAGGAGACATGCCACTGAGAATGTAATGGGCAATGGTCAGACAGCATTTGGAATATTGGGAGCTATTTTGGGCACTATCTCTGGGACAAGATCAGCTGGTGTTGGAGGTGATCCATCCTGGGGATGGTGGCTTGTCATGAGCGGCAGTGTGTGTACTCGATGGAATTTATACGAATGGGAGGCGAGGCATCTGATAGAAACTGAGTGATTAGTGCAAAGATTGAGACAGTCAGTGTGTCCACTAGTCAGAGAGACTATGACAAAATGGCACAGTTTCGCTCTTATGGTCAAGTGGTCTATTATTCAGTGCAGAATTGTAAGTCTCTTAGCAGCTCTTGTATCACGTGTACTTGTATGTTGATTTGACTTCACGTTCTGTTCAATGGTAACCCCAGTGATATGGTCGATGGGAGGATTCAGTGTCGGCCTGTGGTCTACTAAACGTTGAATATACACAGCTATCTGTGAGCCTCATCTGGCGGAGTACACTGTCTCTCAAATGATTGCCATTTTCAGACTGATATTTTCGAAGGATCGATCCTGTTACGCCAGTATTGTTGAATTTAACAAAACAGATGCAATTTATCACAGCACTCAGCAACAATAAGTTATCGAACACTGAACACCCTTCTAATAAAAGAAACGTTGATAATGTTCTGTATAAGAAACATTGCTTTCCTGTTCATGCTCAAATCAGATAACCTGTCCCTCGAGAAGCTCAACTTGGAACTATTTTTAAAAAAATCTTTTTTTGGATGCGGGCATCGCTGGATGGGCCCACCATTTCTTGTCCGCCCCTCATTGCCCACTTGAGAAAGTGGTGTTGAGCTGCCTTCTTGAACCGCTGCAGTCCACCTGCGGTGTGTTGACCCACAATGCTCTGAAGGAGGGAATTCCAGGATTTTTACCAGTAACAGTGAAGGAACGGCGATATATTTGCACATCAGGATGTTGATTGGTTTGGAAGGGAATTTATAGGTGGTGGCATTTCCATAAGTCTGCTGGCCTTCTCATTCTAATGTAAGTGTTCGTGAGATCGGAAGATGCTTTCTGAGGATCTTTGGGGAATTTCTGCATTGTGTCTTGTAGATAGTACACACTTCTGCTACTGAGCAACGGTGGTGGAGGGAGTAAATGCTTGTGGATGTGTTGCCAATCAAATGGACTGTTTTGTCCTGGATGGTGTCAAGCTTCTTTTGTCTTATTGGGTCTGCACTCATTCAGGCAAGTGGGAGAATTCCATCTCATTCCTGACTTGTGCCTTTTAGATGATCGACAGGCTTTAGGAAGCCAGGAGGTGAGTTACTCGCGCAGTATTCCTAGCCTCCGATCTGCTCATACATTTATGTGTTGAGTCGAGTCGAGTTTCTAACCAATTATAACCCCCAGGATATTGACAGTGGGGAATTTAGTGATGATACTGCTGCAAATACTAAATTGTTATATTGTTTCTTATTGGTGATGGTCATCGTCTGGCATCTGTGTGGTGCAAATGTTTCTCGCCACTTGTCAGCCCAAGCATGGAGAGGGAAAGATCTTGTTGCATTTTGGCATGGACTGCCTCCGTATCTGAGCATTTGTGAATGGTGCTGAACATTGTGCAGTCATTGTCGAATATCCCCACGTCTGACATTATGATGGAGGGAAGGTCATTGATGAAGCAGCTGAAGATGCTTTGATCTAGGATTCATCCAGAGAGTCACTGAAGGTGTTGTCTTGTGTGGTGATGAAATATCTGATAATGAAACTTTCAGTTCAGCGAGGTAACCTACATCCATATTATCCTGAGGGACTACTACAGAGATGTTCTGGAGCTGAAATGACTGGCTTCCAACAACAATGACCATCTTCGCGTCTATCAGGTATGACTCCAACAATGAAGTAGTTTCCCGCAATACCGTTTTTGCTCGGGTTTTGCGAAGCCACGTTTGAAAGAGTGTAGCCTTGATGTCAAGGGTGGGAATTCAGCTCTTTCTTCTATGTTTGAACCAAGGCTATAATGAGGTCAGGAGCTGAGTGTCACTGGTGGAACCCAAACTGGGTGTCACCGAGCAGTATTGCTGAGCAGGTGCTGGCTTGATCGCACTGTTGATGTCCCCTTCCATCACTTTACTGAGAATGGGGAGTAGACTGATGAGGTGGTGTTTGGCCGGGTTGACTTTGTCCTGCTTTTTTATGTACAGAACACACTTGAGCAGTTTTTTTCCCCATTATTGGTTTGTAACCATACTAGAACCGCTCGGCTAAGGGAGCGGGAAGTTCTGGAGCACAAGCCTTGAGGACTATTATCAGCATGTTTTCAGGGCCCATAGCCTTTGCAGTATCCAGTGCCTTCAACCGTTTCTTGATGTCAGTCAATCGAATTTGCTGAAGACTGCTCTCTCTAATAATGGAGACCACGGGAATAGACCGAAGTGGATCATCCACCCGAAACTTCTGAGTGAATAATTCTGTGAAATCGTCAGCCTTATCTTTTGCACTGATGTGCTGAGCTCCTCCATCATTGAGGTTGGGGATATTTGTGGAGCCTCCTGCGCCGATGAGTTGTTTAATCGTTCACCACCATCAATGATCAGATTCGCAGGACTGCAGAGCTTAGTTCTGATGTGTTGGTTCTGGAATCGCTTAGCTCTGCCTGTCCCTTGCATCTTATGCTATTTGGCATGCAAATAGTTCTAGTTGGAAGTTTCAGCAGATTAACATTTTATCTTTATGCATGCCTGGTTCTGCTCCTGGCTTGTCGTCCTGCACTCTCTTTTGAACCAGGTTTAATCCTCTTGCTTGATGGTAATTGTTGAGTGGGGGATATGCTGGGTATATGACGTTACAGGTCACAGGGACTCCCAGAGCATCGACCGCCCGACTCTATCGCACTGAGCTGCCTCTTGTGCCAGATCGGTCCTGCCTTTGGGACAGGACATATCTAGGGATGGTGATGGTGCTGTGTGGGTTATATCTGTAAGATAAAATTCCGTGAGTATGACTATGTCAGGCTGTTGCTTGATTGGTCTGTAAAACAGTTGTCCCAATTTTGGCACGAGCACTCATTGTTAGTAAGGAGGACTTTGCAGGTTCGACAATGATGTTGCTAACGTTCACTTTTCCAGTATCCAGGTCAATACATCCGGTTTCGTTTCTTTGAGATTTTGTAGCACATCTGACTGACTCGCTAAACCATTTCAGAGGGCGATTGAGAGTTAATCACATTGCTTTGGGTCTGGAGTAAACGGTCGGCAAGACCAGGAGAGGAATGGAAGATTCCCTCATTGAAGAATATCAGTGACCCAGATGGATTTTTCTGACAATCGGCAACGATTTCATTCTCATAGGTAGATTCTTAAATCCGGGGATATTTTCAAATTATTGAATTGAATTTCCAACATCAGCAGTGGCGGGATTCGAACCTCGGTCCACAGAACAGGAACTGATTTTCTGGATTGTTAATCTCGCGGGATTACCATGAAGCCTACTTGGAACCAAATGTTGTACTCAACTGTTATTCGGTGTGTTGTCCTGTTTTTCTATCATTGTTATGTTATTGTGGAACCTCAGCGTTCATTAAATCCTGATTGAAATACACGGTGATGAAAGTCATCCTGATTGCTCGAATTCCATTCAGTCTGTTTTGTTTGAATAGACATTTCAAGGCAGCTGCACATCAGAGAAGAACATGAAGAGATAATGGTAATTGTGCACTGCACCTGTCACCAGAGCAGTCTGTCTGTCCAGACACCGAAAGTACTTATTGTGGGTCAGAGATCCGCGGAATTATTATAGCACAAATGGGAGTCAGTCAGCCCATCGTGGGGTCACGAGCTCGTCAACGGCACAATTGGAGTGAGAGAGAGTATGTGGAGATAAATTGTGTGAGAGAGAAATAAACAGAGAGATAAAGAAAGTGAAGAGAAATAAACTGAGAGAGAATAGAAAAGGGAGCGACTAACTGAGTGGGAGATGAAGAGGTGTTAGATGAGGGTGACATTAAATAGATCAAAAGACAGCATGAAGGTGGATAGATATGGACAGACAGAAGTTACAAGTTATATTTAGATATACCTCTGGACTGCAAGATCTTTGTCTTGGTATCATACACTGTGAGCAGTGTGCGGATACTGGCTGTCAGCCCAGTTCACTTGCTCCCAATATCATTACAGAGCTAGGTTCCTAACAGCTAAACAGAATCCATTCGGCCAATAGATTAGTATCATAGAGAAAGTCGATTTTTAAAAAAAATAGACTATTCCAAGACCAGCAGGAAATCATGACAGCCCCCACTGTGTGAGAGACTGGTCCAGAGAATCTCAGTCCGGTGGATCACTGACTGTCGTGTAAATTAAACTGACTGGACTCAGATGCTAACAAGAGCAAAGAAAAAGCTTTATTTTTACCCACTGCAGTGGGCCAATACACTTGGCAAAAACGCCTTGTGTAAGGGCACTGAACATAATTAATGTATTCCTTTTATGCTCTTCTTATCACGCGCTCAAGGACAAGGTCTGAGAAACATTCGAGTTCTTATTTTCTCATCCCCTTGCCATGGACATAAGTGTCTTTATGTTTTCCTTAGCTTTTTCTGCTGAATTCGACTGTTCGCCAGGCCAGGTTGAATGTTTAAAAAGTTCAGCAAAGACAAGCTGTCTCTTCGACTGCAGAATTCAGCAAAGTGTTTGCAACGTTTGGAAAAGTTTTAAATTTAGCATAGCATTCGCTTTCAGATTTCACAGTAAATGTTAATTTTGTTAATTTCTCCTTACATTTCCCTTTTTTGTCATTTTATGGCAGCAAGGATAAAGAAAACAGAGCCAGAATTAAAAAAAGAAATGTACAAAACAACTTTAAAAAAAATACAGAGCCAGATATCTATACATTGGCGATCTTAACAGTTGCCCACGTTGTAACGAGCACTTGAAACGGTACCAGTCATCTGTTCGCCTTCTAGCTTTTCCTCCTGAGGTTTCTCACCACTATCCATTCTCCAGATTGTGCAACTTCCCCTCTGCTGATTGGGGCAGTGTTGCTTTCACTTGATTCGATGCTTGACACAAAAGTGTAGAGAGTTTTACACAGTAACACAGCATCTCATCCTCACAGTGGTATGGGCCCATTCCTGTAATTGGTGGCCTACCAAACAAAATCTCAAACCGGCTAAGATTAGCTCTTCCTCTCCTCCTAGATCTCATATAGGTTAGCAAAACTTTGTCCATGTCAACCCTAGTTCCTCACAACATTTCGTCCATTTATATATTTTAGGGTAGCATTTTCTCTTTCCACTGCCCCACCCACTCGCTGGGTGGTAGGCACAGTAGTGTCTCATGTTTATTCCCAAATAATCACGGACCTGCTCCAAGGCATTATTGACAAATGGTGTCGCATTGTCACTACAAAGGCTTTCAGGGATGTCCCATCTTGGAATTATTTCAGTTAGAAAAGCGTCGGCACTGGCACCCTGGTTTGACTTAGGGAACGCTTCCAACCATTTGGAAATCATGTCAACTATAATCAGACAATATATGTTCCCTCCGCTGTGAATTAGTTCAAAGAAATCCATCTGTAAATGTTCAAAGTGTCTTTGGGATTAGGGGTGTGCTGTCTGTCTCGTCTGTAATCCTCTTTCCACATTATTAGTGGCACAGTTAACACATCGTTCACAATATTTCTGGGATTAATGTGTAAATCCCTGAGTGTATCAGTGTGCTGAAATACTGTCGTACATCCCCCGTTTTGACACATGGTCCTTACTGTGTGTCAGAGTGGCATAGAATGGAAATAATTATGTGATAGACAGGCTTTACAATTAGGGCCACAACACACCCCTTCATTCATGCTGCACACTGCCCTTGTCCACTCACACTTCTTCTCCAGCGTTTCCTGTGACTGTAA
The DNA here is from genome assembly GCF_047496795.1 of Chiloscyllium punctatum. Classification (NCBI taxonomy): domain Eukaryota; kingdom Metazoa; phylum Chordata; class Chondrichthyes; order Orectolobiformes; family Hemiscylliidae; genus Chiloscyllium; species Chiloscyllium punctatum. The sequence goes on from NC_092786.1 coordinate 15,335,769, forward strand.
TTCCCGTACGTCTGGTGTTGGGGTGCAAATCTTTGTCATACACATGTCAAACTGATCACTTCGCGGCTGCTCGGCTGCCGACCTTGCTGCTGTATCTGCCTCCGCATTGCCTTAAGAAATAGAATCGTTTTTTTTTGTGGGGGCTTCACATTTACATACAGAAATTGATTTGGGCAGTAGGACCACTTCCAGGAGGTCAGAAATCAGACCACGGTGTGTGATGGGCTTTCCGGTGGAGGTCAAGAAGCCCCTGTGTTTCCATAGGGTTCCAAAGTCATGTACAACCCCGAATGCATATCTGCTGTCGGTGTAAATATTCACTGGCCTTTCCTCAGCCAATGTACATCCCTCGGCCAAGGCAAATGATGAGAAACGAATGATCCCACTTTGACTACCTCTTGGGTAGGCATTACAGCATATGCAACACATTTCTGGCCTGTCTCCTTGCTCCTGAATGTTGACCCTTCTAAAAAAGCCTCCATATCCGGATTCTGAAGTGGAGAATCCTGCAAGTCTGGTCTAGGGCTGCAAATTTCATTAGTTACAGCAACACAATCATGTGGGTTTCTGTCTCCTTCTGTGGGGAGAAGGCTAGCAGGGTAAAGGACGTTGCATCACTTTATTGTAATGATGGTGTCTCCAATAATACAGTGTTATATCTGAGCCAACGTGCTGACGACATCTGTGCTGTCTTTTACTCGGAAAGCAGTAAGGATACTGCATGTGGGACCAGTAAGGTTAATTCACCATAGCTGACTGTATCCCTGGATGCGACAACAGCCTTTTCAGATGCTGCCATGGCTTGCAAGCATTTAGGCAATCCTGCCGCTATGGGTTCTAGTTTAACTGAAAAATAAGCTACTGGCGTCAATCGTTCCCCTATAAGCCTGCAACAGGGCACATGTCATGCAGCCACACTTCTCATCTCCAGTTTGTAAAAAAAGGCTTGTTTGGATTTGGAATCACCAATGTAGGTGTAGTTTATGCTGCTATTAAACAATCATCTACACACTGCAGAAGCGCTGGCCCCATGGTTAAAATAAGTCTCCAGACTCCTGTACAGAGCCTCATTGTATATGGTGAGGGACTCATAGTAATCTTGACAAAGTCATGTGAAGTTATATGATTTCTCTTTGAATAAAAAAGCAAATCAGAATTGACTATCTGGGTGTACCAGTGCACTTAAGAAGGTATTTGCGAAAGCCACAACAGAGAATCATTTACTGTCCAGTGGAATTTGATCCAATATAATACAGGGGTTAGGAACATTTGAGGTGCGCAGAACAACAGACTTATTGCCTGAAAAGCGGGATTCAAAGACTGGAGTAATTCCTGCTACAGCCTCAAGTTTTAACGGGTATTCTGTTCTGCAGTGGTGCCATGAATCTCTCTCGTAGCACAACTCCTGATGCACCCATTGAGTTCAGGAACCTTCCACTCAACTTTAATGGCGTTGACTCTCTGAACTGGCTTGATTTAATGACTGAATATGTTGCCCCTGTGTCTACGAAAACAAGTAACCGGTGTACCTTCCACATATAACATAAGGTAGGCATCGACTTATAGGCATTGTTGTTATAATGAATGTATTGTCCACACATCGAAATCGCAGTGCTCAATATGGAGGTGGGACACGTCTCAGGGCCAATAAGGTTAGTAGAATAGATTAGCATAAGCGAGTCTTCGTTGCCAAGCGTAAAGGAAAGAGGCTTACCTGTACCTTGTGGGCTGCCGACCTCTAAATCAGTGTTCCCCTGCCAGTCACACTGCTGCCTAGCCTCCATGGCTGAGTGAGCCTGTCTGTGTGGGCACTGTCACGCCCAGTGGTCCATTGCTCCACAAACTAAGCACCTGCCAGAACGACCTCTGCCAGAACTTCTTCTGCAACCCCTTCCTCTTCCACTATTGCAACCTTCCCCTCTGTCTCTCTCTATTCCTGCAGCACTTCCCTCCAACGGCTGGATGACCATTTGCATCAAAGTAAGCTGAGCTTTATGCACTTACTGTCCATCTTTAGTTTCCACCTATCCTTCTCCTGGGTAAGCAATTTTTCAGCATGTATCGCATGTTGTTCTATCAAATTCAGCTTTCCCGTGTTCCAGGAAATATATGTTTCTTTTACCTTTTTCACTGTTTCGTCCTTCATTCCATTGATGAAGCTGTTCCTGAGGTGTTCTTCATACGCCGTGATTTCTGCCATTATGTCTTTGGGTGGTCTCAGTCCACTATGGATGTTATGGACTTCAGTGAGGCGCATAAGGTACTGGGACACTGTCTCACCTTCTCCTTGTTTACACATTGCAGTTTTGGTCATGTCCATTCGCTCTGGGAATGCGTCCCTACAGGCAATTGCCAGCGCTGCAACAAAAGCATTAAAGTCTCCATTTTCTTCCGCTTGTGGGTCGGTTGATCAGGCATGGACATTTACGGCTGGCCAGTTATACTTGATTTTGGTAACATCAGCACGCAGCTTTCGTCCCATGAGGCGTCTCATCGCATGCAATGTGGGACGGAACTCGGTACAGAACTTCGTCACTTCTTCCGTGAACTTATTCCCTCCAATCTTACGTGGATCAGACAACTGCCCTGAGGCACGTCAGAAATCTTTAATAGTCCATGGTCGGTGGACCCACACTGGGCACCCTTCTGGACCAGCAACATCAACCATTGGTGCTTGCAGAACTTCCTGGTAAGATGATCATACGCCAATACTCTCACCGCCTGACTCATCATCCGTCATGGGGTGATCACGGACAGACTCTGAATGTTTTCCTGTCGTGCAGTGGGCATCCTTCTTTTGGCCTTCTTCCTTCAGTTGGTTGGGGTTATGGCATGCCATCAGTGATTCAGCAGACCCTGAGGCTGCGGTCTCTAACTTGGGATCTTCACCAGGCAGATCTTGGAGGGCTATTGGTCTCGGAGGGTAGCCATCAATGTCAGGATCTGAAACAGACTTAAGGCACTGTTCAGCTTCGTTAGGTTGTTTTCTGCACACGTCTGCATGTGCCCTAGTGTTTCTATGCGTATTTGATATAACTTTTACTTGAGATTTCCTTTCTCTGATATCAGCCACAACCTTCCACATATTATAAGTTCCCCAATTCTTAGGTTCTATTTTCCCCTTCCATTTCTCCTACTCTCTCTCCTCCATCCGTGACCTCAGTATTTCCAATTGCCTTTTACTAAAATCACGTTCCTTGATCCACATTGCTAACTGCTTTACAGACTCTGAGTCGTAATTACTTAACACATACTGTATTGTTGGTTGGCCATTCCAAGTCATCTGTTAACCCTCTTTTTGTTTGGTCTTGCTGAAGCCCATTTTCAACGTTATTGGAAAAGTGTTCAACTCTCTCACGGTACCGTTATCTTTTCCATTTGACATGCCTTTACCTCTGGAGGTCTCCTTTCGCATTGGGCGCGTCCGCCACAATGTCTTGTTTTTTGTAAACCAAGAAACCACGTACCCAGTATGTCTTGGTGAGTCAAACTCAACCTGTGTTGTTTCCAAGTCTAAAACCACCCTTAGCCTGCTGTCTCTTAACCACTCTAGAGACGGCAATCCTTTCCCTTGAGTTTTTCTCGAATACTGTACGAGAGTTTAATGAAACCTCTTCCTGATTAATTCATTTTCTTTAGAATGAGTCTCTACATAGGATTATGAAAGCGATGGCTATTACCCCGAAACTATTCGATTCAAACCCCCGTCTCTGGTGCAATCCACAGATTCCCAGTCCTCTCACGCAAAGGGGACACTTCAGTGCTCAAGATGATGTGAAGGACCGTCAAGGCGCTGCTACCTGCGCCTCCTAGGAATCTTCAGAATCTTACCTAAACGCGGGATACTTGAAGAGTCCCTACGTTTACTGTCATGGAAATTAAACTGACTGAACTCAGAAGCTATCAAGAGCAAAGAAAAAGCTTTATTTTTAACCACTGCAGGGAACCAATACACTTAGCAAAAACCGCTTTGTGTAAGGAACCTGAACAAAATTCATATATTCCTGTAAACTATTCTTATCAGACGATCAAGAATAAGGGCTGGGAAACATTCGAGTTCTTATTTTCTCATTCCTTTGCCGTGGAAATAACTGTCTCTATGTATTTCCTTTCTGCTGAATTTGACTGATCGCCAGACAAGGTCGAATGTTTACAATGTTCAGCAAAGACAAGCTGTCTCCTCGACTGCAGAATTATAATAGTAGTGTTGTTCCAGTCGATTTCGTGTTGCTTGTCATCTGCGTGTGTGGCTCCTAAGGATAGCTGGTCGTGTCGTTTCGTGGCTAGTTGGTGTTCATAGATGCGGATTGTTAGCTGTCTTGCTGTTTGTCCTATGTCGTGTTGTGTGCAGTCCTTGCATGGGATTTTGTTCACTACATTGGTTTTGCTCATGCTGGGTATCGGGTCCTTCGTTCTGGTGAGTTGTTGTCTGAGAGTGGCTGTTGGTTTGTGTGCTGTTATGAATCCTAGTGGTCGCAGAGTTCTGGCTATCACTGTTCGACTGGGACAACACGACTACTATAGGACAAGCCAAACAGAGAACAGCCAGGGAATTCCTAGAGGCATGGCAAACATCCACAGATTTAATCAATAAGCACATCGACCTGGACCCAATATACCGGCCACTGCAACGGACAGCTGGAACTGACAACTGGAAGCGGCAGATAGAAATCACTCAAAATGCCGGAGGAAAGATCACAGAAGCGCTTCACAGGAGGCTCCCAAGCACTGAGGATGTCACCTAGACAGGGGACAAAACCTCTGCAACACAAATTCTCAGCTCGGCGAACAGAACCACAACAATTAGACTGAAATTTTGCAAAATGGACAGAAGTTTATCCGCTGGTCTTTCCTGAAATTCTCAGCCTTGGATATCTTTAGCATCAGGGATTGAAGATATACTGAAGATTATTCAAGCTGGTTACTAACCTATCCTTGCTATTTTTGGTGTTTCTGGTAAGTCACTCGAGCTGCCTAGAAAAACGGTCTGAACTGAATTGATGCTCATGATATGTAAATTTTGGAAAGGTGCTAATCAACGTTTTCAGTTCCAATCAATGATTCCATTCCTTAGAAATTATAACTAGCAAATTACTCAATACAAATTGCTCACCAATATGTGAGGATGAAACAGAATGTTCTCAAATTCCTTGATTCATTTTCTCCTGCACAGTTTACATCTCCAGAGCTGCCGCACTCACCAATCCTTTCGATTACCACCATTTTGACGTCCAGGCTCCTCTTCAGCCTCAGTGCAACGCCAAAATAACCATAATTTGTGCATTTGTTAATTCCGGATACAACTGTTTCAAGACCCTTTTTATCGCGAGTCCATTGCAAAGTAATCGCACTTGAAATGTTTAACTTGTTCTCTGCACAAAATCTGAAAGATGGGAAGACAGTGTATGGTGGTCACACCATTGGCTCATAATCTAGAGCCACAGCATAATAATCTGTTGATGTCAGCTTGCCTCATGTCCATTAGAGAAAGCAGTGGGTCATCCTTCCCTGGTCAAGTCTCTGTGTAACTGCAAACCCACAGCACTGTGTTTTACTATTTACTGTCCTGTGGAGCAACTGAACACTCAGTTCAAGTAAGGCATAAGATGCTGGCCTGATCAGGTTTGCATACATCCCGTGAGGGCAGATTAAAAGGAAAGATGCCTCCCTTCCTCTGCCTCTCTCCTAAATTCCTGCAGCTGATTTCCATTCAAGTAGGTGGCCATTCAGTGTTTTAGATGGATTCTTTGTGATTGAGTCTCTCGCTGAGAGTGATGTCCATCTCGATATGCACCTCCTGTGCTGGCTTTATTGATACTGACCGACAGATGTCAGAATATTTTAAATTTTTATTCAGTGACAGTGCATCGTAAAATAATAGTTTCTTACTTCACACAAAAGAAGCGGAGCCAGCAAAGTGAGGGAAAGGAATTATTGTGATCGAACCAGAGAGTGGTGTTGAGGCAGTATTTGGGGCATTGTGGGCAGATGTTCTCTCCTTTATAAGGTGTGAGCCCCTTATCTCAGGAGAATGAACAGGGGTTCCACCAGATTAATCTCTGTGATGATAGCACCACGTGGAGTGAGTGAAAGTTGATCCGGATCACTGTGAGAGAATATGAGTTGATTGTATTGAACACTGATTGGGATCGACAATCATTTCTTATATTCTAAACAGACAATGAGAAGGTCGTAGTTTCCATGACTATTATTTCACTCAGGATGCATGATGCTGGATAGTTTAAGTGCCTGGGAGGACGTTACGCCCTCCCACCCCAACTCACACTCTCCATGGTGATTGACAGAGGCAGAGACGTCCAGGTTTTGTATAAACTCTCTCCACATTAATATAGTGCAGTGGGTGTGTGATCCTGCACTGAATATCACATTATCCACCACCCTATCAGCAGCCACAATACCTTCATTCTAAAACGGTTCACTGTTCCTTCCAGCTACTGACATTCATGAAGGACATGAATCCATCTTCTCAGAGATGCAACGTGCCTCCTTGAGGTATAAACCATAAGTCGGTAAGACATAGGAGCAGACATTAGGCCAGTTAGCCCATCGAGTCTGCACCACCATTCAATCATCGCTGACAGTTTTCTCTGACCCATTTTCCGACTTTCTCTTTGTAAGCATTGATCCCCTGGATAATCAATATTTATCTACCTCCTTCTCAAATATTATCAATGACATGGCCCCACTACCTTCTGTGGCAATACATTTCAAAAATTGGCCATTCTCTGGTTCAAGACATTTCTCCTCATCACTGTTCTAAAGGGTGTTCCCTTTCATCTAAGGCTGTGTTCTCCGGTCCTCGTCAAATGGAAACATCTATCAACATCTATTATATCCAGGTCATTCAGTATTTTGCATGCTTCCGTTACAATTCCTTTCATTCTTCTAAACTTTATTGAGTATAGACCCAGACTCCTCAAACATGCCTCATACGATAAGCTTTTCATTTCTTCGACCATTCTCGTGAAGATCCAGTGAACACACTCCAGGGCCAGTGCATCTTTTCTGAGATACGGGCTCAAAATTACGCACAATTCTCCAAATGTGATCTCACCAGAGCCGTATGCAACCGGTTTATATTCAATTCCTCTCATAATAAATGCCATCAATAATAAATGCTATTGCACTCCTAACTACTGCCTCAATCTGCAAGTTTACCTTGAGAGAACCCTGCACTCGATCTCCCAAGTCCATTTGCACTTCAGATTTCTGAACTATCTCCCAATTTATAAAACAGACCATGCCTCTATTCTTTGTGCCAAAGTTCACGACTTCACACTTTCCAACACTGGAATGCATTTGCCAATCTCTTTACATGTTGAAATCCTTCTTTAGCCTCTATGCCTCCTCAACGTGACATGTCCATTTGCCTATCTTTTCATCATCTGCAAACTTAGCCAGAGTGCTTTCGATTCCCTCATCTAGATTGTTAGGGTAACGAGTAAAAAGTTACCATTCCAACACTGAGCCTTCTGGAACACCACTTGTCATCGGCTGCCATCATGATAACGACCATTTCATCCCCACTCTCTGCTTTCTGCCAGACAGCCAAGCTTCTAACAATGCCACTACCTTGCCTCTAACAAAAATCCAAAAGTCTCCTGTCATTGCTGTTGCACTGCCTTTCCTGCTCGGCCCTTCTCCCAGTTCCTCCCTCATGTCTCTGTAATCGTACTCAGACATCTCCTGTGTGACACCTTGACAAAGGTCTTCTTGAGATCCAGGTGCATAACTACTATCATTGCTGTGCTTGGTCAAGCCTGCTTATTTCCTCTTCAAAGAATTCCAACAGATTTATCACGCATGAACTTCCATTGATGAAACAATAGTGACTTTGCAATGTTTTACGAAATACTTCCAAGTATTCGGAAATCTCATCCTTCACAATGGATTCAAGGATCTTACTATGATCGAGGTTAAGCTATTCATTGTAGAGTTTTTGTGTTTTTCCTTACTCCCTTGTTAAAAAGAGGTGTCACGTTAGTGTGTTTCCAGTGCTCTGGGATCGTTCCTCACTTAACTGGTTCCTGAAAGATAAACACGACCGCCTCCACTCCCTCTTCAGCTATCTCCCTTATAAAACAGGGATGTGGTCCATCTGGTCAAGGTTATTTAACCACCTTCGTGTTATCAATTTTTCCTGGTATGTTCTCAATAGTCGTGGCCATCACACTCAGCTCTAGCCCCTCAATCTCTTGAATGTTTTAGGAATTATTCATGTCTTCCACTATGAAAGCTGATGCAAAGTATTTATTCAGTTCTTTGACCATTTCCTCGTTCGCCACTGCTATCTCTCTAGTATCATTTTCCAGTGGTCCATTGATCACTTTTCCCGCTCTTTTGTACTTTATGTATTGAAAGAAACTGTTACAGTCTTCTTTTACATTACTGGCGAGCTTATCCCCATATTTAATAATCTCCCTCCTTATATTGTTTTGTTTGCACTCTGTTTTGTCTTTGTAAGCTTCCCAATCCTCCGGTTTCCCACTGCACGATGCCACATTATATCCTTTATCTTTTGTTTTTATGCTATACCTGATTTCCTGTCATTGCTGTTGCACTACCTTTCCTGCTGGGCCCGTCTCCCAGTCAATTATACCCAGCTCCTCCCTCATGTCTCTGTAATTGTCTTTCTTCAGCTGTAATGCCGTTGCTTCTGATTCTTACTTCTCCATCTGAAATTGCAGAGTAAATTCAATCATATTATGATCATTGCCTCCTATGATTTCCTTCACCTTAAGCTCCCCTCATCTACTCTGCCGACACAAGCTGCTCCAAGAAGCCATCTCATAGACATTCCACAAATTCCTTTTCTTGCGAAACACTACCAACCTGAATTCCCAGTCAAACTGCATAATGAAATCCCACACGACCACTGCAATTTTACCTTTGCTGCAGATCTGTTCACCTCCTGGTGTATCTTGCACTCCAGATCCCTGTACATAACTCCAACTGCATTTTTTCGCCTTTTTGATTCCTCAATTCTACCGACACAGATTCTACACCATCTGACCTTACTTTATTTCTTATTATTGATCATTGACTCAATTCGATTCTTAATAATGAGACAACTCTATCTCTCTGCCCACCTTTCTATTCTTTCGGGAGGATGAATATTCAGCTCCCAATCCTGATCCTCTTGCAGTGATATCACTGTAAAGCCCATTATGTCGTACCAGCCAATTTGTGCATGAGTCGCAAGCGCGTTTACCTCATTCCTTATACTGTATGCATTCTGATATAGTAGTTCAATGCTGTATTAACCGTCGCTCTTCTTATTATTATTTGTTTGTCCAGTAGTTGGTACCTACACGGACCCTGACCACTGGATCATTCCCCTCCCGCTCCATGTTCTGCAACCCAGATGAGATATCCCAAACCCGAGCATCAGGTAGACAACACAAGCTTCAGGACTTTCAATCCCGATCACAGAGAACAGTATCTATGCGTCTAGCTATACCATCCCCAATTATCCAACATTGGGCTGCATGGTGACACAGCAATGCTGCCTCACAGTGCTGGGGACTCGGATTCAATTCCAATCTCTGGGCCCTGTCTGTGTGGACTTTTTACATTCTTCTGGGGTCTGGATTGGGAACATTAACTCTTTTCTCTCTCCACAGTGCGTCTCTGTGTTTGCTTCAGATTTCTACCATCTACAGTATTTTTGCTTTTGTTCGATGGAGAAATGCAGCAAATGTGACAGGTTTTTGTAAAAGCAGCCGTGGTTCGCGGGTTCCTCTGGGTGTTTAGGAATCTTGCCCGGCCACTTGTGTGAGTGTAGTGTCCCTGGATACCCACTCCATCTCTTTCAGTCACTCAGTCCATTGTCACTACATGCTGTTTTTCTTTGTGCCACCTCTGGGACCCCCCACACCCCATTGCCTGGCACTGGATACTTCCTTCACAGGACTGTGCACACAACGACACTGGGAACTTTCTGACCCGCTGGGGAAGCTGGGTAAAGATGCTGTCATTGAAAGTAATATAATAACTATAATCCAATTGTATAGCAAACCTGAGTAAACAGGTTGAATGACACCCATCTGCTCTGACATTTTCTTATCTTCTGTTTAATCCTCGTTCATTTGCAATCAGATGGCCAATATGTATGCCTTGTCAAATACGCTTTGTGGCGGGGATAGATATCGATAATCTGGTCATTGGATTGATTCAGTGGTCTCACTTTCCTGACGTCACACTTAATTTTTTTTATTATCAAGTCTATCCACTTTAAAGAAAATGCCTTGATGGAGTTGTGCTGAAAGGATATTTGAATTTTGGAGACATTAGAACATGTCACGTGTGAGTGAGATTCGAAATAGGAAGATAGCACAGTTAACTACACTGCCAAAGAGCTGGTAGGGGAGGCAGCACTTCTGATATGTGGATCATTTGGATTCCCGAGTCGGTAGGACCTACACACAAGAAGGACGGGTTGAACCTGATCTGGCAGCAATCTCTAATATGTGAATCATTGGGATTCCCGGATGGGTAGGACCGATACAAGAAGGACAGGACAGATCTGAACTGGCAGCAATCTCCTGGCAGGCAGGTTTGTCATTGTCCCTTAGGAGGGTTTGAACTAGTATGTGGTGGTGGTGGGTGGGGGCGGGGGAAGGGGTGTGGCGAACGACAGCAGTAGGTCCACAGGAACAGTGGCTGAGGAGGAGTTGTAGATTAATATCAGTACAGGCAAGACCAACTGCAAGCAGGAAGGTTACTGAATAGAGGACCTGGCAGTCTGAAGTGTGCTGATGTTAATGTGAGGAGTCTGTTTGTTTGGACATATATTTTGAGATTGCTGCATGTCAGAAAACAGGAAGAGATAATGGTTAATTGTGCAATGTGTCCTTCAGTAGATCAGCTTGTCTCTCCAGGCACCTAAAATGTTTATTTTGGGTCAGTGAAATTCAGAATTAATACAGCACAGAGAAGGCCAATCAGCCCACCATGCATTCACGAGCTCTCCAACTTGACCACGTGAAAATAAAGAGAATGATCGGAAATAGGCTGATAGGAATAGAGAGGAATAAACAGAGAGAAAGTAACTGAAGTGAGATAAACAGAGTGGTGAGAAAATGGAACAACAGAATGAGTGAGAGCAACGGATGTCAGACGAGTGTGAAGTAATCATGAGGCAGCATGAGAACAAATGCACAGAATTTCATTTCGAAACTCCTAGAGACTGCAAACGCTTTGTCTGGTGCCATACCCTGTGATACTGGCTATCATCCCAGATCGTTTACCGCCAATGACATCACAGAGCTGAGTTGCTGACAGCTAATCAGAATCCAATAGACCAATAGATTGGCTCCAGAGAGAAGGTGGATTAATTTAAATATTCTGGGCCAACATCAACTTGTAGCCCCTCTCGGCACTGTGCGTGAGAGAGGGCGAGAGAATCTCAGTGATGGGGATGACTGACAGACGGGAAATCAGGATCTCAGTTGCGGGTCAAATAATGATTGACAAAGTTTGCACATCACTTCCATGGTTTTGTAGTTCACATTTCAATTTATATAGCACCACATAGCAAGTGCATTTTAACAACCTTGTCTCCTTGTAGTTTTCATATTTTGGTATGTACAGAAAAGTGTATTTTGTCTCTGTGTTTTGTGTTGAATAAATCTATTTTATTATGGAGGAAGAAAAGACCTGTTCTGATGGGACAGTCAGCATCTGAACCGTGCTGGGACCAGAGTCCGAGTGAATCCTAACTAGGACTGTAGAACATAGATTTAAACTGATTAGGAGTGTGTGTGTGCGGGGTGGGGGTTCACTTACAGGGTTTAATTAGAAAAGCCGAATTAAAAGAGGAGGTAAGAGTACAGAAATCAGGAGAGGTTATTAAAATCTCCAACACAGACACAAATAGGATAGAGCATCTGGAAATGTTTAACAATCAAACTTCAAGCAAACTGGTCAAATGAAGGGCATGACAGGAGATACAGGTAATACAGGACTGACCATATTATATCTGAATGCATGCTGTACAGGAATAAGGAAAATCAGCTTGCAGCACAGATTGAAATCGGCAGGTATGAGGTGATGGGCATCACGGAGCAGTGGCTGCAAGGGGATCAGGATATTTAAGGACATTTATCCTATTGAAAAGATAAGCAGGTGGGCAGAAGGAGTGAATATGCATTATTCGTAAGAAATGAAATTAAATCAATAGTAAGAAAGGAAGTAAGGTCAGATAGTGTAGAATCTGCTTTGGTGGAACTGAGGAACCACAAACGTAAGACAAACACACTTGGACTCTTGTACAGGGCTCCAAAGAATAGTCAGGAGCCGGGGCAGAAGATACACCAGGAGATAGAAAAGATGTGTAGGAAAGGCAAAATACAGTGATCGTAGGTGATTTCGATTTGCAGGCAGACTGGGAAAATCAGGTTGGTAGTGGATCGCAAGATAAGAAATTACAGGAATGTCTACAAGATGTCTTTTTTTTGCAGATGCTTGTGGTAGAGCCGACACGGAAACCGATGATACTGGATCTAACGATGCAGGCTTGATAAGGGAGCTTCAGATGAAGGGAAAATTCGGGAGCAGTGATCAGAACATGGTTGAATGTATTCTGCAATTTGAGAAAGAGAAGATATAATCAGACGTAACAATATTTCAGCTGAATAATGGCAACTACAGAGGCATAAGGGAGAAGCTGGGTAGGATTGACCGGGAGAGGGCTCCAGCAGGAAAGGCAGGGGAACAGCAATAGCAGGAGATTCCAAGATTAATTTAGGAGACACTGCAGAGATTCATGCTGAGGAACGGTATAGAGGCATGGTACAGGGTTGACAAGGGAAGTCAGTGATTGCAAATGAACAAGCATATAATGTGGTGAAGGGCAGTGGGAAACTAGCGAGTTGGGAAACTTACAAAGATCAACAGAAGGTAAGAAAAAAAAAGGAGGGAGAATATTAAATGTAGCGGAAGCAAACCAGTAATATAAAGGAGACTGTAAGAGGTTCATTAGATATATAAAGTGCAAAAGAGAGATAAAAGTGAATATGGGCCACTGGAAAATGATGTTGGAGAGACAGTAGTGGGAAACAAAGAAACGAATGAGAAACTTCGCATCAGTCTTCATGGTGGAAGACATGAGTAATATCCCAAAAATTGAGCAGCCAGAGGGCAGAGTTGAGCATGTTGGCCATCATCAAGAAGGACATGTTAGACAACTGAATGGCCTGAATGTGGATAAATAACCTGGATCAGGTGGACTATATCCCAGCATTGTAAGAGAGATAGCTGAAGAGTTAATGCAAGCATAACTGGTAATCTTTCAGGAATGTCTAAAATCAGGAAAGGGCCAAAATGGCTGGAAAATGTTTAACATGACACTCCGTTTAATAAGGGAGTTAGGCAGAAGATGGAAAATTACAGACTGATTAGCCTAACCTTGGTTGTGGGTAACATCCTGAAATCCACCTGAAGAATGGGATTTCTGAATACTTGGAGGTGTTTGGTAAAATAGGACAGAGTCAGCATGGTTTCATCAAGGGGAGATCTGGCCTGAGAAAGCTGCTAGAATACATTGAGGGAGTAACGTGCAGATTAGACCAAGGAGAACCAATAGATGTTATCCACTTGTTCCTCAAGAATCCTTTGAAATGGTGCCACACAGAAGGCTACTGAGAAAGATAAGGGCCCATGGTGTTAGAGGCAAGCTGCTAGCATGGATAGAAGCATGGCAGTCTGACAGAAAGCAGAGAGTAGGGATAAAAGGGTCCTTCTCAGGATGGCAGGCAGGGACAAGTGGTGTTCCACAAGACTCAGTGTTGGGAACACAACTATTCATTTTGTGCATTAATGGTTTACATGAAGGAACTGATGGGATTCTAGTTAAGTTTTCAAACAGTGCAAAAATAGATATAGGGACAGGTAGCATTGAAGAGGTGGTTCGGCTGCAGGACGGTGCTCTAGTGCATCTCCTCAACTTCCCACACCTCCGCCCTTGCACTCCACCCTTCCAAATACAACAAGGATAGAACCCGTCTGGTGCTCGCCTTCCATCCCATCAACCTCAGGATACAATGCATCATCCTCCGACATTTCTGCCACTAAGAGTCAGACTCCACCACCTGAGATTTACTTCCCTCCCAATCCCTATCAGCAATCTGTAGAGACTATTCCCTTCACAACTCGCTCGTGAGGTTCATGCCCCCACCCCCACCAAACCACCTTCCACTCCTGACACCTTCTTTGCCACTACAAGAGGTATGAAATCTGTGTCAACATCTCCCTTCTCACCTCCATCCAAGTCCCCAAAGGATATTTCTACATCAGGCAAAGAACATCCTATGCATCCAAACACTTCACCTACTCTGTCCGTTGCTCCTGTTCTCCTCTCCATTGGGGAGACAGGACATCAACTTGCAGAACGGTTCAGGGAACACTCAGACACACACACCCAACAACCCCACTTCCCTGTGCTTGAATACTTCAATTCTCCCTCCCACTGCACCAAGGACATGCAAGTTTTTGCCCTCCTCCAATGCCAAATTCTAGCCAGAAGTCGTCTGGAGGAAGAATGCATCATCTTCCGCCTTGGGACCGTCTAACCACACGGTATCAAGGCCAATTTCACCAGTTTCCTCATCTCCCTTCCAACCACCTTATCCCAGAACTAACCCTCCAACTCAGCACCAGCCTGTTTAACTGAACTACCTGTCCATCTTCCTTCCCATCTATCCACTCCACCTTCCACTGTGACCTATCACTATCACCACCCACTTTCATCTAGCTATCGCCTTCCAAGCTAACTTCCTCCCAGCCCCAGCCCCTCTCATTTATCTCTCAGCCCCATTTCACCCACTCCCCTCATTCCTGATGAAGGCTTTATGCCTGAAACGTCGAATCTCCTGCTCCTCGGATGCTGCCTGACTGGCTGTGCATTTGTAGCACCACACGTTTTGCCTCTGATCTCCAGCATCTGCGGTCTTCACTTTCTCCTGCTGAAGGATTTTCACAGGTTAGGGGGGTGCGCAAAGAAGTGGCAGATGGACTATAATGTGGGAAAGTGTGATGTCATACACTTTGCCAGGAAGAATACAGGCATTGACTATTTTCTAAATAGCGAGCAAGTTCAGCAGTCTGAAAATACCAGGGAGTTCTAGTCTAGGAGTCTCGAAAGGCAAACTTGCAGGTTGTCAGTAGTTATGAAGACAAATTTAATTATGAGATTCATTTCAAGAGGGCTTGAATACAAATGCAGGGATGTACTTCTGAAGCTCTATAAGGCTTTGGTTTGGGCACATCCAGATGATTGTGCACAGTTTTGGCTCCCATATCTCAGGAATGATGTACCGGCCCTGGAACGTTTTCCAAGGAGATTCACGAGAATAGTCCCAGGAATGAAAAGCTTAACATATGAAGAACATCTGAGGGCTCTGGGTCTATATTTAATTGAATTCAGAAAGATACTGGGAGGTCTAATTGAAACTTACAGAATACTGAATGACCTGGACAGAGTTGATATTGGAAATTAATTTCCAGTGGTAGGGGAGACTAGGTCCTGAGGGGACAGCATAACGAGGAGACCTTTTAGAACAAAGGTAAGGAGGAACCACTTCAGCAAGAGAGTGGTGAATCTATGGAATTCACTGCTACAGAAGGCTGTCACGGCAAGGTCATTGAGTATATTTAAGAGTGAGACAGATAGGTTCTTGATTCCAAAGTGGATCAAGGGTTACAGATAGAAAGCGAGAGAATGGGGATGAGTAGTTTAACAGCCATCATTGAATGGCAGAATAGGTTCAATGCACTGAATCGCCAAATTTCTGCTCCAATGTCTTCTGCTTGCTTAGCTAATATTGGCTCTACTCATTCCTCATTGGAGATGTACCCTGCAGTTTGATCTTCATATGATTTATAAAGAGTAACACTCCAATACAGTGGACTGGGAAACATCATGTTCCCTCCCTGCAGTCTCAGCAGCCATGTCTCCAATATTATCATCACACTGCAATTGAAATCCAGTGAATGGTACTTAATCACATTTGATTGACATCGACAACATTAACAGCAAGAACCTCGCCGGCCCTCTCTGATCCTTTCCTTTCCTTATAAATTATAACTAACAAACTACTATTTATAAATTACTCCCTGATATGCGAGACGGAACCAGACTGTTCTCAAACTCCATAATTCATCTTGTCCTTCACAGATATACATCTCCATGTCCTCCCCACCCACCAATTGTGTCCAATACCACCATCACGATATCCCAGTCTCGTCCTCAATCTGAGAACAACTTCTGAATATAACATGATTTGTGACTTTGTACAATCCTAATGCAACAGTTTTAAGTTCCTTCTAACCACATGTCCGTTACTAAGTAATTGCTCTTGAGGATGTATAACTTGTTCTCTGCACAAACGTGAAGAAAGTTTATGGTGATCAAGCTATTGACACATAATTTAGAACCACAGAATATCTCATGAAGGAAATTGGTGGAATTTAAAAGCAACCATTATCATTTGTTATAAAAACCCATATACTTGCCTCATGTCCTTTATGGAAGTCAAGGTGTTATGCTTCCCTCGTCAGATTTCCGGGAGACTTCTGTGATGACCATGTGGGTGTACTGTACCTTTAAGAGAATTAATAGCCAGCAATAACTAACCTGACAGCACCAAGTGCTCTGAAAAATAAATATAATGTAACCTTTGGTTGAAAAACTCGATTACCTCATTGTCTTGAGCTAAAAACAAATTCAGCAAAACACTTTAAACTATACAACAAAATACCCACGTCTAATCAAGTTTGAATTTAGTATATTGACATTCGTAAAGGCCAATGACACAATCCAATGGTTTGGGGATACAAGACCGTGGAAAATTGAACAGTTGAGAGGAGAACTACCAAGCTACCAGCATGCAAAGACTGCCTGAAAAACAGTTCTCTAAAGTGTACTTTTATTGATTAGCAACTGGTGAAGCAGAATCCCCATGAAGAGAAGAAAACAGGAATATGGAGAAGAACCAAAAGCTTCTTGGTTTTGAGGTTAGAAGTTTTGCTTTGTGAATCTTCATTCGCCGACTATAGGACTAATATTGTGTAGGGGGAAGGTCAGAGATAGGTTAGAAGAAGAAGTTGTAAACAGTCGTTCGTTTATTATTCTCTGTTATACTTTTAGAAATAAAGTTGTAAATGTTTACTTTTAATAGTTTTGGACTCTGGAATTATCACATATTACTGCATGGGTTAAATCTTTTCTCTGTTGCTGGTTTTAATTAAGCAGGAGAATTGCTCCTGTGTTGTAACACTACAAACCCCCAGCAATGTGTTTTACCCTTTACTGTCCTGTGGAGCAGCTGAAGCAACCACTGAGTTCAAGATCAGAATAACATGCTGGCCTCACCAGGGCTGCATACATTCTGTGAGAGAAGATCAATAGTAAATATTGCTCCCTTCCTCTGCCTCTTTCCCGTATTCCTACAGCTCATTTCTATTCAGGTAAGTAATGATCCCCTAAATTGTGTGTATTCAATCTCAATGAAGTTCTCCCCAAGAGTGTTGAATATCTCCATAGGCATCGCTGGTGCTAGCTTTATTGATGCTGACGTACGGATGTACAGAACTTATGAATTCCATGTCAGACGTAGTGTATAGAGAAGAAATGACTTTTTATGGCACAGGAAAGAAATGGCGATGTCTAAGTGAGAGAAAAGGATTATTGCGATCATCCCTAAGAGTGTTTTGAGGCAGTATTTGGGGTACTGTGGATAGACTTTATCTGAAGTTTCGCCACACTAATCCCTGTGATGATGGCACCATGAGCAGTGAGTGAAGCTCAGTGAGAGAATAAGAGGTGATTGCATTGAACCTTAAGGGAGATGCACAGTAATTGATGATGTTCTAAACAGGCACTGATACAGAGATTAATTCCATGGCATTTTAAACACTCGGGTTACATGATTCCAGATAGTTTAAGAGCCTCTGCGAACGTTCCACCCAAGTGCACGCACTCCCTAGTTTGATTGAGACAGAGAGAGAGGGGTGGTGGGGGTCAGGCTTTTGAATAAACTCTCCAAATATTAACACAGTTCAATTGGTGTGTGATCCTCATGTTATCCGTAATCCCCACAGCAGCCACAAGACCTTCATTATAAAAGAGTTAACCCTTCCCAGCAACATCTGACCTCCATGGAGAACATGGGTGTGTCTTCTCAGCGATGGAAGATGCCTCCTTGAGACTTGACACAAAATATTTGGCTTTCCTCCTCACTGTCAGCAAATCGTGTTAAAGTAGCACACGTTCTACAAATAGTGGAGCCAAGATTAACACCATAGAGCCCTCTATCAGTGCAGTCTCGGTTTCTTTGGTTTGTCATGTTGGACTATCAATGACACCCTCCTGTTCCTGTATAAGTGTCGCGTGGGGCTGAATATTTTCCTCGTGGTCTCATGGAACAGGTTTAAGGGTCTGATTAGGCTCTGCCTGTTCCTGTTTAACAACTCGATGAACTGACAGACCTCTTTTCTTCCTATGGAACAGTCAGGAGGAATGAATGGGCTGTCCGTCTTCTTGTTCAGTAGTTTGCTGAATGGCTTCCACATATCCGTGTATAACCAGCTTGAGATGGTAAGTGAGCTCCTGTTTGAACTGTAGAAATGCGCAGTGTCTGGCCGTGCTGTTACATGTATGTTACTGGTGCTTAAACAGCTCAATACGGAATGTTGGCCACGTCTTGCTGCACATGGACACAGAATGGTTGTTGAGGGACAAAATTGTCTGAGCATTGTGTGATCTTCAGTCATCATCCCCACTTCAGGTCTTATGATGGGGAAAGACATTGATGGAGCAGCTGAAGGTGTTTGTTCTGAGGATCTCCTGCAGAGATGTCCCGGAAATGAGACGACTGTTGGCCACTGACCAAAGCATCTTTCTTTGTGCTCTGAAAGACCCAGACAAGTGGGATTTTACGCCTGATTCCCATTCAGCTCAAGTAAGTAGGCGATCCTGATGCATTCCTCAGTCAAATACTGCCTTGATATCAAAGCCATTCACTCTTTTCTGTGCCCCTGTGATCAGCTCTTTTTCACATCAATAGGTGACGGTGTACGTGTAGGAAGTGTTTTCCTCTCATAGAGGTTAATCACTGTCAGAAATTATCTGGGCTAGAGAGTTATTGGAGCTACATCACTGAAAGTATTTAAGGAGGATGTAGATGGATATTTGTCCTGTCAGAGAGCTAAGGGGTGTGAAGAATAGGCATTAAAGAAGAGTTAAAGTCAACAGTAGATCAGCCATGATTGTATACAATGGCTTGATCGTCCGAATTACCGATCCTCTTCCTTATGTCTTCAATTCTGTAATTACAAAGTTAATGGTTGTAATTTTCCTGAACGTTCTGTTATTGAATGTTGCAATTAGAGAGAGTAAAGTATTTTGTGAGTCATCTCTGGGTGAGGTATGGGGGCTGTATTCACAGGAAATCTGGATCTATAATACGACCAACAAATAAAGCATGAGTTGCAGAGAGGAAACACTCTGTAAAGAGACCAGTGGCGTCTTTCGAACCCAGCCTCTATTTCCCAATAACATTTTCCAACCCACACTAAACCGTGTGTGATAGTCTAGAGGGAATGACTGATATCCCGTGTTACTGTCAACCAGGTGTTTGGAGGAAGTGGTCTCGATCTGATCCTTTCAGGAACGTTGAGGGTTTGAATGGAACGTAGGGCTGAGCAGCAGGAGTGGGCCATTAGACACTTTGTCACTGTTCTACCACGCACAAAATTCACGGGTGATGTGATTGTCGTCTCAGTTGCACTTTTCTGTCTGTATACCATTTTCCTAAATTCACTTGTCTGTCAAATGTCACCAAATACAACTTTGATTAAATGTAAATATCCAGGCGCCACAAACGTCTGGGGAAGGGAATTACACTTGAAGAGCCCTTTGAGAATTTCTCATTTGTGTTCCAGCCAAAGTTGGAGGGTCACTGTTCCTTTTTCTTTCCCACTCCTCCACTGGTTACACCAATCTTAAATGCAACCAGTTTAGTAAAGTGGCCGATGCTAAGGTCTCAGGGTAGGTCATTTTCGTCAGAAATGTGAGACACAGAAACCTGAACTCATAACAAATGTTAAAATGATGGATTGCCCCAAATGTTATTCTGCCTTTGAAGTTATTCTGCTCACACAATGTTCAAGTCGTGGGATTTCTTTCGAGAACAGTTGGATTTTGCTGAATTCCCTTTGTTTCAGGCAGTGGAGAGATTCCAATGAATCCTCACCATGAATTCTTCACAAGTGGTAAAGATAACTCAGGGAAATTCTGGTCTCACACTTTGCTATCGGGCGGAACAAAGTAAGAGAGAGGGATCAATTGGCTGCTGCATCTCTGCCAGGGAACATTTTTCTCCCTCTCTGTGTTGGAACATACAATAATGTCAACTCAACACCAAACTGGGCCATGTGTGTTCTCCTGGAACATTATTTGGAAAACTTGATTATAGATTATATGCAAGTGCATCATTCCTTTCAATCGGAAAAAAAGTGTTCCCACTTTTTAATTTAAAGACATGTGTCTATGCAAGTTGTAAATATCGGTAGGTATTGTCATAGTATGTGTGTTAATATCAATGCATCTTTCTTAAAATTTATTGAAGAGATAATGCGCATCTAATTGATACATTTTTCAGAAAGCCATGGATGGTTCAATACTATTTCTTAATTTCTTAGCTAAGATCGAAACTGATAATCACCCAGAACAAAAGGCTGGCATTCCAGGAATGAGTAAAGGGAAACCTCTTTGAAAATCTTCGAAAAGAATTATATCCTTTCACTTTATTTCAGGAGATCAAAACTGCACACAGTGCATCAGGTGTGGTCTCAGCAATGCCCTGTACAGATGCAGTTAAACATTCCTGTGATTAAACCTGATACCTTTTGCCAAAAAAACAGCATCATTCAATTTACCTCCCTAATCACTTGCTGCATCTGCAGACTGACTTCATATGATTCATGTACCAAGAACATGGAAACCGCCTGTGTCACAGAATTCTGCAATTTCTCTCCATTTAAATTGATTACCATTTTTTCATCCTTCATGCCAAAATAGTCAACTTACTTTATGTTATTTCTGCTGAAGTTTTGCTCACTCACTATATTTGTTTTCTCAAAGTGCTGTGAGTCTTTGGAACACTCTTCCCCACAGACCATTGGAGGCAGAAATATTGAATATTTTTGAGACATCGACAGAAGGTTGATGAATAACAACAATGTCAAGGATTATCGAGGAATGGCAGCAATTTGCAGCGTAGGGGAACATGTATACAGTGGTATCAAAGTACACGGGTCCAGAACATCCAGGAATATAATGCAAAATGAAACGATAATATCGATACAACATTAAGGGGGAATCCAAGATGCCAGCGATTGGGAAGGTCTGCTTTGCTGGGCTCTGCATCACAGCATGGGCAAAGTGGTTCTCTAACCCATCCCATCCCAGCCTTTGACATAAATTTCAACACTAAAAGAGCGATAGAATCTTTACTAAGCCCGTTTTATCAAGTGGAAATGACAAAACATGGGGAAAGGATCGAGTAAGTCCCACCACACGGTGCACCCGTCAGAAGCATCGAGCATACCTGTGGCTGTAGCTGCAACCCACTCTGCTTGTTCCATGGACCCAGTTACTCACCAGGCCTTTGTCGCTCAGTTCACCAAGTTATGTGAAATGATTGAAGCCATGATGGAATAAGGGTTCAGCAGTGGCTAGAGCTGCTCTCAGCCGTGCTCCAAAAATATGAGGAGCAACTTGACAGCCTTGGAAACAGAACAGATGATGTCAAGCGCTGAGCTGCAGTGGCAGAGACCGCGATCAATTCCTTTCAGGAAAGCATCCTCGCCTTTGAAAAACAGGTCCCTATCTTAACTGAACATGATGATGACCTCGAGAACAGGGGTAGGATGAAGAAGGTTCACATTGTCAGTTTGCTGGACCGGACGGAAGGTGGTCAGCCAGTGAGTGTATTGTGAACTGGCTGCCGCAATTCCTTCACTTCAAAACTGAAAAGGGACAGGTGAAGACTGAGACAATTCATAGGGTTACGGAGCGGAGGTCAGACTCAGACCAACGCCTTCGCCCTGTCCATGTGCGGTTACATAGTTATGGGGATAAACAAAGACTGATGGAATCGTACAGAACTCAGGGGGATGATCTGATGGCTTTAATTCATGAGGGCTCCAGTATTATGTTCTTTCAGGACTAATCAACGGTGGTGATTCAGCAAAGAAACTCTTTTGATGATATCAAGAGAAGAGTAAGGGAACTTGGCATTCAGTATTCCTTATGGTTCCCAACGATGCTCCATATTGCTTTCAATGGATCCACACACTCTTCTGACTCTCCAGAGAAAGCGAAACCTTTGTGGACATTTTAAAGTAAGATGAATGTTTAGATAATCATGTTTCTCTCTTAACGAATTTTTCTGGGATTTTTCTGGTATTAATCAGTGCTAAAGTATATCCGGAGATGGATAGAGTACTCACTTGTAACTTCTTCATTAGTATTACTACTCTTTTTCTCTTTCCTTCTTTGTGTCTGGGGTGCGGCTCAAGCAGAAGTGGGTTACAAAGGTAGTTGTGATGACAAAATACAGACCAAAGGGCAGTTGAAGCCCGATTTTTGTTGTTAATTGCCCTGGATGTCATATTGATAGTGGGCAGAAGATAAGGTTTTGGGATATGTAACCATCCCCATTGGGCGGCCGTGGGGAAAATTCCCTATGGAGTGTCATTGGCACTTTGGATTTTGTATCTTTTTTTTTGTTTCTTTATGTGTTTAGTTTTGGAAAGTTTTGAGAGCTTGTTAGATATCGTAGTCTTAGTTTGAGTTGTTTTTAAGCTCTATGAGTCTTTTTTCATTCATGATCAGTGATGTCTAATTCGAGTTCTTCCTCCCTAGAGCTCAAATGTTGCTACAGTGTGTGATGGATAATGATGTGCTTAAATGGTGTACCTGGAACAATAAGCGGAGCCATCGTCCAGTCAAGAGGAAGAAGGTACTTTCTAGTCTTAGAAAGGAGAGGGTGGATTGTGTCCAATTACAGATGATTGCGCCTTGATGACAAGGAACATTTGACATTACAGCAGGGCGGTTTTGATCAGGTTTATTTCTCGTTTTTTAATATTTGGTGTAGGAGAGAAACCATATTGGATAGGAAGAATCTTCCGGTTAAATTATTAGATTATATTAGACATTCACAGGAGGATCATAATCCCCAAACCCTTGAACTATGGGAAAGAATACAGTATTTTAAATGGTTACTGCCTTCCGGCGCACCCTCTTAAAACTGTGGTAGATGCATTTTCCAAATTACGTTATCTTGCCTCGTGGCTCATTAGTGTAGAAGATTTCAACTGTCTTATGGACTCCAGAGTGGACAGAATGTCCAAAGCCCCCCCACCAAAAAAAAACACGTCATAATGTAAGCAATTACTTGTTCCTTTGGGCAGAACTAGAGCTGGTGGATATGTGGAGGAAGATCTACCCCTCAAGTAGGAATATTATTTTCTCCTTCAACCCGCAGAAATACCACACAAAAGTTGATCTCTTCCACATCCTTGCAAAAATCTTAGATTCGGTGGCAGGCACAATTGGGAAAATTACCATTTCTGACCATGAAGTAGTGCAACAGTTTCGAGATGCTGGCGAATGGATCCCTTTTTTTCTTAAGGCTAGTTAGTTCATTGAGTATTTTTGTAATGATTTAAGATCGTTCTTAGCCATTAATTTTGATTCAACCAGTAACCTATCCATTCTATAGGAAACTGCTAACGCCCATGCCAAGGGAATAATTATTCCTCAGGAAGCGGCAGAAGGGGGAGCAACAATGTTTGCTTGAAACATGGCTGAGGACAGCCGAGAGAGCATAATGTGATAGACCCTCAGTTGATAAGCTGCAGAGGATCACGCTTCGGTCTCCAGTGAATTCACGCTCACAGACAGCCAAGAAGGAACTTTTGCAAAACAAAGGCTGTTTGAACATGGTAATAAGCCAGGCAAGTATTTAGCCTAACTTGCCAGGAAAACGAGCTCCCCCTCAAGTCATTACCACAATTAGGGAAGGTACTAGGATCCTTCCCTCCGATTCCAAAAAGATTAATGCAGCCTGTCCGAGACTTTTCTCCGAATTATTTCAGACTGAACATTTTGAGGATAGATGGATTAAGATGAAGTCATTTTTCAAGAACCTGAGTTTTCCATGAGTAACCCCTGAATAAGTGTTGTTTCTTAATGCAACATTGTCAGCACGGGAGGGTGTGAAGCAGCTTCAGAATGTAAAGGCGCACGTTCCTCACGGATTTCCGAGCGCATTTTATAAACAATTTATAAACCTATTGTTAAGGCTGATGTTTAACGTGTTCCATCACTCATATGGTCAGGAATCCGTCCCTCCATCCTTAAGAGAGGCTCATATCTCTCTTATGCTTACGAAAGGAAGACCCTGAAGGATTGTGCTTCTTACACGCCAATCTCACTTTTAAATATTGGTTTCAAAATCCTGTCTGAGACCCGTGCATTAAGGTTGGAAACATTGCTGCCTTCCTTTGCCAAAGATGAGCAAACAGGCTTTATAAAGGGCCACAGATCTTCCTACAATGTTAAGTGGTTAGTCAATATGATCCAAAAGTGTCAACAACAATCTGTCCAGGGATTATTGATTCCTTTAGATGAGAGAAGGCATTTGATTGCGTTGAGTGCCTGATCTCTTCAGTACATTAGAATGGTTTGGTCTACGCAAAGATTTTATCAATTGGGTGAGGGTACTTTACCGCGATCGTCTGGCTGCGGTTCTCACTAATGGTGTGCCAACCAGTAATATTAATATTTCTCCAGGCAGCCGACAAGGTTAACACCGTTCACCATTCTTGTCTACGTTGGGGATTGGGCCACTGGCGGAGGCCATCCGTAGGGATGCCAAAATATCTGCCCCAGAAGTGGGATAGAAGTCACGTAAGATTACATTGTATGCAGATGAGGGTCTTATGTTTTTTTGTCAAATCCTGCAATTTCGGTAGTTCATGTGATGCAATGCTTTAATTCACTTGTTGCCTTTCCGGGCGATAAGATTAATTTTATGAATTTGGAAGCCATGCCTTTGGGATGTCTTAGGGAAATATCTAATACTGAGGGCAAATCCTGATTTCCTTTTAAATGGTCATTGGAGTGGTTTCCCTATTTCAGTATATTCATTGCATCTGTCTTTGATCATTTAATTAACGTGAACTGTGTCCATTTGTTTGACAAAATTAGACAAGACCTTCAAAATCGGAGGCATTTCCAATATCCTGGCGAGGTCCGATAGCTGTTATTAAAATGAATGCCCTTCCTCATTTCCTAAAACCTGTGTGAATGCTTTCTTTGATGTTTCCCAGACGGCTGAGGCGTGTGGGCAGCACGGTGGCACAGTGGTTAGCACTGCTGCCTCACAGTGCCAGTTACCTGGGTTTACTTCCCACCTCAGGCGACTGATTGCATGGAGTTTGCACATTCTCCGGGTGCTTCGGTTTCCTCCCACAGTCCAAAAATGTGCAGGTTAGATGAGTGGTCCATGCCAAACTGCCCGTAGTGTTAGGTGTAGGGGAATGGGTCTGAGTGGAGGGGGGGGGGGGGTCGCTGTGGAATTGTTGGGCCGAAGGGCCTGTTTCCACACGGTAAGTAATCTAATGTAAGATGTTTTTTTAGGGGAAAAAATGGCTGGTTTATCTCTTTTATTTGACATGATAAGCGATTCTTTATCAAGCTAACAAAATTGCAACTGCCCTACAGATTGTGGGAAGTTGATCTCCCCGATTAAAAGCAATCAGTTAAATTATTTTCATCGTATTTGAGTGCCTGGGCCGCTGAGATCTCGGCATCAATATGGCTAGACTTTGAGCCCTCTCAGACAAAGTGAACCCTTATTAGTCTGTTGTTCTTAGACAAAATGACAACGTTTATGGAGTATTGTCAAAAACTAATGATGATCAATACTGTTAAAACTTGAAGGACAATGCGTCAGATCGAGGGCAATACAGCCAGAACCATGTTTCTTACCCCTATAATTGTCAACTGGGGATGATGGATTCCAGATTTAAACTGTGGGCAGCGAGGTGGGTACCTTGCTTGGGTGATTTAGAATTAGTAGAATCTCTACAGTGTGGAAACAGGTCCTTGGGCCCAGCAAGTCCACTTCGACCCTCTGAAAAGCAACGCACCCAGACCCATTCTCCTACTATCCTATATTTACCCTGATTAATGCCCCAACTTACAGATCCTGGAATACTATGAGCGATTTAGCAATGGCCAATTCATCTAACCTGCACATCTTTGTGACTGTGGGAGGAAACCTACGCAGACACAGTTGAGAATATACTAACTCCACACAGCCAGTCACCCAAGGCTTGAAGCTGGTGCTGTGAGTCAGCAGTGCAAACCACCTACGTGTTACTTGAGGGAGAAACAATATTATCATTTGGTCAAATAACTCGTAATTATGGACTACCTAGTAGAGACTTCTGTTTTTTTTCAGATTAGAGATTTGATTCTAAATCTTTTAACAGACACTTATAGAGCCGATACAGAGAAGTGGGTTCTTTTTGCTAAGAATGCACTCTCTGTCAGCACCCTTTATCAATAGTTCGATAATGTCCCTTTAGACAAGACTGTGCAGCTTCGTGACGCCTGTGCGAGAGAGTTGGGGATTTAGATCTCTTCGAAGACATGGGATGATATTTGTGAAAATGCTCGAAGGATTTTGATCTGTAATAGGACCCATTCCATGCAGTTGAAAATTATTCATAGGGTCTATCTGACACTAGAGTTTCTCTCAAAATTCAAAGTGGGATTATCTTCAGCAGAATGACTACAGGCACTCTTGCTTATTGCATGTGGTCCTGCTGCAGCTTCATATATATTGCAGCACTGTGTTAGGTGTGGTAGAGTCGGTCCTGGGGACCGAATTGGCGATGGACCCAGTTTCTCTTTTACTGGGCCTGCCCAGAGTATCTTATGCAGATGCACATGCGAAAAAAAAACATTGCTTTCTGTGCTAAGAAAAATATTATGTTGTGTTTGATGTCTGAAAACTCCTCAGGGCTGTTGGTCTTTGTAAGCTCCTCATGGAAAATATCCCTTTGGACATTCTCATCAGTATGGTGCACCAAAAAACAGAGATTAATATAAGTCATAGAGGCATAGAGATGTCAAACATGGAAACAGACCCTTCAGTTCAACCCATCCATGCCGCATATATACCAAACCAATCTAGTCCCACCTGCCAGTACCTGGCCCATAACCCTCCACACCCTTCCTATTCATTTACCCATCCATTTTTCCTTAAATGTTGCACTTGTATCAGCCTCCCCCACTTCACCTGGCAGCTCATTCCACACATGTACCACCCTCTGTGTGAAATAGTTGCTCCGTAGGTCTCTTTTATATCTTTCCCCTCTCACCCTAAAGCTATGCCCTCACGTTCTGGACTCCCCGACCCCAGGGAAAATACTTTACCTATTTACCCTATCCATGCCCATCATAATTTTGTAAGCCTCTATGATGTCACCCCTCAGCCTCCGAAGCTCCAGGGGAAACAGCCCCAGCCTGTTCAGTCTCTCTCTATATTTCAGACCCTCCAACCCTAGCAACATCCTTGTGAATCTTCTTTGAACCCTTTCAAGTTTCAAAACATCTTTCCGATAGGAAGGAGACCAGAATTGCACGCAATATTTCAACAGTGGCCTAACCAATGTCCTGTACAGCCGCAACATGATCCTCCAATTCCCGTACTCAATACTTTGACCAATAAAGGAAAGCATACAAAACGCCTTCTCCATTATCCTATCTACCTGCGTCTCCACTTTCAAGGAGCTATCAACCTAAACTCCAAGGTCTCTTTGTTCAACAACACTCCCAGCGATCTTACCATTAAGTGCATAAGTCCTGCTAAGATTTGCTTTCCCAAAATGCAGCACCTCGCATTTATCTGAATTAAACTCCATCTGCCACCTCTCAGCCCACTGGCCATTTGGTCAAGGTCCCGTTTTAATTTGAGGTGACCCTCTTTGCTGTCCACTACACCTCCAATTTTGGTGTCATCTGCAAACTTACTAACTGTACCTCTTATGCTCGCATCAACACCATTCATGTAAATTACAAAAAGTAGCGAATCCAGCACCGATCCTTGTGGCACTGCACTGGTCAAAGGCCTCCAGTCTGAAAAACAACCCTCCACCACCACCCTCTGTCTTCTACCTTTGAGCCAGTTCTGTATGCAAATGGCTAGTTCTCCCTATATTTCATGAGAACTAACCTTGTTATTCAGTCTCCCATGGGGAACCTTATCAAAACCCTTACAGAAGTCCATACAGATCACATCTACCCCTTTGCCCTCATCAATCCTCTTTGTTACTTCCACAAAAACTCAACCAAGTTTGTGAGACATGATTTCTCATGCACAAAGCCATGTTGACTACCCCTAATCAGTCCTTGCCTTCCCAAATACATGCACATCCTATCTTAGGATTCCTTCCAACAACTTACCCACCATGAACGTCAGGCTTACTGGTCTATAGTTCCCTGGGCTATAGTTCCCTTACCACCCTTCTTAAACAGTGGCACCATGTTATCCAACCTCCAGTCTTCCGGCACCTCACCTGTGACTATCCATATTACAAATATCTCAGCAAGAGGCCAAGAAATCACTTCTCTAGCTACCCACAGAGTTCTAGGGTACCCCATATCAGGTCCTGGGGACCCGTTTCAAGACACCCAGCACTTCCTCCTCTGTAATATGGACATTTTTCAAGGTGTCACCATCTATTTCCCAACATTTTGTGTCTCCCACAGTAAATACTGATGCAAAATAATCGTTTAAATTCTCCCCCATACTTCATGTGCTCAGAAAAAATATTCTGTTATGTGGATGTCTGAAACCTCACTCCCCCACCCCTCGGGTCCGTTGTGTCCTTGTAAGCTCATCATGGACAATATCCATTTGGACTTTCTCACCAGTGTGGTGCACCAAAAAGCAAAGAATTATATAAGATTTGGCAACCCTTCTTGGACGACCGCGATACAGGCTTATCTGCCACTGTGAAAAGGGCTTTTATATAGCCATGACAATATTGTGTAATGAATCACATATGAAGAATTATGAACATATAAATGTGTAATGCTCTCGAAAAACGAGAACTATCGTTTTGTTATGATTACTTATCTTTTTTGGTTTTTCTGCTGTCCGTTTAGAGAATTTAACTTGTTCCATATGTACGTACAATTGAGTGTAATTTTTTTCAGCTATTTGAGTTATTTTGTTATTGCTTTAATATAACAATAAAAATCTTTTTTCAATAAAAATGTTAGTTAAAAAAATGCCAGCATTGATAGAATAGAGTCAGAAAGAACTCTCATTAGAGAGACCACTCAAAGTGTTTTAACCTGAGGGTCACCACAGACCAGTGACAGGGTGAGGTTGAGAGAGCGTTCTCTATCAGGGTGGGGAAATTGAACCTGCGCTTTGTCCTCCCTCTGCAACAGAAATCAACCATCCATCCAACTGAGTGGGAGACTGTGTAACTGGTACAAACAGAATCATCACAGACAAAGTGCAAGAGAAACGTTCATGACAAGGAAAAAGGTATATTTGAGATAATCATCATGATAACGGCTGAGGATAAAAACGTTCTCTGTTAGAAATTGTATTTTATAATGAAACAAGTGTTTGGAAGCTGTCTTTGGCTGAATACAATAAGATGAGACAAGTGAAATAACCAGAATGACCAAGTATGATTGGATATCGATAAACATAAAATAAGTGCATTGTTTTGATTGGTCTGAGGAAAGCATGTTGACTGTTGCATGAATTTATAAAGAAGATGAAATATATTGTTAGGAGAATCCGTCCCCATGGAAAATGCCTTCTGAACATATGCTAGAAGGAACCCGAGGTAAAAAGTGTCTGAGAATCGTCTGCTCGGTAACAGGAACCTGGGGGTTGAATGACTGAAAGTTCCTGTGACATGGAGCTGAGAAAACCATCAGACAATCCCCGAACGTATTGAATGTTGGAGTATGTTTGAAGTGCTGAATGGCCTCATGGTAGGTTTTAATTGTGTGCGATTTGAAAAACGTACATCTCTACCTCCATTCTTTTACGTGTTACACACTGGGGCACAGCCGTTTTTCTGCAAGTGGGCATAAGTTGGAACATTTCCTGGAACATTCCATAATTGACATTCTCCAGAATATTTTACAACAGTGTGGGGGGCATTAGAAAGGCAATAGAGAAAGAGAGTGAAGGTGCTGTATGCAGTAGTGAGAGTGGTGGAGCATGAGCCTTGTTCAGCGGCCAGTGCTATAACAGATATACAATGAGTGTGAGGGAGTAGAGAGAATACAGTGAGCCTTATCCTGACAGCGTGGGGAAGGTTATTGATGCTTGTCCTGTCTTGCTGGACATTTCCTCAGACCACAGATACTGCACTGAGCTGGGTGAGGAGCTCAGATATTGCTCGGTGGGTCTGGTGGTGCGGCTCCCTCTGGGATGAGAATGATCCCCCTATGCACTAGGCCATCCACCAGGACCTCTCTGCCCCTGTCGACAAACCGTGGTGTAATTTCCCCTTAGCTGCTATGCTCGGGGTAAACTGTACAGGGCAGCTCTGAACTGAGAAAGCGCAACCACGTACCCATTGGGCTTTTAAAGATGGCACCAGTGCCAGGGATCACAGAATATCCAGGGGCATCCCGGCAATAGTGAGTACCTCCAGTCATGATGGGTAGGAGAATCTGGCTAGCATTGTATGAGAGGGACACTATGGAGTGGGATGGATAGTTAATGAGATGAGTTTGGTAAGATAGCACCAAGAAACTAGCTGAACATCGTGCAGACAACCCCTCTGTCACACTCAATGAAAATGTCACTGAGACAGTTTTTTTTGTTAGGTTCAGCCCTGTGAGGCTAAGACTCTGCTGTTCTCCCTCCCAGTTACGAAGTTGCAGAACAAATGCTCATTCAAAACTCTCCATCGCCTGAACTCACAGCAATATGACATTCACTAATAATTCTTCATAATACTGACCCGTGCTGCATGATACTATCAAAATGTCTTCATTTCAGCATTCTGAAACCTGTGAACATATTCTTCCATGACATTCTTTCTCTGTCTGCACCCCCCCCAACCCGTCTCCACGCAAAAAACACTCATTTACAGTCATATTACACAAGACTGCTAGTATGATTGACCATTTGGCCCAGCTGGTCCATGCCAATCAAAATATCCATTCATACTCACCCCATTTCCATGCCCTTGTTCTGTCCTTTACTATATGTGTATTTGTCCAAATGCCTTTTCAACATTGTTATTGTACGCACCTCAATCACTTCCACTGGCAGCTCAGCGAACCACACTCTGTGTAAATAGTTTGCCCCTCAGGTTCCTTTTTATATATATTTTTTATTTTGCAAACATTAATGGATGTCCTCTAATCCCCAACCTTCGGAAAAAAAATGAAGTATTCACCCCATGCACGCCTCTCATGATTTTATCAGAGGTACACTTCTTTCAGAAACCCCTCAGTTTCCTACACTGTAAAGAAATAAGTTTTAATCTATCGAACCTCTCTTATAACTTAGAGCCTTTAACCCTTTGTAAATTTCTTCTATACACTTTCTAGTTGAATAATATCCTTTCTAGGGCAAGGTGAACAAAACTGAACACAATACTCCAACTGCAGCCTTACCAACATCCTGTACAACTGCAACATAATGTCCCAACTTCTATACTCAATGCTCGGATGAAGGCCAGTGTGCCAACAGCCTTCTTCACTGTCCTGTGTATCTGTGACTCAAATTTCAGACAGCTGTTCACCTGATCTCCACTGTCCTTTTGTTCCACCACACTCCTTAAGGACCTCTCATTCATCATTAAACTCCTACCTGGATTTGACTTTCCAAAATGCAAGATCTCACACTTATCTATATTAAACTCCATTTGCTATTTCCCAGCCCACATTCCCAGCTGATCAACGTACTGCTGCAATTTCTGGTAAGGTTCTTCACTGTAAACGATGCCTCCTATTTTAGTGTCATCTGCAAACTTACTAACCTTGTGTTGTGCACTCTGGTCCAAATCATTGATATATATATATAGCAAGCGGCAATGGGCCCAGCACCGACCCCTGAAGCACTCCACTAGTAACAGGCCTCCAGTCCGTCACGTATACCTCCACCATAGGTATTTGCTTCATAACGTCAAGCCAACTGTATCACCAATTTGTCAGTTTACCTTGGAGTTCATGCGATCTAACCTTCTAGAGCAGCCTACCATGTGGAACCTTATCAAAGGCCTTACTGAAATCCAAATAGATTATGTCCACCACCCTGCCTTCGTCGAACTTCCTGGTCACTTCCTCAAAACACTCTATCAAAATTTGTAAGGCATGATCTGCCACGCACAAAGCTATGCTGACTGTTCCACGTCAACTGTCTTTCCAAATGCATGCATATCTTATATCTCCGAACCTTCTCACATGATTTCCGGAAACAGATGTGAAGCTTACCTGCCTATATTTCCCAGGCTTTGCTTTGCAGCCTTTCTGAATAAGGGCACAACATTTACTACTGCCCAGTCTTCCGGGTCCTTGGCCCCTGAACTGTCTTCTCTCGCCTTGTGCAGTGCTCTTAGATATATCTGATCAGGTCCAAGAGAGTTATCTGACTTTATGCATTCTAATATGTCCAGCAGCACCTCTACTGTGATATGGAGTGTACCAAGATATCGCAACTAATCTCTCAAATGTCACAGGTCTTCATGTCTTTCTTCATGGTAAACACAGAAGGGAAATTGAGGACCTTTTGGATTTTAAGGCGTCCTATTCTCCCTCTGGTTGTTCTTTTTCTTTAATATACTGAATTCGGATTCACCACAATCTGCTCAGCCAAGGCTATCTCATACCCCACTTTAGCGCTGCTGATTTCCTTCTTCAGTAAACTCCTGTATGCCCTGTGTACCTCCAGAGATTCCCTTGGTCCCAGCTACCTGTACCTGAGCGACGCCTCCTTTTTCTGCTAGTCAGAGCCTCAATATCTCTTGTCATCCAGGGTTCTCTCTTCCAGCCTCACTTTCCCTTCACCCTCACAGGAACGTATAAACCTTGAACACGAGCTATCTCACTTTTGAAGCCCTTCCACTTTCCCAGGATACTTTTACCTGGAAGCAACCTACTCCAATCAACCCCTACAATCTCCTGATTAATTCCAACAAACTATGCTTTGTACGAACTTAGAACTTGAATCTGTGGACCAATTTTGTCCCTACCATACCTATTTTAACATTAATACAGCTCTGGTCACTTTTCCCAAAATGCTCCCCCACTTTACCTTCGTCACCTATCCTGCCCTATTTCCCAACAGTAGGTCGAGTTTGTCCCTTCCCGAGTAGGACCCTCTACGTGCTGCTTGTGGAAACGTTCCTGAACACACTTAACAAATTACTTTCCATCTAAGTTCTTAACCCTCTGGAAGTCCCAGTCTATGTTAGGATAATTAAAATCACCTGTTATGACAACCCTATTGCTCCTGCAAGTCTCGCCAGTCTCCCTGCATATTTGTTCTTCTAATTCCCTTTGATTATTGGAAGGTTTATAGTACAACCACTGCAACATTATCACCCCTCCCCCCCCCCTTCTTGTTTGCATCATTTACAAAACCTTATTGGATATTATCTCAGTTATTTCATCTTTAAATACTGGAGTGATACGCACCTTAATCAGAACTATTGGTAATTGAATTGTTTCCATTTACATCTCTTCCTCGCAGTGACTTTCACATCTGCAACATCCCTTGTCAAGGCATAGTGGAGATATGGAGCTGGAAATGGATGGGAGCTGCACATCCTGTCACTTTCAGCATTGGTTACATGTTTCCCCACACTGGGCATCGATCGAACACAGTGTTACTGAACAATGCAAAAGCCTGGGTTTACATATGAATGAACCAGTGCGGACTGCACAGCTCGCCACACTGGACATTCAGTCCAGGATTACAGATCAAGCATCGGTGTGGGCTGCACAGAGTTTCACTCTGGACATTACTGGGTTGCATACAGCAGTACACTAGCTGGAACTAAACAGTGCTCCATCCTGAATATGTAATGGATGGGCTGGTTATGTGAGTTGGGTTGCAAATTTGAGAGTACTAAACATCTGGCAATACCTGTATTTTGTGTTTTAATTCTTGTGACTCATCCGGTTAGACCCATCCCTCTGAGTCATCGTGACTGTTGTTACAGCATCTGGGTCTGCAGCATGAACAACAAATGGAGCAGAGGCTACAGAGAGGACAGTATCCATAAAATGGAATGAGGAAATCACAGTCAGATCAGCCATGGTCTTAGTGAATGGTGGGGCAGGATTGAATGGACCATTAATGCAATTTATGCATATCTTTCTGTTTGTTCCAAGCAAACTCCCCTTCTCTCCTAATGTCCCATACTGGTTGGGAGTGAGTCACCTCCTGCTGTCCTTCTGTAACAGAATCCTAGGGCATCACGAACCTCCAGATTTCCCTGTGCGCCAGTCTGGAGCACTGAGTGACTCCCTCCTGTCCCTGTGTCCCAGTATCAATCAGTTGAATGACTGCCTCCTGTTCCTGTGTTCCAGTCTCGAGCAGTTGAATGACTGCTTCTTGTTCCTGTGTTCCAGTCTTTAGCTGCTGAGTGATTGCTTCATAATCGAAGTTTTGAGAAAATAGATGTCCTCCTCCCACTCCAGCGTAACAGGTTCTTATATCTCTGTGCTCTGCTCCTGTGGAATGGAATTGAGGGACTGAATGGCCTCTTCACATTATTTACTGCTTTTCCTGACTATAAACCTTTCTCCTGTTTCTGTGAAACACCATGAAAATCTGAATGATTTAGTTTTGAATTTGACTGTCAGTAATTGAACAAACAAGCTGACTGGCAGAATTCAGAAGGTGATAGCCTCCTGCTGTTCTCATGTTAAACAGTCAAGAGTCAATAGATTCTTAGAGATGCACAGCATGGAAAAATATTCTTCGGCCTGGTCATCTTTACGGACCAAGTATCCTAATTTAATCTCGTCTCCCTTGCTAGCAGTTGGCCCATCTCCCTCTAAACACTTCCCATGCATGTATCCATCCTTTTTAATACCTGCCTCCACTACCTCTTTTGGCTGTTCAATCCATACACACAGCAGTTTCTGTGTGAAAATGTTATCCCGCATGTCCCCTTTTAAGTCTTTCTCCTCTCACCTTAAACCTTTGTCTTCGAATTTTGGACGCGTCTATCTTGGGAATAGACTTTGACTGTATACGTTATCTATGCCTCTCATGATTTTATATACCTCTTTAAGGTCACCCCTCAGCCTCAACACTTGAAAATAATCTCAGCCTATTCAAACTCTCACTGTAACTCTAATCCTCCAACACCTGCAACATTCTTTTAAATCTCTTCTGCATCCTTTCAAGTTTGACAACGTCTTTCCACCAGCAGGGTGAACAGAATTAAAGGCAATATTACAAAAGTGGTGAAACAAATGTCCTGTGCAAATGCAACATGGCACGCAAATGTTTACACTCAAAGCACTCACTAATAATGGGAGAACACCGAGAGATTTCTTCACTGCGCTGTCTACCTGTGACGGCACTTTCAACGAACTGAGAATCTGAATCACAAGGTGCCTTAAAGGACAGCGATCTGGGTTAAGTTCCACCCTTGAATGACTGGCTGTGTGAAGTTTGTACATTCTCCCCGTGTCTGTGTGAGTTTACTCCGGGTGCTATGGTTTCCTCCTACAGTATAAAGTTATATAGGTAAGGGTAAGTTGCCATCCTAAATTTCATGCTCCTTGGATGCTGCCTGACCTGCTGTGCTTTTCCAGCAACACATTTTTCAGCTCTGATCTCGAGCATCTGCAGTCCTCATTTTGTCCATCCTAAATTTCTCATAGTACCCATGGATGTGTGCGCCAGATGGATTAGCCATGGGAAGTGCAGGCTTAGAGGGATAGGGTAGGGGTTTGTCCAGTGGGATACTGTTTAGAGGGTCAGAATGGCCTCAATGGACGGAATAGTCTGTTTCCTCACTGTAGGGATTCTATAATTTCTATGGAGTTATTCTTGATTGGCATCTTTTTGCAGGACCCTACCTATATGTCTTGCCCTTAATTTTCTTGCCAAAATGCAACACCTCACATTTATTTAAAATAAACTTCATCTGCCACTCCTCAGCTCACCTAATCAAGGTCCCATTATAGTCTGAGAGATCATTCTTCACTGTGGACTACACCACCAAATTTGGAATTATCCACAAACTTACTGACCATACTTCATATACTCAAAAGTAAATGATTTGTATAAGTGACAAAAGGCAGTGGAATCACTATTGATCTTTGCGGCACGCCACGAGTCACAGGTCTCCAAGTTCAATAAACTAATGTCCACTGTCACTCCCTGCCTCCAATATTCACGAAAAGTTTGAATCTAAATGGTGAGTTCTCCCTGGGTCCCAGGCAGTCTAACGTTGTTAATCAGTCTACCATGTAGAACATTTTGGTTTTCTTACTGAATTCCATAAAGACAACATCCACTGTCCTGCCGTCATCAATCATCTTCATCACTTCATTAAAACATTACACCGAGTCAGTGAGACGTGATCTCCAATGTAGAAAACTCTCTTCAGTCCTTGTATTTCCAAATGCATATACATTCTTTCCCTCAAAATCCCCTCCAACAATTTAGTCACCATTGACGTCAGGCTTACCAGTCTATAGTTACCTGTTTTTTCCTTACTTTCTTAAATAAAGACGCATTGTTAGCAGCCCTGCAGTCTTTTGACGCCTCGCCTGTGGAAATCAATGTTACCAATATATCAGCAAAATGCTGAGTAATCTCTTTCCTAGCTTCCCACAAACATCTGGGATACAACTGATCGTGTCCCAGGGATTTGTTCACCTTTATGTGTTTAAAAATGTCCAACAACTCGTTGTAATATAGACACTTTTCAATGTATCACTATATATTTCTTCATTGTCTCGCTCTTGTAACTTCTGTATTAAATACTGAGGAGAAATACTTGTTTAATATTCCTCCAATCTCCTGTGGTTCCATACATAGGTAGCCTTACTGATCTTTAAGGGGCCCTATTCTCTCCCTAGTTAATATTTTGCCATTAAAGGATTTGTAGAATTTGTTCAATGCCTCGTTAACCCTATTTCTAAAGTTATCTCACGTCCACATTTTTCTGGCTCGATTTCCCCGTTGACTATACACTTACTGCATTTATATTGCTATCGGGATTCACTTGATCTCTGCTCTGTTTTCCTGAAATATACCTCCTTCCTTACCTTGACCAGAGTATCAATGCATCTAACCATCCAGCACTTCCTGCACCCACCAGCCTTTCCCCTGTCACTAATGAGAACATGTTGGCTCTGGACCCGCTGAAACCAAATTAAAAATCACACAACACCAGGTTATAGTCCAACAGGTTTAACTGGAAGCACACGATCTTTCGCAGTGCCACTTCTTTATCAGGTAATAGTGGAGGACACATTTCTAACACACAGAATTTATAGGAAAAAAATACAGCGTGATATAACTGAAATTATACATTGAAAAATAGCTTGATTGTCTGTTGAGTCTTTCATCTGTCCGAATACCATGATAGTTTCACTTCTTTCGTGTGTACATCACAAAACCTTTCTCTTAAAAACAATTCTCAGGTTAGCTGTAACAATGAGTGTTAGCTGGACAACATGTTGAAGGTGTTAGCCCCCTGTTTACTCTGTCTATGCCATGATGTTTAGATTGATTCCAATCTGAAAAATGAGTTAATGGAGTTTTGCATGAATTCATGCAGTTTTTGAACAAAGTGCAATGTAACTCTGCAAGTCCAAATTCACCCCAAAAATTAAATGTGTGCATGTGGGTCTCTCTCTCTCTCTCTCTCTCTATGTGTGTGTGTGTGTGTGTGTGTGTCTGTCTGTCTGTCTGTCTGTCTGTCTGGGTGAGGGGTTGTGACTGTGAGAGAGAATGGATATGTCGTGTGGTGACATAGAGTGTATTCAGTCTGTGAGGGGGTGCAGCTGTGAGAACTTCATTTCTCACAATCACTTATCTAATTTATTGCATGATGTCTGATGTGTGTTTTGCTCAGCAATTCTATCAACTATTTAAAAAGTCTAATCTTAAATAAGATCCTTAACACCCAATTACCAATCCATCCTAATTCATGTAAATATCTCAATTTTCTTGAAGTCAATGTTCACATAAAACAGTGCACATAAAGCGACACAAAGATATTCATCATCAGCTGATTACTGTTCAGTGGAACAACCTGAGTATCTTATTGTTCCTGAGACTAATGACAACAGTAAGCATTTGTTTACTAGTCCATGCAGTAAGTGCATTTGATATCTAATATTTCAGTTCAGTCGTTAATTAAAATTTTTGTTGTTTAAACCAATAATTCTTATATATCATAGATATTGGCTGTAATACAATAACACTGGAAACATTTTTTTAAAATATTCTAACAATCTTTTAGCTCCACTTCTGTTGTGTGTGTGCAAGAGACAATTCAAATTATAATCATTTTTGTTGCAAATTCAACAAACGCTACATTTTGAATTTATGAACTTCTTACAGTTTTGCAAAAAGGTTAGTCTTCACTGTATGTCATATTAAAAGACTGCTTTTTCCAATCATGCATGCTACAAAATGATTATTGATTTCATTGCATTGTAAGAAAAGTATTGAATTTTTTGTTGTTTCAATTCCAACATTATTCATCATTGCACAATAATGACACAATTATTACAATCGCTTCATATACCACCCATCAGTGACTTCATTGTTTGTTTATTTTCATGCTCATTTTCACGATCTATTAATTATCTTCCTACTTCTGACACTTTGATTATAATATTGATCAATGTGCCATCTCTACAAGGAATCCAGTGGAAAGAAATTCGCAATTTGTATATTGCATATATTTTGGAGTTCAGAAAGGAATTTTGTTCAATAATTACTGAATGTCTCATTTTTTCTTTAATACGTAAAGCTAGCTACTATGTTTTATTCCTTAGTTCACTGATCTTAATAAATACTCAATCGACATCACAGCAAATTGCTTTTGAAATATTGAATCATGTAAATTCTTCATATGTATTGCAGTGTACAATCTCTCATTCATTGTAACAATCAATATTTATTTTACCTGTTGAAACATAGTTGTATTAATGTAAATATATTTCACTTCAATGCTAACACTTAAGACTTAAGCATTTTTCAAGCAACAAAATCCAATGAAAAAGCATCAGCGTCTCTTTATTATTTCATTAAACAATGACAATAAATTTTGAATTTTTGAAAGTTGAACATTTTTAGAAAGAAGGAATGTTGTCTACAGTTGAATGTTCACATTGAATGACTTCTTCACAGTATCTGCTGTTTATTCTGTTCTTCGGGTTCCCAAGAAAAGAAATTAACTAGTTTTGCTGGTTAAAAATTCCTGAAAAATATTTGAGAATGTTGTGGTCTTAAAGGTGAAAAGGCTAAGTGATCGTAAGTGATTAGTTTTTTGTTCGAAAGAGCTTGATTCAAACATTTCCGACATTCACATTGTTATTCTGCCGTGTTACAAGGAGAGAAAACAAGTCGCTTCCTTCATCTGTAAAGTAAACATATGCCACTTCCAATTAGTCATTAGTCAGCTAATTACCTACATTTGTTATTAAAATTGCAATTCATCTAAATATTGGAATGACATTTGATCAAATTAAATTTCTAATTATTTTTCATTCGTGAATTGTTGGAGTTTTTTTTTGTTTTCCATTCATCTATTCGTATTGAATGTAAATTTTATGTGCTTTGGCAATAACGGAGGGTGTTTATTTGAAATTTGTCTTTGCATACCTCTCACTGATTTTACTTATTGCATGTAGTTGCACAGTCGCTCAGTCATTTGCAATGCTGCCTCACAGTGCCAGGGATCTCGGTTTGATCCCATCCTTTGTGTACTTTGCCCATTCTCCCCAAGTCTTTGTGACTTTGCTGTGGTTTCCTCCCACAATCCAAAGACGTGCAGGTTAGGTGAGCTGGCCATGTTAAATTGCACATTGTGTTCAGGGATGTGCATATTAGTCAGCAGTAAATGTAGAGGAATATGGTTGGGAAAATGTTTGGCTGGGTTACTCTTTGGAGGGTCATTTTTTACAATGAAATGACCTGTTACCACACTGTGCTAACAGGGATTCTACAATAGTTTAATTGCATTTCTCTAAGCAATTCTAACTTTTTAAAAGTTGACTTTAGTTAATACCTTTAACACTTGATTATCATTGTTCCTAAATCTTGTAAAATATCTCAATATTTTTTAAATCATTGCTCACACAAAACACTAAACATGAGGCCACACAAAGGTCTTCATGACCATCTAATTACTGTTCAGTGGAATAATCAGAATAACTATCTGATTGTTCCTGAGATCAATCCCCATTGCCACAGTAAGGATCTGGTTATCATTCCTTCCAATAAATGCAGAAGTTGTCCTCTGGTATTTCAGTTCAGTAATTACACACGATACTGATTGTTCAAACCAGTGGTTATTCTTTATTATGAATGGCAAAGGATTCTAACAGAAGAGGTGTTTATATGTCATAATGTGTTGCATGATCGCAAACAAATGTCAGTCCAAATATTGCACAAAAAAGTGTAAATTTGGTTTTGTTCAACTGCTGAGGCGAACATTTTCAGTTCATGTCCATTACAAATATTTGGAGAAAGTGAGGAAAGTAGATGCTGGAGATCAGAGTCAAGAATGTGGTGCTGGAATAGCACAGAATGTCAGGCAGCATCTGAGGAGCAG
The DNA here is from genome assembly GCF_047496795.1 of Chiloscyllium punctatum. Lineage (NCBI taxonomy): Eukaryota > Metazoa > Chordata > Chondrichthyes > Orectolobiformes > Hemiscylliidae > Chiloscyllium > Chiloscyllium punctatum. The sequence goes on from NC_092786.1 coordinate 15,376,683, forward strand.
GAGAAACCATGTTTTAGGCATAAGCCTTCATTGGGAATCTCCGGCTGTATGGATGCTGCCTGGTCTGCTGTGCTTTTCACCACCACACTTCCGACGTAAAAAATATTTGCTTCTTTGGAGCAAATACTCTCTGTTTCCTCTGTAATTTAAATTTACTGCGCTTTCTATTCACTCAAGTTCTCATTTTAATAGCTCCTCGTTTTCTTCTTAATCTGATACAAATGTCAAAATTCCGGGCACAATAAAAGCGATATGAATTATAAATTAGCTTCTGGACAAGAGAACCAATGAACGGCTACATAGACCTCTTGAACAACAAAGATATGAGAATGAAAAAGCAATGCCTTCCAAAAAAATCTCTGTACATCTGTATCCTTTTTCAATTCAATAATCTTGCAAATAGCCTATAATTGTCAGTTGATCTCTCTTAATGACTATCTAATCAATGCCATTGTAAACCACTGATAAAATTGAAACTTTTTTTTGTTTAAATGCAAAGATTCATTCTCAATTCATTATTACAACAATAAGTGAACCATATTTTATCTGTCCGGTAAGGTCAAGTGACCTGTGGCCCATAATTGAACATTCTAAATATTCCTACAGCTGGGGAAAGCAGAGCTAAAAAGGTCAAACTAAAGGAAACAGTAGATAAAGTAACCAGCTCCAGAAAACAGTGGAAAGCCCGGTCAAAGAGCTCACAAAGGTTCGGGAGACCCTGTTACAACAAGCCCGAGAGCTGTGTTTTGGAAAAGGTTGAAGCAGACTTCCTGGCACCTTGACTTGCAGCCAGTGCCTGAGCATTAGACACCTCACTTGAGAATGATGACAAGTGAAGGGTGTTTGCACGAAACCCATTGAATGCTTAGAAACCAGAATTTTGGTAAAATGTTGTGAAAAATTTCCCAGATCATGGAAATCAGCTCAACATTATTGAAATCAAAGTACTTGTAATGGTCTTCAAGACCACCTAATTACTGTTCGGTGAAAAACACTTTGTACGTGCCTTATTGTTCTCAGGATGAATAATCATAGCAAACATCACAGTCTCACCAGATCCAAACATATGTTAGAGACACCTTATTATAATTTACACACTACATCATTCCCAGATTATTGATAACACCTTATTACTTATGCCTGAGGATACCACGTGTAACATGTATCGAGATGAAGCAAGTCCTGAATATAGAATTTTTTTTGATAGATTTCCAATCCAAAAGTTATGATAAAAATGATATTGTGGTTCATTACATTGTCAACACATCCCCATTAAACGTATTTAACCGTTTATTCAGAGACAATATTGAAACAAAAACATTGATAAATGCTGTTGACTGTATGCTTCTGTGAAAATAAATCTTCCTTATTGACTTATTTTCATTATAATTCTGACTCAAATGTCTAAATATTGATGATATGAAAAATTGCATGGATTAAATACAATGCAGAATTTGTTCTTATTATATATTATATTTCTCCAGAAGAAAAGTAGAGAAACGAAGTATAGAAATCTTGAAGATCTGAGAATTTTGAATGGCAAACCATTTCTGATCAACGTTCACTGAATGTCTAATGTCTTTCATTATCATCATGCCAGAATTTGCATTCTCAGCTGACAGATGAAGAAATATCTCGTCAACATCAGAGCAAATCCATTTGGAAATATTGAATCATTTACTTTGCCAAAGTTCTAAAATTAATTATCAATTCATTGTCATTCCAAAAATAACACAGTAATTCAGTTTAGGTTTTGTAACAAACATCGTCAAATTCACATTTTAATTTAATCCATTATTTCTTAGTGTCAATATTAAAAGAAGAATAATAGTTCTCTTATCCAGGATAACACAAACACAAACTAATTAATGATTCCCCATCCAACACTCACAGATAATATCTGTTCCCTTCTCATCTGAATGTTCCCAGAAATCATTGTAATAATATTGGACCTTACATATTAAGAGACGTCTGATTATTTTACACTCCAATAAATGCTGCTCATTTTTACACATGACGAGCAGCTATATGAGATTTCTAATCATTTTTAAGTTTGCTATGAAATGTTTTTAAGATTAATTGTTGCTTATATCTAATATTTAAGAATTGATCAAATCCAGTATATCGAACTTAAAGTGTGAAATTAAGGCTCAGTAACGTAAACGTATTGCATTGTACAGAAACCAATGGTAGCAAATGGTGATTTTTATTTCAATACTTGAATCTTAGTTGATTTGCTGTTCTGGGCATGACCTGCGCCCACCTGGAATAGAATGGCCCATATTGGCTCATACAAAATGCCTGACATTTAAAAACAGTGCAGCCTACCTTAGAACTAAAATGCAAGGTGTCAGGTGGGGCGATAAACTAGACTAACATTCTGTTCCAGCCTTAAATTAAAAGAAAGCACACTACCAATGGACCTACTCCAACGGCAGGACTACAGCATTCCTGACATTTCTTGATAAGAGCATGCCAACATACAGACAAATGACCGATCCTGATCTTCATAAATGAAAGGAAAATTGTCCCAGTAAATGAATAAACAGCAGCTGCAGGGTGCAGCCCAGTAAACTCACTAAGCAGCTATCATGACAACAGAAAAGTTCATTTGTCAGATATAGTTATTATTTTACAGTTACTCAGAATATTAAACATAGGTTCTAATTACAGATTCTTGAGTATATTAGGGGAAATTTGCAACATAGGTTTGATATATGTAACCAATGCCTACTAAAAAATTATAGAAAAGCATTTAGACTGGGATTTGAAGTTAGCTAGTTTTAGGAATTAACTTCACGGTATGATGTTGATTGCTCATTAATTTTAAAGTCCAGACAGAAAGAGTAGCTGTATAATTTTACACAGTATAACAAACTTAATAACACAAGTCATATTACTAATCGTATAGCAAGTAAGCTAAAATCAACTGTCTTTTCTATTTCTTTGTACATATATAATTAAGACAGTGAATGATATGAGTAATTGGCTTTGATAAAATAAAATTAAATGATTGGCATAACTCAAAATGTCTCAACTGATAAGGTATCCTGAGATGCCCGAGGGAGTTCAGGAATAACTTTGGAATCTAAGTCAATAAGATGCATGGAAAGATCCCAATAGAGATTTCGGGATGTCCATTAGAATGCCCATCTGCGATTATGTGTTTCGATTGGGTGGCTAGATGAGGAGGGAAGGGCTGTAATCACATTGCATGTGGCCATTGTGATGCAGAAAGTCCATAAAAATGCTGCTTTTTACTATACATGTTACAGTGTGTTATGGATCTCCCTTCCGAGATTGGCCTCGGGGGACGATCCCTTCATTAACTGATTGCTGCATGAGTAAACATCTTCCACATGCCTGAGCTCAGATTGCCTCCTGAGTCCTCATTCCCTGCCAGTGAAAACAATTCTACAGCTATGATGACATTTCAAATCAATACAAACATTTATTGTGTGTGAAATTATTATATTCAGAGCGATATAATTTTCATGATAAAATTGCTTTTCATTTACTTTTTTGGTGTACAAGAAAACATTTCGATTATATCCATTTGTTCTTTCGTTCAACCAACACGAAGTTTTAAATTATTGTGAAAACTACAATGGGGGAAACGGGATCGAGTCTTCAGCTCAAATGTCATATGAAATGACAGTTTCCTTTTTTCAAACAAATTGCCCTCCAAAATAATTTTAATTTTCAAATCATTTTAAGAAAAAAATTGCTTGAAAATGTTGACAATTCTCCTTTTCCTCCCATATTAGATGTCAGGGAACAATAAACACACAATTATGAAAATTTCTTTCCGTACCAGATGTCAGTGACCCTGTATTTTGTTCACAATAATAATCACTTTCATGGCCTAATTCTTTTCCTCCTAATTCCTAATATTTATTGTGGTAAAAATTACATCAACAAAATTGACATGACTCTTCAAGAAAACTATTGGAACCATATAAATCTTGCATTGCCTGCATTTTTAAACAAAATCCTTTTTTTTCAATTGCTGCTGGATGATTTTTTTTCACATCATCCAGCTAAGTTTTATGCTTTAATTTTCAGTTCCTTAATCTTAATGAATATTCAATCAATATAATAGCAAAGTGTTTTCATAATATTAAGTCAATTTATCTGTCAGGATTCTAAAACCAATTATCAATTACAATAATTGCTCAGCAATTTAACATAGACTTTGTAAAAATGTAGGGTTTTTCTGAAAATTTCATTCATTATTTCTTATTGTCAATGCTACTATATTAATACCTATTTGTTCAGGCCCATTCACATAACAAACGACCAAGAATATCCCTTGCAATATTCTTTGTAAATGTCTGATTTTTGCTCAGTTGAAATATAACGATTATCTCAGCCTTTGAAATTCAGAGAACTCCAATTACTTTTCCCTGCGATATTACTCTTCATTTTAACATATTCCTCAGTTTAATATCAAGATGAGATCTCTCATTATTCTCAAATTCACGAATATATATTTTTTAAAATCCCTTTGTTGCTAATATATCTTATATCTAATAATTGTGCAATCCAGTAAGGGCTACAAATGTGGAATTATGCTTCTGTACAATAAATACTGTAAGGTCATTACAATGTACAATGTCTCAATAATTGTGAATATTGCATTTATTTTAAACTTGGAAACATCTTTGAATTGATTTGATTATAATTTATTTCGATGCTGACAAATACTGTATATCCAATCACAATATCAGTAGATTATTTGGAGGTATCATCGTCCATTCCAATAATCACAGTATCTGCTATATACTTTCTTCTGGTCAGGAATAGCAAAATGTATCTAATTCCACTCAATCAAGATTCCTTAGAAAATATTTGAGAATGTTACAGTCATAAAGCGGAAATATACAAAGTCATGAGAGTCATTCATTTTCTGTTGTTCTGTAGATCTTAGTTAAAACAGCACAGAATTTTATGCTCCAGTGCTATAAATATGAGAAAAGATCAATTACTTCTCAGTAAAATAAACAAATGCCACTTGCTATTATTTGTCAATTTTTAATTATTGGTCAGTTTATGAATTGTGTGAGATTTGATTTTAGCTTTCCAGTTATCTATTTATATTGAATGTGATATTGAAATGGTGTGAAAATATCAGGGTGTGTTCATTTGAAAGTTCAATTTGCATATCTCTCACTTATCCCGTTGATTGCATGGTGGTTTAAGAATGTTTCACTCAGCAATCCTCGAAAAAATCAAAAACTGTCTGATTTTAAATCAGATCATTCACACCCAATTATCAATCTGTTCCTAATTCATGCAAATATCTCAATTTTATCGAACTTAATGTTCACACTAAACAATACACATAAAGCAACACAAAGACTTCCATCACCATCTGATTATTGTTCAGTAGAATAACCTGAGGAAGTAACTTGTTGCTCCTGAAACCAATGACAACAGTAAACATTTGTTTACTATTCCATGCAACAAGTGCAATTGATATCTTCTATTCCAGTTCAGTAGTTAAAGATGATTTATGTTGCTTCAAACAATGCTTCTACTTTATTACTTATATTGACTGTAATACAATCATGCAAATAACAAACGTTTGTCATTCTAAAAATCTTTAAGTTTACTTATTTTAAATTTGTGTCAAGAGATATTTCAATTTACAACCATTTTTGTTGTATAATTCAGCAAACCTAAATTTTGAATTTGGGAAAATCTCCATTTTTGCAAAATGGAAGTAGTTTTCAATTTATATAACACAGTAAATGACTGTTTTTTTTTCAAAATCACGCACTCTGCAAAATGATTATTGGTTTCATTTAATTGTAAGAAAAGAACTGTTTTGAACATGTTGATTCTTTTTGTCTTTTCTATTCCAACATTATTCATCACTGTACAATAATGAATAATTATTATAATTCCTTAATGTACCAAATGTCATTGACTGCATCATTTGTTCACTTTCATGCTCAGTTTCATTATCTATGAACTTTCTTCCAAATTCTGACACAAATGTCTGAACTCTGATCATAATATTAATCATCTCAATTAAAATAACAGGTCTCTTTGATAAAACTATTTGATAGAAATTCATATTTCTTGTGTTACCTTCATTTTTTAGTAAAGAAAGAAAAAAAAATTCTATAATCACTGAATGGCTCATTTTTTCTTCAATTCATAAAGGTAGTTACTATATTTTATTCCACAATTTACCAATTTTAATAAATATCCAATCAACATAACAGCAAAGTATTTTTGAAATATTGAATCATTTTAATTGCTCATATAACAACATTATCAAGCCATTGTCGTGATAATAATTGCGCAATTATTTAAGAAATTGTTTTGAACAAGTAAAGTGAGACTCACATTTTAATTTAACCAATTGTTTCTCAGTACCAACACTGCAATATGAAACTTTATTTTCAGGTCAAGTTTGCTTATTTGAATGATCTCCGTAATCACAGACTTTAAATTCACAGACCTGCAATTACTTTTCATTGCAATAATTCCTGTTTGTTTGCACATATTCCTCAGTCACATAGCAAAACGAAATTTCTCATTATTTCTAAATTCATTGATCGAATTTTATCATTCAGTTGTTGCTTATACCTAATAATTATTCAATCCAGTACGTGCTGTCAATGTGGAATTACGGCTCTTTACATGAATAACTAATATAGTGTGCAATCTCTCATTCATTGTTTATATTAATTCTTATTTTACCCGCGGAAACATAATTGAATTCAGTTAAATATATTGCACTTTGATGCAAACATTTAATGTATTTCTAATCATCATAAGTATTTAAGTATTTTTCATGACACAAGATCATGTAAAATTCCTGCGTTTTTTAAAGTCAAATGAAAAAGAATTAACATTTCTGTATTGTTTCATTAAACAATGACAATGCATTTTGAATTTTTCGAAGCTGAGCACTTTTGCAAAGAAGGGATGTTGTCTTCAGCTGAATATTCACATTGAATGACTAATTCACAGTATCTGCTGTTTATTCTCTTCGAGTTTCCAAGCAACCAAATTAACTAATTCTGCTGGTTCTAAATTCCTGGAAAGTATTTGATATTTTTGCAGTCTTAAAGATGAAGAAGTCAATGTGAATTTACTGATTTTTTTATTATTGGAAACAGCTTAATTCAAACATTTCAGGCACATAAATTGCTATTCTGCAGTGATACAAAGATGAAAAGCAAGTCAATTTCATCATCAGTGAAGTAAACAAATGTCACTTCCCGTTATTCATTAGTTAGCTAATTTCCAAATTTGTAATTAAGCAATGCAATTCACCTGAATATTGTTGTGCCCTTTGATCATATTAATTTTCAAATTATTGTTCATTCATGATTTGTCAGGGATTTCTATTTTTTGTTTTCCATTCACCTATTCATATTGAATGTAAGATTGGTACGCTTTGGCTACATCTGAGTGTTCATTTGAAATTTGACATTGCACATCCCTCACTTATCTCACTTCTTGTATGGGGGCTGGGCATTGAGAACAGAGGATCAGTAAAGAAATTGAGAATGTTTGAGTACAAAGGATGAAGAAGTCGATGTGATTGTACTGATTTATTTTAGCTCATTCCCAAATTTGTTGTTAAACAATGCAATTCACCTGAATATTGTTGTGTCCTTTGATCATATTAATTTTCTAATTATTGTTCATTCATGATTTGTCAGGGGATTTTATTTTGCACATCTCTCACTTGTTTCACTTCTTGCATGGGGGCTGGGCATTAAGAACAGAGGATCAGTGGTTAGCACTTGTGACTTACAGTGTTTTGCACTTGGGTTTGATTCCATCCTCGGCCACATGTTTGTGTGGAGTTTGCATGTTCTGGTTTTCTCCCACAATCCAAAAATGCGCAGATTAGGTAAATTGGCCATGCTAAACTGCACGGTCTGTTCAGGGATGTGTAGGTTAGATACATTAGTCAGTGATAAATGTCCAGGAATCTGAAAGCAGAATGGTGCTGAGAGGATTATTCTTTAGAACGTCAGTGTAGACTTGTTGGACCAAATGGCCTGTTTCCACACAGTAGGGATTCCATATAATTAGAATTGTGTTTCGCTAAACAAAACTAACAATTTTTTTAAAATGTTGCCTTTAAAACTTATCTTTAACAGGCAATTGTCAATCTTGTAAAGTATCTCAATGTTACTGAAATCAATGTTCAAACAAAACACTGCACATAAAGCCACACAAATATCTTCATGACCATCTAATTACTGTTCAGTGGAATAATCACAGTAAATATCTTACGGTTCCTGAGATCAATCCCCATTGCCACAGTAAGGATCTGGTTATCATTCCCTCCAATAAATGCAATCGTTGTCCTCTGGTATTTCAGTTCAGTAGTTATACAACATACTGGCTATTCAAAGCATGGTTATTCTTTATTATGAATGGCCAAGCGTTTTAATGGCAAGAGGTGTTGTTTGATCTGATTTGTTGCATGTTCTCAAACAGGTTGTCACTATAAATGTTGCAAAAAAATGTTAATTTGGTCTTGTTCAACTGCTGATGAGAACATTTTCAGTTCGTGTTCATTAAACATATTTGGAGAAAGTGAAGAAAGCGGTAGCATTGAAAAAGGGCAGGCACATCCAAAGAGCAGGAGTATCAACCTGTCGGGCATTAGGCCATCATCAAAAAAGATTCCTGACGAAGGGCTCATGCCCAAAACGTCGTTTCTGCTTCTCCTCGAATGCTGCCTGACCTGCTGTGCTTTTCTGGCACCACACTCTTTTGACATTAGAAATGTTTGACTGAATATTCAGAGATAATACTAAAAGTTGCCTCTGTCAATTTAATTTACTGTGCTTTCTATTCACTGAAGTTTCCATGTTAATTGCTCCTCTTTTTCTTCTTAAATCTGATACAAATTTCAAAATACAGAACACATTAAAATTCACATGAAATATAAATTTGATTTCTCGACAAGAAAACCAGTGGAAGGCAATATAGAATTCTTGAACAGCCTACACATTTGAATGAAAAAGCAATTCCTTCCAAAAAAATGTTTGGACGTCTGCATCTTTCTTTTAATTCAATAATCCTGCAAATAGTTTATAATTGTCAGTTGATCTCTCTGAATGAGTACCTAATCAATGTCAATGTAAACAGCTGAAATATTAACAACAGATTGATAACTGGGTGTTAAAGACCTTATCTGAAGTGAACAAATGTTTGGAATTTACTTGAATTCCAACAGGAAACATTCTTGAATCATAATACAAGAAATGAGATATGTGAGAGATGTGCAAACCTTATTTTTAAAGGAATAAACTCCAATATTTTCAAAGCATTTCAACCTTACGGTCAAAATGAACAGGTGAATGGAAAAGTAAAAACAAGTTTCTGACAATTCATAAACTGGACAACAATTACAAATTCACTTTGATCAAAGGACAGAGTAATACTTAGCTGAATCACAACATTTAGTTACAAAGTAGGCAAACAGCTGACTGACAAGTAATAGGTGGTAGCATTTATTAGTTTACTGAAGAAGCTATCAACTTTATTTCCAATTTATAGCACGAGAGAATAATGTTTAATGTGTTTCAATTGTTTTGACTTGCCCCTTTGCAACAAAAAAAGATCAATCTAATTACTTAGACATCGTAATCTTGAATTCTGCAACATTTTCAAATATTCTCCAGGAACGTATAAGCGACAGAAATAGATCCCCACTATCCGAAAGTAGAGCGTTGTTATGAAACCTTACATAATCTGAAAAGGCATAAATCGAAGAAGCATTAATTTATATAGGAAACATCTCCCCTTTTTTTATAAAAGTGAAAATCCTCTTCATATTTCTTTCAGTTAGAGAAAACAGGGACAGATATAAGACTTGTAAAAGCAAAGTGGCTAAAGCGAATTTTCCAACACATATTTCTTGGTAACCTGACTCAAATAAGTATCAGATTTTGTGATTATTGATATAATAGATAAAAGCAGATTTAATGTTGGATTGAAAAGCAGTTCAGTCTGTGCTCAGGTACTCTCTAATCACCATTCAGAGCAGCTCTCGATATATTTCTGGTGAAGATGTGATTTGAAACCTTCCCTTGGGTTTAGTAATAGAGACACTGCCACAGCTCCACAAGCCCCTTTCATAATGTTCCCACTCAGGACGGCAGGACTGCAATATTGTGTTTCATGTGGTTTCTCAAATGAAAACTAATCAGCTGTTTATTGTTGTAATTTGAATGGGAATTAATTAGGTAGTTTCTGTGTGTAATGGACTGGAACATAAGCAATATTTTACAATAACAATAAAATAAATGAATGTAACTCTTAAATAAACAGGAATCTCATGACAATTCTTTGAAAGACAAATTGTCAAAACTGCGTGATCATTGTACTTTGATTTAAAAATGCATCAGTCATTCAATGTGAATATTCAGCTGAAGACAATTTCCCCTCCTTTCAACAATGTATAACCTCCACTATTTCAAAATGAACAGTCATTGAAAAAGGAAGGAAAAAGCAGCTGATAATTCTATTTTCTGTACATAAACATGCGATGAATTTGAAGTAAGTTTTATATATGTAAAAATGAAACTCTTATTGTGGTTCAAAATACAATAAACGTTAGCTTGAAGTGAAATATAATCAAATCAATTAAACTGTGTTTTCTCAGTTAAAATACAGTTCAATATTCAAAGTAATCGAGTGATTGTACACTGCATTATCTTTACATTAATTCAGTGCTAAGGCGTAATTCCACATTTATACCCGTTATAGTAAAGCAAGCTTGTGCCAGGGGTCAGAGGCGGTAGGGGAGGTTCTTAATGAGTACTTTGCTTCAGTATTCACGAGTGAGTGGGACGTTGTTTTTTGTGAGGACAGCGTGAAACCGGCTGATATGGTCGAACAGGTCGATGTTAACTCTGAGAATGTGCTGAAAATATTGAAAAGTCATGGGGATAGATCAGTCCGCTGGGCCAGAAAGGATATAATATAGGTTGTTATGAGAAGGGAGGCAAGGGATTACTGTGTTTTGGCGATGATCTTTGCACTCTCCACTGGAGTCATACCAGATGATTGGAGGGTGGCAAATTATTCTTATTCAAGAAAGGCAATTGAGATAATCCTGGGAATCATCGATGAGTCAGTCTTACAACAGTTGTGGGCTAATTATTGGAGAGGATTCTGAGAGACAGGATTGATGATTATTTGGAAAAGCATAGATTGATTAGAGATGGTCAGCATGGCTTTGTGAGTGGCAGGTTATGCCTCACAAGCCTCATTGAATTATATGAGGATGTGACAAGCACATTGGTGAGGACAGAGTAGTGGATGTGGTGTATATGGATTTTAGCAAGGTGTTTGATAAGGTTCCCCATTGTAGGCTCATTTAGAAAGTAATGAGGCATGGGATACAGGAAAACCTGCCTGGTTAGATAATGAATTTGCTGGCCCATAGAAGACAGGGTGAGATTACATAGATAGTTTTCAGCTTGGAGCACGGTGACCAATGGTGTTCTGAAGGGATTAGTTCTGGGACTTCTGCTCTTTTGTGATTTTTGTGATTTTTACAAATGACTTGGATGATGAAGTGGAAGGGTGAGTTAGGAGGTTTGCCAATGACACGAGGGTTGGTGGAGTTGTGGATAGTGTGGAGGACTTTGTAGGTTGCTGGAGGACATTGACAGGATGCAGAGCTGGGCTGAGAAGTGGCAGATGGAGTTCAAGCTGGGAAAATATGAAGTTATTCATTTTTGAAATTCAAATTTGAATGCATATTTTGAGATTAAATGCAGGATTCTTGACAATGTGGAGGAACAGTGGGATCGTGGGGTTCACGTCCATAGATCCCTCATAACTGACATCCGGTGGCACAGTGGTTAGCACTGCTGCCTCACAGCGCCAGAGACCCAGGTTCATTTCCTGCCTCAGGCAACTGAGTTTGCACGTTCTCCCCGTGTCTGCGTGGATTTCCTCCGGGTGCTCCGGCTTCCTCCCACAGTCCAAAGATGTGCATGTCAGGTGAATTGGCCATGCTAAATTGCCCATAGTGTTAGGTAAGGGGTAAATGTAGGGGTATGGGTGGGTTGCGCTTCGGCGGGTCGGTGTGGACTTGTTGGGCCGAAGGGCCTGTTTCCACACTGTAAGTAATCTAATCTAATCTAAAAAAAGGTGACAGGGTTATTAAGACAGTGCATGGTGTGTTGGCTTTCATTAGCAGGGAGATTGAGTTTAAGAGCCATGAGGATATGCTACACCTCTATGGATCCCCTGGTGAGACTACTCTTGGAATATTGTGTTCGGTTCTGATCACCTCATTACACATTGGATGCGGATGCTTTAGAGAAAGTGTAGATGAGATTTATCAAGATGTTGCCTGCACTGGAAGGCATGTCTTATGAAGAAAGGTTGAGGAAGCTGGGGCTTTGATCATTGCAGTGAAAGAGGATGAGAGTTTACTTGATAGCTTTGTGTAAGATGATGAGAGGCATAGATAGAGTGTATAATGAAAGACCTTTCCCCACAAAATGGCATAATTTTAAGGTGAATAGGGGAAGTTGTGGGGAGATGTCAGAGATAGTTTCTTTATAGGTAATGGTGGGTGCATGGAATGCACTGCCAGTGGTGGTAGTAGATTCAGATCCATCAGGGACATCTAAGCGATTCTTGGATAGGCACATGAATGATAGTAAATGAAGGGCATGTTGGTTAGTTTGATCTTAGAGTAGGATAAAAGGTCGGAACAACATCGTGGCCAAAAGGCCTGTACTGTGCTGTACTGTTCTATATTCTATGGACGGAAATAGAATATTTATTTATTAGCAACACATAGATTTTCAAAATTGTATGAACATACTTACGAATAATGATAAATTTCATCTTGCTATTTGACTGTGCTATCTGTAAAAATGAACAGGAATTGTTGCAGGGAAAAGTAATTAGGTTTTTCTAAATTTATAAGGCTGGGATTACACAGATCATTCAAATGAGCAAAAGTCGTATTTTTAATAGTGCGTGTTGCATCAGAAATAATGGATTCTTTTTTAGGTGTGTGATTGGAAATAAAATGGATTTTTATATTACTGTTTAGGTACTAGGGAAGATTGGATTAAATTCAAATATAAACTTCACTGTGGTTGTTAGCAAGATAAACTAAACTATATAATAATTATTGTCATGCAAATTCTTTAATAACTGCTGTTAGAATCCTGAAAAAAATATATACTGTACCATTTTTCAAACAGTCAATAAATTAAATTGTGAACCTCAGTATACTTGTTACCCAGACCAATTATTATGCAATTATTGTAATAGTAATGACTTAATAACTAATGCTAAAACCTAAACAGATACATTGGTTCAATACTTTGTAAGCATGTTGCTCTGAAATTGATTGGATATTTATTAAGATCGGTAAACTGAGGGATCAAATATAATAGCTCGTTTGATAGAATTGAAGGGAAAAAATGAGAGTGTTTATTGAACAGGATCGTTTTTGTTTAAAAATGCAGTTGATGCAAGAATAATATATTTTCCTCCATTGGTTTTCTTGTAGAGACATGTTCTTTTAAAAGAAATTGTCATGATTCAATGTTGAGACACTTGTGTCAGAGTCTGCAAAATGGAGAGTGAGGGAGAAAGAAATTTTTAAAAAGGAGAAATGAAAAGAACTGGCGAGCTCCAACTGTCGTGTCTCACCCTGCTAACATCTTATTGGGTGAGCTGGAACGCAGGCTAGTCAAGCAACAAGCTGACACAGTCATACGCACAGAATCATAGCTTACAATGACTTAGACACCATCGTCACCATCCCTGTACGCCCTTTCCCACCGGCAGGATATGGATGTCACTGAAATGCTGGAATATGCAGGGTAATGGACTAAGATCTGCAGAATGTGATCAATGTGATTTATTTGACACTCCTCCAGAATATTAAACTCCAGTCCAATTTGAAAAGTTACTAGCGTCATCAGACTTTAACTACAAATGTCAGAAAAAAAATTATCAGAAAGTTACAGCACAGTTCGAGGCCACTTGGCCAATCCTGAGTATGTGTTGGCTGTAAACTCCCCAGGCTTTACAGCTTTTTGTACTCACAATTGAAAGCAACAATTTCAGACTGTACTCTGCCCTCTATGCTTTTATAATCTGTTTTTAACATATTTCTCTGACAGCTGTACACCTTGTTTCCTTGTTTCTTTCCCAGCCCTAATTCTATCCACTGTGGCCTTGCGGGACAATCATTTCTGCTATTTAATCTCTCCTGCCTTCCCCTGTGTGACAGAGTGCCTTTATATCCTTGTCTCACCCCCACCTTGCTCACAACCTGTTACATTTCTGATGGTTCCGAGACCTCTGTAACTATCACTGCACCCCGTGGGTCAATGGCGCAAGTTTTGAGTTCTCTTCCTCCTTAGATAATCAGAAATCTTTCCGGTTGCAGTTTACCCCAGATTTTATTTTCAAAAGCAGAGCACTTGTGTCAGAGTCAAATATTTGTGAGCCTTCATCCACAATTCCGAGCATTTGGATGTAATTTGTGACCCTCCCAAAGATGTGTAACGTTACTGGATTGGCTATGCTAACATGGCCGTAGTATGCAATTTATGTGGGTTGGGCTAGCCATGGTTAATGTGGGGTTATGGGGGAAGGGTGGGTGAGCAGGTCATTGCAGACTCAATGGGCCAAATAGACTCTGTCTGCACCTGTGGGATTCTGTGATTCTAACTAGTTGTGATTGTTGTCCCATTTTCCTCATGTCAGGTTCATTCAACTCAGATACATATGATTCTGTGGGTGCTCACTCACTCCTTCCCTTCAGTTTTACATCAATTTCACACTGTATGTGAGGGTGGGAATGGATTTGGAAATATAAATACTCCAACCGAAACCCCTCACAGGTCAGGAACTGTTTCTGCTACTTTCATCACTCACAAGGAACAGGAAAATAAAGGTTCAGTCACAAATCTTTCAGGAACATAGCGGTTATAATCACCAGAAAAGGCTGAACAGCTCAAAACGCTTTTCTCAAGAAAAGGGGGCTCAGAGACAGCCTGGTACAAGTAGAAAGTTTTGTGTCTGTGTTTTCAGAGATTTGAGGTTGCAATCATTGGATTGGAAGCATGTTTCATTGCCCCAGATCATCAAAGGCGAATTTTAATGTGCATCTTTCTTTCTGTCTGTCTGAGTTAACACTCAGATGGACAGCTCAATGTCTGAGTGTCTTACCAAATTCCTGATTGAATCTGCCTCCCCCACAAACTCAGGTGCCTCACCACTCACTGGGTCACGGAGAAACTCTGCCCTTACAATGAGAACGGTCTTTGCTGTCGCCTTTCCTCATGCTTCTGTTTAACCCCACTTCCCTTCATTAAATCCCGGCTGCCCCTCGTCCACCCACATGGACATGTTGAAGAGCATGACAGGAGAATGGATTGAAACCGAGAGTTCAATCGCCAGAATGAAAGAGGAAGAAGGAAGTAAATGGTGATTGCGGATCCCAGGGGATACAGACGCCAGGATTAGTTGTTGTGGTTCTGTTCGCCGAGCTAGGAATTTGTCTTGCAAACGTTTCGTCCCCTGTCTAGGTGACATCCTCAGTGCTTGGGAGCCTCCTGTGAAGTGCTTCTGTGCCGTTTCCTCCGGCATTTATTGTGGCCTGTCTCTGCCGCTTCTGGTTGTCAGTTCGAGCTGTCTGCTGTAGTTGCCGGTATTTTGGGTCGAGGTCGATGTGTTTGCATGCAAAACCAATGTAGTGTACAAAATCCCATGCAAGGACTGCACAAAACACTACATAGGACAAACAGGAAGACAGCTAATGATCCGTATCCATGAACACCAACTAGCCACGAAACGACACGACCAACTATCCTTAGTAGCCACACACACAGATGACAAGCAACATGAATTCGACTGGGACAACACTACTATTATAGGGCAAGCCAAACAGAGAACAGCCAGGGAATTCCTAGAGGCATGGCACTCATCCACAGACTCTATCAACAAACACAGGTTTGTTCAGTCAGTATCAGTGTATTCGACATGGAGGTGAAGTGAGCAGTGAGGGGAAATGTAACAACAAGCTGCCGATGGGTAACTTTCATTGGAAAAGGAGGAGGCCATTAAGCCCCTCACCTCTGCTCTGCCATTCATGATGATCATAGCTGATGTGTGACCTAACGTACAACTTTCAAACCCGTCTAATTTCATCAATAAACTCCTCTGTAACACACAAGATGAGTATTGGAAAACTAAACATCTGCAAATGCTGGGAAATCAGAAATTGCTTGAAAAATTCAGTAGGTCTGGCAGCATCTGTGGAGAGTGAACTGTTCGTGTCCAGTGATCAGTCAGGTGACCAGCTGTAGCTGACCATTCTGTTGTTTCTGTAACACTGGAACAGGCTCTGGTGCGAGGGGAATGAGATTGTCAATAACAAATGAGAAAACAGGAGGACACACTCAATCAGAATTAGGAATTCGCTTACCCCACCCAGTGGGACACCCACCGACACAGTCACACTGCGGAGAGGCCGTTCACCTGCCCCACGTATGGGAAGGGATTTACTCGATCTTACATTCTGCTGAGGCACCAGAGATGGCACAGTGGATTTAGACCCTTCACCTTCTCCATGTGTGAGAAAGGATTCAATCAAATGTCTCACCAGCGGAGACATTAGTGCATTCCCACCGGGGAGAGGCCATTCGCCTTCTCAGTGTGTGGGAAAGGATTCACTCAGTCCTCTGATCTTCTGAAACACCAGCGAGCTCACTCTGGGGAAAGATCATTCACTTGTTCCCAGTGTGGGGGGAGATTCACTCAAACGCAGCACCTGCGGAGTCCCCAGTGAGCCCACACAGGGGGAGAGGCCATTCAGATGGTCAGTGTGGTAGAAGGGATTCAGTGATTCATCCCTCCTGCTGAGACCTCAAGGAGCCCACCAGAGGAGAGGCCATTCAGATGATTAGTGTGGGAGAAGGGATTCAGTGATTTATCCTGCCCCCAAGACTCCAACATGATTGAGAGACCAGTGAGTGCTCACTGGGAAGTGGTCATCCCCCTGCTCCATGTGGACTGCAGGACTCTGATTCTGATGTTACTGTCCATCAGAGTCAGGGGTGGACCGTGTCCATGATGACACTGTTGGAGTATTGATGTTGTTGTTGTTAACCACATTAACTGGGCTGGAGGTGACTGAACTTATTTGCCACTTTCTGAACCTCAGGATGTCTCTCCCCATTATAGTGTGGGTCCCCTCCAGGTGCTCTGGTTTCCTCTCACAATCCAAAGATGTGCAGGTTAGGTGGATCAGTCGTACTAAATTGTCCACAGTATCCAGGATTGTGCAGAATAGGTGGATCAGCCATGGGAAATGCAGTGTTACAGTGCTCTGGGCATGATGTTCTTTTGATGGTCAGTGGGGTTTGATGGGCAAATGCTCTCCTTTCACACTGTAGGGATTTTATTCTATGATTGAGGATAAAGGCTACACAGCAGTGTGCCCTTGGAGAAGGAGCACGTAGTGTGGATCAATGCTCTCGATGCCTTTAGAGAGAGGTGGGCATCGCAGGGGATACAGTGCTTTATCTCCACCGCTGCCCCCTTCCCACAACTCTCCTTTGATTTAGTCCCTTCTCACTCTGTCACTTGTAAAAGTTTGCTTGACCCATAATAGGCTTTGTTTGGAAATATTCAATTGGTAACACAAATGGTTTACTGCTGGTGATTATATGTCTTGATTAGAGTGGTGCTGGAAAAGCATAGCAGGTCAGGCAGGATCCGAGGAGCTGGAAAATCAACGTTTTGGCGAGAGGCCTTTTCCAGCACCACCCTAATCTAGGCTCTGGTTTCCAGCATCTGCAGTCCTCACTTTTGCATTGCTGGAGATTATAGGTTAATCAAAAGCAAAATGGCATAATGATAATTTTGATGGTGGGAAGGTTGCTGTGCTCACATTTCTGGGTCAGGGAAATGGGGAAAAAGAACGCTTCACACCTGACAGAATGACAACTGAAAAGCAACTAAATCAAACCAAATGTTCAGACAGGAAGGGAATATTTCCCTGGAGTTTGAGTAGCTGGAAAGTGATGGTGTCTGGGAATAGACAGGATTTTGTTTTACAGGAGGTTGAAAGCTTTAAAACTGTTATATTCAGACAGTTTATGTTATTTTCTTTAATTTTATTTGCTGTGCAAAAAGCTTTTGCAACATTTTAAAACCAAATTTACAAACCTTGTGTTAAAGATAAATGTTAAATAAAATCCATCAAACCATCCCTCATTGAAAACTGTTGTGGAAGTGCAATCTCCTGGAGAATCCCTGCCCCCTTCTTCCTACCCGGGGTCCATGACTATACACATACCTGGGAGATATCAGCAGGAGGAGACCATTCGGCCTTTCAATACTGCTCCACCATTCAATGGGAAACAGCTGACCATCCAGCTCAGTCTCCTGTTACTGCTGTGTTCCAATCCCCTTTCATGACTTTACCTTGAAGAACTATGTCTAAGTCCTGCTTGGGCTTCACTACCTTTTGCTCCAGTGGCGTTGCGGTGTTACTGTGTGGGTGTCGGCAGAAGTAATGTGATGGTGCTGCCTCCTGGAGGATGCACTCAGCATCCCTCATCATCCTGCAGTAACATCAACCGGGTTTCAGCAACGAGAGTTAGAAACCATTTCCAGGATATGGGCATCACTGGCTCAGCCAGCATTTATTCCCCATCTCTCGTTACCCTTGAGAAGATTGTAGTGAGCTGCTGTCTTGAACCATTCCCAGTCCATTTGGCGCAGAGACACAGACAATGCTGGGAGAGAATGTGTCGCAGGATTTTGGCCCAGTGATTCTCCATCTTTGGTTCATCAAATGCTGGTCAACTTAATCACAATCTGCACCTGATTTTGAGATTTCAGTCTGCAAATCTTCACTATCTAGCACCCTTTATAAAAAGGAATATGTACAGATTAGAAATTCAGAACACACAATTCTAGTTTTTCTGGAATATCTTTTTCCCCTTTCTTCCCTCAATGCTGAAACCCTCCAGCCCACTTACTCTCTCCCACCATTCTGACTCTACTGCCCCCTAATATACACCCTCGACATTCTCATGGAGTTGTTGATAAACAGATCCATACCACCACTTCCCGTCCCTGGTTAGAGTCTGCACCCTTTCTGGGTTTACTTCCTTTCCCTTCAGTTGCTGCAAGTCAATAATGTAACAGCAGAATGAAACAAAGGGAAACAGAAAGGGAGGTGGCAGATCCTGGACATAACAGGAACCTTCAGTCTGGGAGTATGGGTCAGATTCTTCCTTGTTTACCATTGGTCAATTCCCAGTGTTATGACAAGTTGCAAATGGAACTTGGTCCCATCTAGGTGTAGTGACACTTTGACCCCCCCACCCCCCCAACTGATCAATACAATAGGCAGATGCGTCCCTTTTCCTGTCAATCACAGTGTGAAATGCTTTCCGCTAGTTACTCCAAAGAACAAGCTCCAAAACCCGCCCACATTCTGTACATGTACACTGGTGGGTTTCCCCACACATGTGTGGTCCCTGCCTCAGGGACTGTGGGAGTTGAAGTCCCCATGAAGCCTCTGGAGACGTGTCCCTGGAAAGTGAAAGAAAGTGTGGGCTGGAGGGTGTTGTGTATAGGATATCTATTCAGACACACAGGACATGTGGGCTGTCACGGGGATTTACTAAGACATCCGCTTAGACACCTCGATTTCTGACGTAAGGAATATACATTCAGACAATTGCGGGGTGGGGAAGTTAATAATGGGCAGCAGATTTTAAGCAGAGGTGGCTCAGTGGCTAGCACTGCTGCCTCACAGCGTCAGGGACCCGGGTTTGATTCCAGCGTTAGGCAACTGTGTGGAATTTACACATTCTCCCCATGTCTGCATGGTTTTGTTCGGTGCTCCAGTTTCCTCCCACAGTCCAAAGATGTGCAGGTTAGGTGGATTGGTCATGCCAAATTGCTCACAGGGTCCATGCATGTGCTGTTTAGGCAATTAGCCATGGGAAGTGCAGGGTTACAGGGAATGGGTGGGTCTGAATGGGATGCTCATCATAGGGTTGGTGTGGACTCGATGGATGAATACCCTGTTTCTGCACTATAGGGACTCTATTCTATTCTCATGAGGAAGAATGTACCTATCTCAATGTGTTGTGAATCTGTGGAATTTCCTATTCAAAATACGGTGGATGCCAAGACATGAGCCAATTTAATGAAGAGATACAGATTTTTAATTTGCAATGAGTTGAAGTGTGAGAGAGAGCAGGCGGGAAAATCCAGCTGAGACCGAGGTGAGCTCAATCATCACCGTATTAAATGGTGGAGCTGGTTCAAAGGGCTGCATTGCCTCTCCTGTGCCCAGTGCTTACCTTCTTACAGTAATAACCAGAAAGATGAATCCAAAACTCATCATCTTCACCAAAGGAGATTTTCAGAAAGAGCAGGATAGTCCGGTGGATTAGCGTTCCAAACTTAGGTAGTGAGGAAGCGTGTAGGAGATAATGGTTTTGCAATTTTAAACGGAGGGGTGACAGTGGTTTATGGTTTTAGACTGTGTAGTACATTCACACCGTCCAGAATACTCTGTTGTGAATATCTATCCTGTACTTTATTACAAAGCCAAGGTCACTGACAATGAAACCAAAACACCCAGGAAACATCGCCTCCCCTCGTAATCTGATAAAAAGACTTGTCATTAATCTGGTTGAATTTAGAACACAGATGGAAAGCGTGAAGATTAAATCCAATCGCAAGATACTGTGCTTAAACAAAAGAGACTACAATAGCATGAGGCAGGAGTTGGCTAATGCAGACTGGAAGCAAAGACTTTACTGTGGGACAGTTCTCAGACAGTGGAGGAATATCAAAGTAATTTTTCAAATTTCTCAGCAAAAGTATATATCAGTGAAAAGGAAGGACTGTAGGAAAAGGAGTAATCTGCCATGTCTAAGGCAATAAGGGAGTCTATGAAATTGAAGTAGAAGGCATACAAATTGGCAAAGATCAAGGATAAATTCGGAGATTGGAAAAACTTCCAAGCTCAACAGAAAGCATGATGGAATTGGGGATAAAAAGTGATGAGTAGCTATCCCGAAGGAACAGAATAGCAGTTTATCCTGCGAGAGAGAAACCTATTGTTTGGGGAACATATGGCCTCTGTAATTGTTGAAGCACGTAACTGTTACCATAGAGTTAATCCTGATCAAGTTAAAAATCACAGCACACCCCAAAAGCTTGTACTTCTAAATAAACCTGTTGGACTATAACCTGGTGATGTGTGGTTTTTAACTTTGTCCACCCCACCCTAACCCCAGCTCCTCCACATCAGCATCCGGATAGAAAGCCCCACTGAAACTGAAGTGCCTGTCAGATACTTGAGGGAGCCACGGGGGCGTGGGGGAGGGGTGTGTGGTTTAACCACAAAGTGCTGAACTGAACTAGACTTTTGTACTGCCGTTGCCATGGAGATAATATTGGGAGACAGTCTGTATTCAAAGTCACAAACCACAAAAGGTATAAGAAGGGGAGCCATACATCGGACAGGCAGGGAGTTACCTGATGCTGCCTGAAGGCGTTTTGCATGTACACTATCCAGGGAGTTGCCGTGTCTCATCAATAAAGACTCAAAGAAGACCTCTCAGAGTTCCGTGCCCAGTTATTTCTATCCAGCAGGGTTTAGTAATATGAGCACACAGCAGTCAGTCTTCACATTGAAGAACATGCCAGTAATTGATAAGGAGACTTAGGAAGGTGAAGACCAAGAAACAACCATTATCACGAAAGAGTTAGAGCTGGGCAAGCTAATGGAGCTAAAGATAAACAAGTCTCCTTGCCCTGATGGAATACATCCCATGATGCCAACAGAGTTAGGGGGAGAAATAGCAAAAGCACTTAGAGTTATAGAATCCTCCAGCAGAGACAGGCCCTTTGGACCATACTGGCCCATGCCAATCAGAATGTCCATCCACACTAACCCCATTTCCCTGCACTTGGCCCATCTGCTTCTGAAACGTTCCTATCCATGTATTTGTCCAAATGTCTTTTACTTGTGGTTAATATACCCACCTCAACCACTTTCACTGGCAGCTCATTCCATATACATACCACCTTTGTGTAGAATAGTTGCCCCTCAGTTTCCCATGTATTCTTTCTCCTCTAACCTTAACCTGATGCCCTCCAATCCTTGAGACCCTGCGAAAAAGACCGAGTGCATTCACCTTACCCATGCCCCTCATGGTCTGATACACTTCTATAAAATATTCCCCCGCAGTTTCCTCTGCTCTAAACAAAAAAGTCCTCACTTGTCCAACCTCTCCCTGTACCTCAGACCCCTGAGACCTGGCATCATCCTTGCAAATTTCTTCTTCACCTTTTCAGTTAAATAACAAACCTACACTGCACTCATCAAATTTCCTGTGTTTCCCCATGGCACTGGAACCGATGTGACAACGCCAATGGATTACAATCAATGATCGATAACTCACTCCATTACAACAATCCCATTTTCATAGCTTTTTCCATGATGCAGGAATCCTGTTGTCTTTCTGGTTTCATGGTTAATTGTCCTCATACAAAACCAATCTGTGTCTTACCTGTTCCAGGGAAATGTTCTATGATTGTTTAGACTTTCAAAAACCAATGAAATCTCTCTCCACAGTCCCCACGCTAACATGGACTTCACTGTCTCAATACTTTTTTCCAGTCACACGGACATTTGAAATATTCACCGATGGACAGAATGCAAACCTTTCCATCCAGATGAAAAGGTCAATGATATTCAGATTGGCAGGGATCCAGTAACATGAAGTTCGATTTGAATTTCTCAACTGCAAATCCCCCCTTTCAGTACTCTATAACAGAGAAAACAGAAAGTGCTGGAGATCCTCAGCAGGTCTGGCAGCATCTGAAATCGTGACAGATGCAGGAAACATTGCAGCCTCGAAGAAGTGTTTAGATGATCACACCAGGCATGTGTGCTTGATGACCATTATGGATAAGATGGGGGAGGGATCCCTTTCTGGAAGGGCCTTGGTGAGACCACACCTGGAGTACTGTATATACCTTTGTTCCAAGGAAGGCTCTCCTGGTTATTGAGAGAGTGTAAAGGAGGATCACCAGATGAGTCCTGGGATGTGAAGATAGTTAAGGACTGCAGATGCTGGAAGTCAGAGTCTGTACAATGTGGACCTGGGGAGGTGCAGCAGGTCAGGCAGCATCAGAGGAGCAGGAAGGTTGATGTTTTGGGTCGGGACACTTTGTCAGTCTTGATAAATAGCCCTGACCCGAAACGTCAACTTTCCAGCCCCATCGTATTCATGCTGGTCATCAAGCACCTATTTATGTTAGTCCCACGTTCTGGCACTCAGCGTGTAATCGATATTGTATACTTGTTGTGATCATCTGAATATTTCTTTCAGGCTGCAATGTTTCCTGCATCTGTCATCATTTCAGATGCTGTCAGACTTGCTGAGGAGTTTCAGCACTTTTTGTTTTTATTGCAGATTGCCACCATTTTGCTGAAGCACAGAGTCATAGACATGTACACAGCTCCATATTTTGTTGACTCACATTACTGGGATGTCAGGACTGATGGCTGAAGAGGGACTCAATCTTCGTTTAATCCTCCTTTCCTTTGGCTTTCTGAGCCGCTAACTACATCACTAATATTCCACCTCCCATTCCCTGTCCTGAATCTGACCCATCCAAACCTACACTTTAGTTCCCATCCCCCTGCCAGACTAGTTACAAACTCACCAATAGAACTGGCAAAAGCCCCCACCAGATTTGTCTCAGCTCTGCCCAGGGGTAACCGGTCAGGCTGGTACAGGTCCCACCCAGAAACAGTCCCAGTGCCTGAAGAATCAAAACCCTTCTGTGGTACACCATTTCCCCAGCCACACATCCAGCTGATCTACCTTCTCATTCCTGCTCTCATTAGCACATGGTACTGGGAATAAGTCTGACATTATTACATTTCAGGAGCTACATTTTAATGCATCTCTGCTCTCCCAATGTCCAGCTTTCAGGCCCTCATTCCTCTATTTAGCGATATCGTTGGTATCTGTGTGTTGCACCACCACGGGCTGTTTACCCTCCAGCTCCAGAATGTCCTGCAGCCACTCCATGATATCATGGATCTTGGCACCAGGGAGATTACATACCATCCTGGATTCATGTCTGTGGGCACAGAAGTGCCAGGCAGTACCCCTGATTTTTGAATCCCCTGTCACTATAGCCCTGCCACTCTCAGTCCTCATGTTCTGATCAGCAGAGCTCTCTGTAGTGTCATGAACCTGGCTGATGCTGATTTCCCGAGAAGCCACCACCCATTCCCGCCCTTACAGAATCCCAAGCGGTAGACAGTATCTGTATGAGAAGGGGAAAACAACGGGTGACTCCTGTACTCGCTTCCTGAGCCTTTTACTAGATCTTATGTTCACCCAGTCCCTTTCTGCCTGTGTAATCCTCATCTGCAGGGTGACTAACTCACTAAACGTGCTGTCCATAACATTCTCAGTATTGCAGATGCTCCACAGTGAGTACACTCTCAGCTCCAGCTCTGAAAAGCAGTTTCCCAGTAGCTGCAGATGGGAACCCTTCCTGCACAAATAGCCGTCAGGGACACTGGAAGTGGCCCTTATTTCCCACATTGCGCAAGAGGAGCACTCCACGGGTCTGAGGGCTCCTGTCACAACGTCTCTCTACATTCATCTAGTTACTCCCATTAAGAGAATCTAAATGAGTGAGCAACCTTCCTTCACTTCAAACATGTCCATTATAATAACAAAAAAAATCTTTACTTAAGCTGATATGTCATACTTTAAAAACTTAAATACTCCACAGGTATCACTGACAAATTGGCTATTCCCATTGGGACTGTGAATTTCTGAAAGGCCTGAACTAAAACTAAGTTTCAGCTTCACCTTCTCCCTGTCTCACCTCACTATTTACACCCAACTCCACAACACTCTCATTGAGCCAAGCAGCCCTCAGTGCACCCCTGTCATTTTCATTGTGTGCTCACACCTACACTTCCCTCAGCCTCCTGTACTGTTCCAATGCAAGTAACTCCTATTTATTTCTCAGCCCCTTCCCCCTCCCTTACCCCCAACTTTCCTGATGAATGACTTGTGCCTGAAACGTCAACTCTCCTGCCCCTTGGATGCCACCAACCTGCTGTGCTTTTCCAGCCCTACACTATTCAACTCTCATCTCCAGCATCTGCAGCCCTCACTTTCTCTCACCCTCTAATAGTAAAAGAGGAAAATGTTTTCACTCTTTCTGGCATGTTAATCAAGAGCGTGATAATTTGTAGAATGGGGACAGAAATTAAGCATTCCCTTGTGTATCATCAGGATGCAGTGCCAAATCAAGGTTGGGGAAGTAACAGTGACAGTGAGTAACAGAGTGTCAGTTCTCGGAATACAGTTTGTTCTTGGGAACGATTTAGCAGGAGGCGAGGTTGGAGACTCACCCCTTTTGGTGGAGAAGCCAACGGAAAACTAGGGAATTGGGGTGTTAAAAGAAAAATACCCAGGAATTTTTCCAGACTGTGTAGTAACAAGATCCCACTGTCATAAGTTACAGCAGGAAGGAAGAACGAACGAAAAAGACAAATGGGTTGATGCTCAGTGAACTGACAACCTGTTTGATGTAACGGTGCAGGAAAAACCTGAACAGGCCGAGGATCAGGCAGGGGGGTTTAGTCCAGAAAGGCTAATGCACTTATAACAGATATATACACACACATACACACACACATACATATGCACACACACAGAAAAGGAATCAGAATATATTGTCGAACGTTATTAATTTAAAGATAGAATCATAAAATTAAAATGGAGACCCCGATAGGTTAGTGCAGAAGGGAAATGGGCCGAAGTGCACAAGATTGTGTTACCGGTAGTATACACTGTTATAGGTAGCACATAAATTAATTGCAGGCGGTCACTTAGGTGTACAGAAGACTCAGGACAAGGTACAGAAGCATTTCTAGTGGCCTGGAATGCACAAGGACGTAGTTAATGTTTTTTTGTACATGACATACATACCAAATGGAGGTAAGTAACAGGCAATAATAAAACCAGCACCTTTCGTGCCAATTACTGCATTCGCAGAACATTTCACGTGGGTTATGATTAATTGTGTAGCTTCCCTTTCTAAAATAGAAGTGGAAAACTGAATTTGCTGACCATAATGAATGTGTCTACCAGATTTCCAGAGACAATTCCATTACGGAATGTTAAGATAAACAGGGAGGTGGAGGGGTTGATAGCTTTCTTTACTCGCTGTGGGCTAGGCAGTGAGATTCAGTCAGACCAAGGATCTCATTTTACCGCTCAGCTGTTTAAGTAAGTCATGGATAGCTTCGGCATGCAGCTGTTTAAATCAAGTGCGTGAGATCCTGAATCCCAGGGAGCCTTGGAAAGTTAGCATCAGACGCTGAAGACCATGTTAACAGCGTAATGTTATGATTACCCGAATGATTGGAATAAAGGTGTCCCATTATATTGATTGCAATGAGAAGCCCCAAATACTTCCTTTGAGTTAATATTCGTTTGTGAAGTGAGTGGTCAATGAAATTAATTAAATATAAATTGACAGGACCAAAGTCGGAAATCTCACACTTGGATTATGTGTGTGAGGTGACGGAGAGAGTAGATGAAGTAGATAAGTTTGCTAAATAGAATCTGAAGGGCACAACATAGAGTGAAGCAGGTGGCAGATTAAAAACTCTGAAACTTTTAGGATTTCCCGTGGGGATAATGTCTTATTATTGCTACCAGTGATAGGAAATCCCTTCAAAGCCAGGTTTAGTGGCCCCTTTCAAATTAAAACAACATGTTGAATCAGTTAAGCTATCAAGTAAAGATACTGGAGATGACAAAAAAACTTTATCGAGTATTTTGTATGGATGAATAATGAACCAGCCACAATTAAGACTCAGGAATAGAGTTGTGGCCAGATGAACAAATTGTGTAGTTTATCTGTATGATGTAGTGATCTTTAGCAAGTGATTGAAAGCTCACATGTTACAGTTGGCAGAGCATGTTGAACGATTACAAGAAGCAAACTTGGAAAGAAATTTAAAGATAACAGAATTCGCAAAGGCAGATGTGACGTTGTTGGGACATTACATTGAACATGGAAGGTTGACCCCATGGAACACAAAGACTTTGAGGAATTTTCAACACCATCCTCGAAGAAAGTTCGATTTTTGGAACGGAGTGGATTCTATCAGAAGTTTGTTCCAAACTTCAGCAGCGTATTGGCACCACTGATGGATTTATTAAAGAAGAACAGGCGACTCCCGCCTCAGGCGACTGACTGTGTGGAGTTTGCACATTCTCCCCGTGTCTGCGTGGGTTTCCTCCGGGTGCTCCGGTTTCCTCCCACAGTCCAAAGATGTGCAGGTCAGGTGAATTAGCCATGCTAAATTGCCCGTAGTGTTAGGTAAGGGGTAGATGCAGATGTAGGGGTATGGGTGTGTTACACTTCGGCGGGGCGGTGTGGACTTGTTGGGCCGAAGGGCCTGTTTCCAAACTGTAAGTAATCTAATCTAATCTAAACACACAGAATTGTGGTGGACAGAACAATGCCAGGAGGCATATGAGAATTTTAAAGCAGGATTAATCACCACATCAGGTTTAGCGACACCAAATATTTTGAAACCCTTTGACAATTGTGTTTGATGCTCGGGATATCGGGGTCGGAGATGTATTGATACAGAAAGATGATGATGGAATTGGCTAGTTGTTGAAAAAACTCAATATCCACCTATATATAAAAAAAACAAAATCTCCATTATTGAACAAGAATGATTAAGTTTGGCACTGGCGTGACAATTTTTAATGTTTATGTGACAAACAAATTGGCAGAGATGGTTGTGGGCAAAGACAAACCTCTCGCACTTTTTTGGAATATTTAAAGACCAGAATATGAGAGTATTTCATTCGAGTCTTATCTTACCGACTTTAAACTTACAAAATGTACATGCTGTGGGTCTTAAAATGTGATAGCAGATGTGTTATCACGGATTTTATGAAAAAAGTGTACATAAGATTTGACTTATTCCAATCTTTTATAGGTGTGCAGAAAGTTTGTGCAAAGATTTGTAGCTCGGGTGCTCATTGTTGTGGTTCTGTTCGCCGAGCTGGGAATTTGTGTTGCAGACATTTCATCCCCTGTCGAGCTGAAATCCTCAGTGCTTGGGAGCCTCCTGTGAAGCGCTTCTGTGACGTTTCCTCTGGCATTTATAGTGACTTGTCTCTGCCAATTCCGGTTGTCAGTTCCAGCTGTCTGCTGCAGTGGTCGATATATTGGGTCCAGGTCGATGTCTTTATTGATAAAATCTGTGGATGAGTGCCATGCCTCTAGGAATTCCCTGGCTGTTTTCTGTTTGGCTTGTCCTATAATAGTAGTGTTGTCCCAGTGTTCGACTCCACTCTCAGGGAACTGTGCACCTGAACCCCAAGGTCTCTCTGCCCACTACACCCCTTAAGGCCCTCCCATTCACCATGAAACTCCTATCTTGAATTGAGTTTCCAAAATGTGAGACGTCACGCATCTATATTAAATTCCATTTGACATTTCTCGGCCCACTTCCCCACCTGATTAAGGTCCTGCTGCAATTTCTGATAAAATGCCTCACTGATCATGCTCTCACTTATTTTAGTGTCACCTGCAAACTTGCTAATCCTGCCTTGTACGTTCTTAACCAAATCATAGATAACAAACCGCAGTGGACCCAGCCTTCAGTCTGACAAGCATTCTTCCACTAAACCCTCTGCTTCCTACGATCAAACCAACTGTGTAACCAATTGGCCAGTTCCCCCAGCATTCCACGTGATGGAACCTTCCAGAGCAGCCTGCCAGGTGGAACTTTATTGAAAGGCCTTACTGAAATCCATAGAGACTATGTCTACCGCTCTGTCCTCGTCAACCTTCTTGGTCACTTCATTAAAGAACTCTAACAAGTTTGGGAAGCATGATCTCCCAATCACAAGTCTATGCTGACTGCTCCAAATCAAACGCTGTGTAAGTAATGGGTGCAGTCAATGGTGTGCTGTCCTTCATTGTAAGATAATTCGCGTACATAAGTAAAGCCATCTTCCTGCTGTTCTAGAGCCTTGCTGAGAGAGCATTTAGGGCACTCTCTACAGATTTGATCGCCTTTATAAGGAATGATCTCCTTACCACGGACAAGGGTGATGGTAACATGAGGATAGAGTAAAGAAGCTGAGTGTTTAATCTGTAGATCTGTGAGAGACGAAGAAATGTTAATGCTGAAACACGAGGAGTTGGAGCGATCACTTATTTCTAAAACAGACATTGACAGGGAGAGAAATTCCATACTTTACCCAGGATTGATTGGTTTGATTTATTGTCACGTGTACCTCAGTACAGGGAAACACTTTATGTATGAGCAGTGGAGACAGATCATAGTAAGCATGGCCAGGCAGATCATAGGGTGGAAATAGGCTTGGACAGAGTAAGGCACACAGGATACACTGAACAGGACGTGCACTAGACAAGATCAACATGAACGAGACCACCATTATTTGAACTTAGAGAGTCCATTCATCAGTCTAACGTGACTTTCCTAATAGTTTATATGCCTTTACGAACTCTCCCCGTGTTATTGGGCAGTTGGCGTGTGAACCCTGTACTGAACGTTATGTTGTTCACAATCCCCAACAGCAGCCACAATACCTTCCGTCTGAAACAGGTAGCCATTCCCACCAGCTTCCACCCTACATAGAGAACACCAGGCTGGCTTCTCAGAGATGGAAGGTGCCTTCTTGAGACTTCATACAAGACATATGGCTTCCCTGCTCACCACTAGAAAACCACGTTAAAGTCCCACGTGTGTATCATAAGCAACTGAGCCATGAGGAACAACGTGGAGCAGTCTGTCTGTGCAGCCTCTGCTCCACTTGTTCATCATGTTAGAGCATCAGATGGGGGACAGTGAGTACTGCCGATGCTGGAGATCAGAGTAGAGAGTGGATTGCTGGAAAAGCACAGCAGGAGAATCGATGTTCCGGGCATGAGCCATTCATCAGGAATCAGCATCAATTACCTCATTCTATCCCTGTGTAAGTACATTGAGGGGGAATGGCCTCTAACTATTCCTGTGAAAGTGACTCAAGGGGCTGAATGGCTTCTTCCTCGTCCGATTGGACAGGACCAAGGGCCTGATTGGGTTACCCCGGTTCCTGCTTGACAGCTCGATGTACTGACAAGTGTGATGATGCTGCAGCTTTAAGAGGTTATTTTGTCCTGGTTTCTTTTAAGAGAGATTGAACGACCGTTACCAAGCTGGTTAGTTATGACCACTTGAGTAAACAGCGAGGGAGGCCTTTATTTTAATGCAGCCTTAATGGGTGTGGCCAGCTCTCACAGATTAGAATCTCTGGGTTTTGGTTTCTCAGTAACATCAGAAACTATTGGGGTCTCCACAGAGTTGGAAGCTTCAGGGAATGTCTCCTGGCTGCTACTCTCTCTGAATTTTCTCTTGATACTGTTTTTAATTCCTGGATTGGAGAAATGTTTGTGACAATCTGTGTCTGAATATTCCTTTTTGCCAAGGGCTGTGTTTATGGGAGTTTCCTATATTGGAACAGTTCATGAGTAATCGTTCCACGATCTATTATTCTGTTAACTTGGCCAATAGAATTAAGTTATTCTAGATTCCACTTTCTTTGGTTTCCTTTTATCTTTCGTGTTTAAGTAAATGGTGTTTTGCTTCACACCGAGTAGGTTGACCTGTCACATTGCATCTGGAACAGACACTTTACATTTCCTTGAAAATAAGAAAACATTAGAGTCTAGGCTATTGCCTTCAAATATTTTCAAGGGCTCTGGTATGATCCATCACACTAAACTCCTTCTCTTCCTGAGTAATAAGCTAGAGGCACTGAATGGGCTGTCCCTGTTCTTCTCCAATAATGTCAATGGGCTGAATGACTTCCTCGTATTCCTGTGAAACCAGCGTGAGGTGCTGAATGAACTCTTGTTTTGCTGTGGCAATGTGCAGTGCCCACCAGTGCTGTTACATGAATGTTACTGACACGTTAATAGCACAACTCTCAATGGAGTCTGGGTCTTGCTGCTCATGGATACAGGCCAGTTTAGGAGCTGACGGGGGACAAAATGTTCTGAACATTGTGGAATCTTCACTGACCATCCCCACTTCTGATCTTATGGTGGGGAGGATGGGTGCGGGGAGACATTGATGAAGCAGCTGGAGATGTTAGTGAAGAGGAAGCTACCCTGAGGATCTCCCACAGAGCTGCCCCAGGTCTGAGAGGATGACCATCTTCCTTTGTGCCATGTTTGACCCCAAACACTGGAGAGGTTACTCTGATTCCCATGATGTCCAGTTTTGTTAAGCTCCTTGATGTCAACAGAAGTTAACCACAGCCTTGATATCGGGGCTAGACATTTTTATCTGAACGCTTGTGACAACCTCTTTTGTTCACATCAATAAGCCATGATATAGGAGCAGCAAGTGTTTTCTTCAAACAGGTGGGATTGAATGTCAGGATTTCTCTTCTCAAGAGTGTTGGGGAGCAAGTTGACTGAAAGTATTTGAAGAGGAGGTAGATGGATATTGATCTGTCAGAGAGGTGAGGGCAATGATGAATTGGGTATGAAAGAGGATTTCAGACCGAGAGCAGATCAGTCATGATCTCAGTGAAGGGCAAGGCAGGCTTGGGGAGTGAACGACCTGTCCCTGTTTCTGATGTTCTCCCATTCTGTTATTGGAGAGTTAGTGGGTGTTATTTTCATGGATGTCTGTTATTGAATGTTACAGTCAGGGAGACCAGAAGATTTTGTGAGCCATCGCTGTGTGAGATAAGGGGGCTGTATTCACAGTGAATCTGGGTCTACAACATGACCAACAAATGGAGCATAAATTGCAGAGAGGGGAAGCTCTGTAAAAATAAATGAGAGGCCTCTTTCATACCCAGCCTGGATTTTCCAATTACGTTTCCCAAATCACTTCAAAACGTGTGACAGTCTTGTAGGACTGAATGGTCTCCTCTTTTTTCTGTGTAACAGGTTATAGGAGTCAGTGGCCTCCAACTGCTCTTGTCTAGCAGGTTTGAGGGGCTGAATGGAACACAGGAACATGGGACTGAGGAGCAGGAGTGGGTCATTAGATACTTTGACCCTTCTCCACCAGGCAGTAAGATTGTGGCTGTTCAGGTTGCGGTCTCAGCCCCACTTTCCTGTCTCCATCCCAATATCCGTGACTCACTTCTCTGTCAAATATTTAACTAATGCAGCTTTCAATCAATGTGAACATGGAGACACGATAAACTTCCAGTGAAGAGAATTTCCACTTGAAACGTCCTTTCAGAATTTCTCATCATCCCTCTTAGAGAGTCAGAGAGCCATGCAGAATGGAAACAGACCCGTTAGTCCAATCTGTTCACTCCAATCAGATATCAAATCTGATCCAGTCCCATTTGCCAGTATTTGGCCAATATCCATCCTCTTTCAGACACTTTTTAAATGTGTGATTGTACCCGCCTTCACCACTTCCTCTGACAGCACTTTCTGTACACACACCACTCTCTGTGTGAAACATTTACCTTCAGGTCCCTTCTAAATCATTCGCTCTCTCACCTTCAACCTATACTCTTTTGTTCTAGACTCCCCTACTCTGGCTCAGGCTTGGAGGGCGAAGGGCCTGTTCCTGGGCTGTAAATTTTCTTTGTTCTTTGTTGTTTAAATGAACACCTTGCTGAAGTCCATATAGACAACGTCTACCAAACTGGCTTCATCAATCTTCTTTGTCACCTCTTCAAAAAACTCAACAAAATTAATGAGGCATGCCACGTTGTCTACCCCGATCAGCCCTTGTCTTCCCAAATGTATGTAAATGCTATCCCTCAGAATCCCCACCAAAAACTTACCCACCACTGACATCAGGCTCCCCGGTCTATAGTTCCCCGGCTTTTGGGGTCACTGTTTCCTTTTATAGTCCCACTCCTCTACTGCTCACAACAAATATTAAATGTAACCCGGTTAGTGATATGGCCGATGATATCGGTCACGGACTGGGTCAGGGTCAATTTTAGGAACAAGTCAAGCTAGTTTCTTTAATCAGCTGAAACAGCATGTTTATGATCAAGAGCAATGTTACTCAAACTATGGTGGAAAGATGAATGGCAAACTGTTTGGGTATTGCAATTATATAATCAATGGCTTGGAAAGGGTGGACGCTAAGAAATTGTTTCCGTTACACCTTAAAATTAGAAGGGGTCAATTCAGAACAGAAATGCGGAGACATTTCTTCAGCCAGAGAGTGGTGAGCCTGTGGAATTCCTGACCACAGAGTGCAGTGGAGGCTGGGACGCTAAATGTCTTCAAGGAAGAGATTGAAAATTCCTGATGTCACAAGGAATTAAGGGCTACAGGGAGAATGCGAGTAAGTGGAGTTGAAATGCCCATTTGCCATGATTAAATGGCTGAGTGGACTCGATGGGCCGAATGGCCTTATTTCCACTCCTATGTCTTATGGTCTAATATTTCCCTTTCTAAACACACACACACAAACACACAAACACACAAACAAACGCACGCGATACACACACATGCAAACACACATACACAAACACACACAGATTAACAAAATTTCTGCAATTTAATTTGAAAGAACTTTGTACAGATATTATTGGAACTCATGACAAAAGTAAAAATTGAGATTGTCCAAAACGTTATTCTGTTTCTGAAGATATTGTACTCACACAGCTGCGAGCAATGGGATTTTATCCTAGGAGAGTTTGGATTTGGCTGAATTCCCTTTGCTTTAGGCACTGAGGAGGTTCCAGTGAATTCCGGTCGTGATCACCCAAAGGGTAGCACGGTGGACAGCACTGGTGCCTCACAGCACCAGGGAATTGGGTTCGATTCCTGTCTTGGGTGACTGTCTGTGTGGAGTTTGCACATTCTCCCCTTGTCTGTGTGAGCTTCTAATGGGTGATCCAGTTTCCTACCACAAACTGTGTAGGTTCGGTGGATTGGTCATGCTAAATTGTTTGTAGTGTTCAGAGAATTCTAGGTTAGGTACATAGTCAGGGGCAAATATAGGGAAATGGGTTGGAAAGGTTGGTATGGAGTTATTGGGCTGAAGGGCCTGTTTCAACACTGCAGGGATTCCATAAAAGTAACAATGACTATAGAGTTTTCTTTTTAGCTCGCACACATTGCTGTGATGAGGAACAATGAAGGAGAGAGAGTGCAATAGGCCATTCCTTCTCAGGCAGATTACATTTTCTCCCTCTCTGAGCTGAATCACACAGTAATGTCATCCTCTCCCAAACTGGACCATGTGAGGTCTCCTTGTACATTATGTCTCCATCACATTCCCTGTTCCATGTAGGTGCATCATTGCTGCTGTCATACACAGAGCCATACTCTTAGCAGAAAATGGTCTCGACTGATTTGAAATATCTTTACATGGCCCTGCATCATTAAAAAATAAAATATTTAATTTATTCAGAATACCTGTGTTAAAATGACTGCATTTTTTAAAAAATGCAGAAATTGCTGGAAAAGCTTGGCAGGCCTTTTTAGATTAGATTAGATTAGATTAGATTAGATTAGATTATTTACAGTGTGGAAACAGGCCCTTCGGACCAACAAGTCCACACCGCCCCGCCGAAGCGCAACCCACCCATACCCCTACATTTACCCCTTACCTAACACTACGGGCAATTTAGCATGGCCAATTCACCTGACCTGCACATCTTTGGACTGTGGGAGGAAACCGGAGCACCCGGAGGAAACCCATGCAGACACGGGGAGAACATGCAAACTCCACACAGTCAGTCGCCTGAGGCGGCTGTCAGCATCCAGATGCCTTTTACATGATGTCGTTGTACCAGCCTCCACCACGTCCTCAGGCAGCTCATTCCATACACACATTATCCTCTGTGTGAAAAGGTGCCCTTTAGGCCTCATCAAAACCTTTCCCCTCTCACTTTCAAACAATGCCCTCTAGTTTTGGACGCCCCTAACCTGGGGACAAACCCTGACATACTCACCCTATCCATGACCATTCTGAATTTATAAACCTTTACTGCTGTGAAATGTGACTTCAATCAACACGAATGGCTGTACTTTCAGTCATCCTGGGCCTAAATTCTGAAATTCAATACTGACACCGCTTCCTTATCTATCAAGTCACAATTCTAAATCCATTTTAATCAGTTTGTTCAGATGTATCATGAGACATTTCTGTGGGATTTACACCGAGACCTTTGTGCTCGGAGGTAGGGATACTAGCATCACTCAGCAATACCCATCAAGCTGTAACAGTATTCTCCTGTGTGTTTGTTCATCAGCCTGTTCTGGCACACTGTGACATACCTCTGCAGCAGGCAGAACTTAAATCCAGGCCTTATAGTCCAGAGCTAGGAACACTACCACACAAGTTCAGGAATTGGAATCAGATCCAGAGCTCTGGCTCAGAGACAGGACACTACCCACTACACTACTATACCCAGATTTTGGGTCATATTTTAGTGCCCACTTTCAGTTCGGTGTGGATTTATTATAATCAGGTTACCATTACTGAATTACAAAAAACACTTTGTATTGTTAAACAAAGGCAAGATATTTTTTCTCAACTGTAGGATATTGAGTGAAGTGCTATGCCATTGATTAATCGCTATTATCTGTAATCTGCAATATTAGGGAAAGAAAGCCTGTAGACACACTCTGCCCAATGACGGTCTCAAATGGATATTTATTACTGAAAACCAGAGACGAAGGAAGAGCTTAATTTCTGGTCACAAAACACCGATCACTCTTACCCAACTCTAAAGTGCGACTCCCCTCTTCCTGGCCGGTGATAATTGTCCAGCCTCTCCTCCCCACTGACTGCATCTGCAATCTGTCCCTCCTCCCCCTAACCACACAAGGGAAACCAAGCTCATGGTCTTTGTGAAAATCAAGGCCGGAGTGTGCAGGGCTCCTGGAGAGGGGAATGGGCATTTTAAAATTGAAGGGGGAGGGAGAGGTGGCAGTAATATCACACACTGGGCTGAGGGGTGGCAGATGGAGTTTAGTTTGGATTAATGCGAGGTATTGGATTTGGCAAATCAAACAGGAGTAGTGCCTATACAATTAAAAGCAGGGCCTTTGGCAGTGTTGTAGGACAGAGACCTAGGCCGTCAGGTAAAATTCTTTAAAATTTGCTTCTCATATAGACAGTGTGGTTAAGAAGGTTTTTAACACGCTTGTCTTCATAGGTCAGACCTTTGAGTATTGGAATTGGGATGTCATGTTCAGGTTGTACAGGCCATTGGTGAGACTTCTTCTGGAATACTGTGTCCAGTCTGGTCATCCTGCCCGCTCATTCCATAGACACACCAAATTAAATTTTAACCTCTCACCTTAAAACTATGTTCTCTAGTTTTGGATTCCCCAGACCCTGAGAAAACACCTTGACTATTCACTTTGATATTATTAACCTTGATATTATTAAACTAGAGAGGGTTCAGAAGAGATGAACCTGAATGTTGCTGGGAATGGAGGGAGTGAGCTATAAGGAGAGGCTGGATAGGCTGGGACTTTTTTCACTGGACAGTATGAGATTATGGGGTAACTTTACAGACGTTTATAAAATCGTGAGGGGTACAGATAAGTTGAAGGGCCGATGTCTTTTCCCGAGAGTTGGGGATTCAAAACTGAGGGATATTTTAAGGTGTGAGGAAAAAGATTTACAAAAGTCTTGAGGGGTATTTATTTTAGACAGAGCTGGCTTGTGTGTGGAATGAACTTCCAGAGGAAGTGGTGAAAGCAGGGACCGTTACAACGTTTAAATGACATTTAGATCAGTACATGGATAAGACATCAGTTTGGATAGTGCTGTGAGCAGCTGCCCTCTCCCTCCCCTTCTCTGAATGTATTCCTATTGGTTTTCACCCTCTGCCAATGCCTGTGCAGTGGCGTGTGGAGGCCAGCAGATGGTGGCATTGCATCACTTTAAACACCACAGAGACAGCCAGGCCTGCCCCACACAGAGACACACAGATACACACACGGGGATGGTTAGGGCACGGCGTGAAGC
Source organism: Chiloscyllium punctatum (assembly GCF_047496795.1). Lineage (NCBI taxonomy): Eukaryota > Metazoa > Chordata > Chondrichthyes > Orectolobiformes > Hemiscylliidae > Chiloscyllium > Chiloscyllium punctatum. The sequence goes on from NC_092786.1 coordinate 15,413,773, forward strand.
TCATCTGGTATCTTGAATGAAATATAAAGAAATACTCAATTCGCCTCATAAACTGTTAAAGTATGAGGGACAGATCTGCCAAATTCCACTGTTTAAATAAAAACATCAATTTATTTTTTTGACTCTGAAAGTGAACATTTTACATCAACTATTCATAACTCTGGGACCCTCTTTCTCTTAACTGCCTATTACCCGACTCCAGCTCTATCGCAATATATTGTTTCTGGGTCTGCCATCCTCTCATACCACAGATGCTTGTAAGCTCTCAGTTCAGAACAGCATTCCCTCTCTCTTAAAGGTACAACACACACTTTCAACTTCATCACGTTATACCCTGATGAATATCGATAAGTAGATCCTATCCGGATTTCTCTTGCTCTGTGGTTTGTCAATATTTCATCTACTCTGTCTCGTATGTGTCAGGATTTTTGTTGCTCCATTGACAGTATGTCATTATTCGACTCCGTCCATGGGAATATATCAGTATTTCACTTGCTCACACTCGTGTATGTGGGGCAGGATTTCAGTTGGTGCATGGGAACTGTGAGGCTATAACAATCTCAGTGTTTGTAGATGACACCGAACCTGGAAGAACTCTGAAGTCTATGGGGGAGAGTATGGAATTCTAACAGGACAGTGACACATTGGTGTAGTGTTCAGGTTTATGGCAGATGGGGATCAGTGCAAAGCAGTTTGAGGTGATGCACTTTGGTAGGAAAGAAAATGAAAGACAGTTTAAAACAGGCTGTGCCATTATAAAGGGGCTGCAGGAGCAGCGGGCTCTGGGTGTATATGAGCACAGATTGTTGAAGATATCAGAACAAATGGGGAGAGCAGTGACTATAACAGATTAGTTTCAGTATCTGAGCTGTTTAATAGAGGAGGTGTAGGAGGGAGTCTCGGTGCTCCCTTCCTGGAGGTGGTGGTGACGATATGTTGTGAGTCCACCCTCCTGCCCACCGAGACTGTGGGGATTCCATTTGTACCAGCTCGAAACAAAAGGGAGATGGCATCAGGGCCACGGCTTCTAAGTTGTGCCGGGGGGAAACGGAGCTGCCAGTGGGATTAAAGTGAGAATTGCCTTTCACTGAACATTGCTCCTTCCTCGGTCGGTGGGACGCGGATGTATCAGAATCTCCACACGAGACGTCCCGGACGTCTCCAGCTCGTACCAGGATCCTCCCCGCCATGTGGGGAGGGCGGGGGGGGGGGGGGGGGGGGGGGGGTGAGGGAACGGATATCGGGCACTCCACCACCCGACTTGGTCATTTCTGTCCTATTCCAGGCTGTTTCTCCTGGAATAGGATGAAGGGAGGGAGTGAGTGAGGGTGGGAGTGGGTGGTCCTGCTGTTAGTGTTAGTTAGGTGGGGAGGGGGTCATGGTGAGGTGTCCGGAGGGAGTCAGTCCACAGTGTTGTATCCATGCAGTCTAATTAGTTTGGGGATGAAGTGGAGGGGGAGAGAGAGAGGGAGAGAGAGACAGAGAGACAGAGACAGAGAGAGTAGGCGCACCATGTGACAGTGAGAGTGGTGGACCATGAGCCTTGTTCGGGGTCAGTGCTATAACAGATATACAGTGAGTGTGAGGGAGCAAAGAGAATATGGTGACCCTTATCCTGACAGAGAGGGGAAGGTTATTGATGCTTGTCCTGAATTGCTGGACATTTCTTCAGACCTCAAATACTGCACTGACCTGATTTGTGAGCCCAGACCAAGCTCAGTGGGTCTGGTGATGTAGCCCTCTCTGGGAAGAGAATGGTCCCCCTCTGTACTCGCCCATCCACCAGGCCCTCTGTGCCCCTGTCGACAAACCGTGGTGTAATTGCCCCTTATCTGCCATGCTCGGGGTAAACTGTGCAGGGCAGCTCCAAACTGAGAAAGCTCAACCGTGTGCCCCTTGGCCTTTTAAAGATGGTGCCAGTGTCAAGGGTCATGGAATATCCAGGGGCACCCAGGCGATGGTGAGTACCTCCAGCCATGATGGGTGGGAGAATAGGGCTGGTATTGAATGAGAGGGACACCATGGGATGGGATGGGTAGTTAATGAGGTGAGTCCGATACGATAGCACCAGGAAACTAGCTCAGCCTCGTGAGGACGAACGCTCTGTCACACTCATGGAAAACCAAACAAAGATTGTTAGAATCTGCCCAATGCGTCATCAATTCGGTTGAAACTAATTGCAGTTACAAAGATGCACAACAAATGATCATCTGACTTCACACCAATATCCTTTTTTCCCATCTTTCCTGGGAAGACAGGATCATGTTATAGGATGCTATCGCAGTGTCTACATTTCAGCATTGTGCAACCTGGGAACACATCCATCCATGACACTGTCTCTCAGTCTCCCCCTGTCTGTCTATTTCCCAAACTCCTCCCATGTGGTGGTATTTAAACTGATTCCCCCTACATCTCTCTCTGGCAGTGATGTTCACACCCACAGCACCCCATTGTCAGGGCAACAATGGAGATATGGAGCTGTAAATGGGTGTGAGCTGCACATCCTGTCACTGCCAGCCCGGGCTGCAAGTTTCCCCACACTGGGCAGGGATCTAACACAGTGTCACTGAGCAATGCCCTGGGGTGGGGTACGCAGTCTTACATGCAGGGAGGTAACTGCTCCTGGTTTATACATCAATCCATTGGGTGGGGTAGACAGCGGGGAAGGTAACTTCTCCTGGTTTACAGATCAATGCACTGGGGTGGGATACTCAGCTCTACATGCTGGGAGGGTAAGTGCTCCTGGTTCAGAGATCAATGCACTGGGTTGGTGTACAAAGTCCTACATGCTGGGAGGGTAACTGCTCCTGGGTTACAGATCAATGCCGTGGGGTGGTGTACACAGTCCTACATGCTGGGAGGGTAACTGCTCCTTGCTTACAGATTAATTCATGGGTGATCACTGCACGTTTCTGTTCAGACTATCTGGTTGAGGTTTATAGATAATGCAATGATATGGTTTGTGTAGCTCCTTATGCTGGATGGATATTTGTTTCAGGTTCACACATTAGTGCCCTGCTGTGGTCTGCACAGCTCCCTGTGCTGGACAGATATCTATTCCGGGTTTATAGATCAATGCCCTACTGTGGTCTGCACAGCTCCCGTGCTGGACAAATATATTTGGACTTGGTTTATAGATCAATGTTCTAATCTGAACTGCACACTCTTCCACTCTGGACACATTACTGGGTTGTACTGAGCAGTACACTGGCCTGGTCTACACCGAGTTCCCTGGTGAACCGATATCTCCTCTGGGTGTATGGTGCCTGGGCTGGTTCAGTGAGGTGGATTGAGAATGTGGTATATCTAACCATTTCAGCTGATCTAGCAATGCCTTTAGTTCCCATTCCTGTGATTGGACCCTCCGTCTCTCACCCCATTAATGTTACAGTGTGTCCAGGCACAGTAGGTCATGTTGGTGGGGTGGGGAGGGGGGGAAAGGTGATGGAAAGGTCAAGGTGTTCCCGGAACGTCCTATCCCTTACATTCTATAACTGACATTCCCCGGAAAGTTCTGTCCCCGACATTCGATAACTGACATTCCCCGGAACATTCTGTCCCTGACATTCTATAACTGACATTCCCCGGAACGTTCTGTCCCTGATAGACTATAACTGACATTCCCCTAAACGTTCTGTCCCCGACATTCGATAACTGACATTCCCCGGAACATTCTGTCCCTGACATTCTATAACTGAGATTCCCCGGAACGTTCTGTCCCTGATAGACTATAACTGACATTCCCCTAAACGTTCCGTCCCCGACATTCTATAACTGACATTCCCCGGAACGTTCTGTCCCTGACATTGTTTGTGAACGGCCGGACGTCATTGAATTGAACAAATGATAAGATCCCGAGGGAAGAGATCCTGTTCCAGGGAGAAGGAGACACTGTTCCGAAGGCCCCTCAGGCAGTTAAAGGGGTGAATACCTTTTCCCTGCGTTTACATTTCTCCACGACACAGGATCGACAACAATTTAGACCAAAATACAGAAATTCCCAAGCTCCATTTATCTTCAGGAAACTGGGAGAGAATCCTTCAGGACAATAACGTTTCCACCCTCCGTATTAGGAACTGGGAAGAAGTGACCTGTGTCTGCTCTCGAGTGATCGAGTGTGTGGGAATGTTCTAGAAACCATCTGTCCTTATGGAGGTGTCTGTGTGTTTGGGTAGGGAGGGTTTCTTGTGGTTTATGTCACATTTTTGTCAGTATTTCCTACCTTCCCATTTGTTATTCCAGCTCCAATTATTTTAAAAAATCCCTGAATACAGGGACAAATTTGAAAATCTCATTGGTTCCCCGATCAAACGGGTCCCTTTGCCTCCAGGCTGATGGATAATGGGTTTGTTTTCCTTCCTCACAGTTAACATAGTGACCATCTACGTCCTGCTTAAAAAAGATTGTGGATTGTCTCCATGTGTCAGACGTTACCTGGGGGCCATGGCAGCGGCGGATCTCCTGGTCATTATCCTCGACCTGATCCTGAGACACATTCCCATTGTTTATCGGGAACAGTTTTATTTCCTGATATTCTCCGTCCCGGTGTGTAATATCCATGCCGTCCTGCTTTATGCAGCCACTGACTGCTCTGTCTGGTTCACCGTGACTTTCACCTTTGATCGTTTTATGGCCATTTGTTGCCTGAAGCTGAAAAGTAAATATTGCAGTGAGAAAACGGCGGCTGTGGTTCTGGGAGCAGTGACTGTGCTGAGCTGTTTAAAGAACATTTCCTGGTATTTTATGCTCAAGGCTCGGTATTGGCTGAGGAACGCCCCCTGGTTTTGTGATGTAACAGCCGCTGTTCAATCCTCCAGTGTCTGGGTCACAATCGAGTTCCTCCACCACATTCTAACCCCGTGTGTCCCATTTCTCCTGATTCTGCTGCTCAATGTTCTCACCGTCAGACACATTTTAGTGACCAGCAGAGCCCGCAGGAGACTCCGCGCTTACACCAATGAGGATGCTCAGTCTGACACTGAAATGAGAAACCGAAAAAAATCCATCATTTTACTGTTTGTGATCTCGGCCAATTTCATCCTGTTATGGTCAATGTTAATGCTGTATTCTATATGGAGCCGGATGCACGAGTTTGGGTATAAGTTTGTGTCTCTCAATCCCTTTGTGCAGGAATTGGGTTTCATGCTGCAGCTCCTCAGTTGCTGCACAAACACCGCGATTTATGCCATGATCCAGACTAAGTTCAGGCAGCAGCTGAAGAATGTGCTGAAATATCCCTTCACCCAAATCCATCCATCCATCAAATTCCCTCATTAATCACACCATGCGGGATTTTCTCATTTCAGATCAGTGTTTCAGCGATGGAGCAGCCTGTCGCTATGGTAACAGACTGAGGGTAGCGCTGGTTTGTCAATCCTTATCCTGCAGGGCGGTTACAGGGAAACATTTCAATGTTTCTCACAACTCAGGGGCCAGTGAGAAAAGGCACCATCCCACTGACTGTATCCATCACTTCCATTTGTAACCAATAAAATTGTTGATTAAAGCGTGCTGAGCAGCAGAGTGACTGATGTTATTGTGTGTCTTTGTGTTAGAGAAGCTGAGCTGAAAAGAGACAGACTCAGCCCCAAGTCCTGGTCCTCAGGGAAGGGGAGGGCACCGCGCCCTGAGCTCAGGAGCTGGGTTTAACTCCCTCTGTCGACACCCCTCCAACCTGGACTCCCCATTTCCTCTCCTCGTTTCTCACTCCCACTCTTTCTCCTCATTTCCCTCCGTCTCTCTCTCTTCCACCACATCCCCCCTTCACTCTCCCTCGTCCCTCTCTCTCTCGCATGCACCCCCAACCCCGGTTTCTCCACCTGCATCCATTCTTCCCTCTCTCCCTCCCCCTCACTCTATCTCTCTCTCGCCGTCTCGGTCTCCCACGTGCAATTCCGTCTCTACCCCATTTTCCCTTCCTCCGACATGTCACCCCAACACACCAACCCCCAACACATACAAGCAGCCTCACCCCCAAACCAGCCCCAATCTTTGGTTCAGAGGAAGAGGGAAGAACCAGGGAGACAGAGTGTATCAGAGAGGGAGGGAGGGAGGGAGGGACAGCAGGGAGAGAGATTCAATCAAAGAGAAACGGAGGGAGGTGGGGAGAGGCAGACACTGAGGGAGGGGGATCGAGAGTGAGAGAACAGGGAGAGAGAGTGAAAGAGCGGGCAGAGAGAAGGGGGCAAGAGAGAGAGAGGGTGGGTGAGGGACAGAGAGAGAGAGAGAGAGAGGGAGACCGGAGGAGATAATGAGAGGGGCAAGAGAAAGCGTGAAACTGAGAGAGGAGCGAGGGAGGGAGCAAGAGAGAAAAAGAGACACAGAGAGAGAAGAGAGAGAGAGAGACAGCAAGAGGGAGAAAGGGGGCAAGACCTAGAGAGAGAGAGGAGCGAGGAAAGAGGGCAACAGAGATCAGAGAGGAGAGAGACAGAGAGAGAAAAAGAGAGGACAGAGAGAGAGATAGAGGTGGGAAAAGAGAGCGGGACGAGATGGATAGGGGGCAAGAGAGAGAGAAGAAAGAGTGAGAGAGGAGACGAGAGAGAGCAAGGACAAGAGAGATGATGATGAGAGAGAGGAAGGGGAAGAAGGAGAGAAGAGTGTGTGAGAGGGAGGTCGAGAGAGAGAGTGTGGGGAGAGAGAGAGTGAGGGGATGAGAGCGAGTGTGCGTACGAGGGGGCAAAAGAAGATGAGACAGAGAGAGAGGGAGACAAACAGAGCGAGAGGAAGCGAGGGAGGGAGAAAAGGGGTGAGAGAGAGAGGGAAAGAGTGGGCAAGAAAAAGATAGAGGAGAGCGAGAGAGAGGGGAGAGAGAGGGGAGGAAACGAAAGAGGAGATGGTGAGAGAGAGGGCAGGGCGAGAGCATGGGGAGGGTGAGAGAGAGGAGGGAGAAAGCGGGGAGGGCGAGAGAGGGAGAGAGGTTCGAGGGCGGGAGTGGGGTAGGGCTAGAGAGAGTAGAAGGAGAGAGAGGGGAGGGTAGGAGCAGGGAGGGCGAGAGAAGGGATGGCGACAGAGCGGAGGGCAATAGAGGGGAGGGCAAGAGAGGGGTGGGAGAGAGAGGGAGGAGGGCAGGAGCAGGGAGGGTGAGAGAGGGGAGGGTGAGAGAGAGGAGGGGGTGAGAATGGGGAGGGATAGAGAGGGGAGGGCAAGAAAGAGGGGAGGGTGAGAGAGACGGGTGGGCGAGAGTGGGGAGGGATAGAGAGGGGAGGGCGAGAGAGTGGAGAGCCAGAGTGGAGGGCGAGAGAGGGGAGGGTGAGAGAGGGGAGGAGGAAAAGGCGTGGAGGAAGAGAGAGGGCAGGGAATAGAGGGGAGGGGAAGAGAGGGGGAGGGCAAGAGAGGGGAGGGCAAGAGAGAAGGGGGGGCGAAAGAGGTGTGAGGACGAGGGATGGGGAAACGAGAGCGAGGAGGGGAGATAGAAGGAGGGAGAGAGGGGAGGAAGAGAGGGGAGGAAGAGAGAGGGGAGGGGAGAGAGGAGATGGCAAAAGAGGGGAGGGCGACCGAGGGGAGGGTGAGAGAGGGATAGAGGTGTGAGGGCGGGAGCGGGTTAGGGTGAGAGCGAGGGGAGGGAGAGAGTGAGTGGAGGAAGAGTGGGGGAGGGGAGAGAGGGAGAGGGAGAGAGGGTGTGGGCGAGAGAGGGGAGGGCAAGAGAGTGGAGGGAGAGAAAGAGGAGAGAGCAGGAGCGGAGAGGGTGAGAGAGGGAAGGGCGAGAGAGGGGAGGGAGAGAGGGTGAGGGGAAAGAGGGGATGGTGAGAGAGGGGAGGGCGAGAGACGGAGGAGGGCGAGAGAGGGAGAGGGGTGTGAAGGTGGGAGAGCGGTAGGGATAGAGAGAGGGGAGAGAGAGTGAAGGAAGAGAGAGGGGAGATGAGAGAGGGAGGGGGAGAGAGGGGTGTGCGAGAGAGAGGCAAGCGAGAGAGTGGGGGGCGACAGAGGGGAGGGCGAGAGATGGGAGGACGACAGAGGGAGGGAGAGTGTGAGGGGAGGGCAGGAGCGGGGAGGGTGAGAGAGGAGGGAGAAAGAGGGGAGGAAGAGAGAGAAGATGGTGTGAGAGAGAGGGGAGGGCGAGAGAGGGGAGGGTGAGAGATGGGAGGGCGAGAGAGGGGAGGGAGAGAGAGGGGAGGGGAGGAGAAAGAAGGGGGTGAGAGAGATGGCAGTGCGAGTGCGAGGGGAGGGCAAGAGGGAGGAGGGAGGGAGAAGGGCGGGCGAGAGAGGGGAGTGTGTGAGTGCGGCGGGAGAGAGAGGGGAGGGTGAGAGAGAGAGGGGAGGGTGAGAGAGAGAGGGGTGGGTGAGAGAGAGGGGAGGGTGAGAGAAAGGAGAGGGAGAGAGATGGCAGTGAGAGAGAGGAGAGGGCGAAACAGGGGAGGGTGAGAGTAGAGAGGGCAAGAGAGGGGGAGGGCAAAAGAGAGGGCATTGAGAGAGAGAGTGGAGCAAGAGAGAGGGAAGGGGAGAGAGGGAGAGGGAGAGAGGGGAGGGCTGCAGAGGGGAGAAAGAGAGGGGAGGGCTACAGAGAGGGGAGGTTGAAAGAGAGGAGAGGGTGAGAGGGAGGGGAGGTGGAGAGAGGGGTGGGTGAGAGAGAAGAGGGTGAGAGAGGGAAGGGAGAGAGAGGGGAGGGCGAGAGAGGGGATGGCGAGAGAGGGGACGGAGAGAGAGGGGACGGCGAAAGGGGGAGAGTGAAGAGAGGGGTGGGCGAGAGAGGGGCATGCGAGAATGGGAGTTCGAGAGAGGGGAGGGCAGGAGCTGGGAGTGTGAAAGAGGAGAGGGAGAGAGAGAGGGGAGGTCGACACAAGGGATGACGAGAGAGAGAGGGGAAGGCGAAAGAAGGGAGGATGAGAGAGAGGGGAGGAAACGAGAGAGGAGAGTGTGAGAGAGAGAGGGCAAGGCGAGAGAGGGGAGGGACAAAGGGGGAGGGCGAGAGAGAGAGTTGGGTGGAGAGGAGATGGCGAGAGAGCGGAGGGCGAGAGAGGGGAGGGTGAGAGAGGGGAGGGCGAGAGAGGGGAGTGAGAGTGATGGGAGGGAGAGAGAGGAAAGGGCGAAAGAGGGGAGTGAGAGTGATGGGAGGGAGAGAGAGGAAAGGGCGAGAGAGGGGTAGGGCAAAAATGGGATGTGCGCGAGAGTGTGGAGGGCGAGAGAGGAGAGCGCGGGAGAGGGGAGGGCGCGAGAGTGGAGAGAGAGAGAGGGGAGGGCGAGAGAGTCTAGAGGGAGAGAGGGGAGGGTGAGAGAGGGGTGGGCAAGAGAGGGGAGGGCGGGAGAGGGGAGGTGTAGAGTGGAGGGCGAGAGAGATGTGGGTGAGAGATGGGGAGGGTGAGAGAGGGGGAGGGCGAGACATTGGTGGGCGAGAGAACGGCGGGCAGGAGAGAGGAGGGAGTGAGAGTGGGAGGGGTTAGAGGGGGAGCGAGAAAGGAGAGGAGGAGATAGTGGGGAGGGGGAGAGTGGGGGCGGGAGAGATAGGAGATGAGAGAGTGGTGGAGAGAGAGGGGAGGGCAAGAGAGGGTGGAGGGTGAGAGCGCGGTGGACGGGAGAGGGGAAGGAGAGAGAGAGGGGAGGGCGAGAGAGGTGAGAGCGAGAGGGGGGAGCATGAGAGAGAGAGCAGGGCGAGAGAGAGGAGGACAAGAGAGCATGAGGGCGAGAGAGGGGGAGGGTGAGAGGCAAGCTGGGCAGGAGAGGGGTCGGCAAGAGAGAGGGGATGGCAAGAGAGAGGGGAGAGAGAGAGCCAGAGGCGAGGGAGAGAGAGAGAGGGAGGGCGAGAAAGGGTGAGGGCGAGAGAGGGTGAGGGCGAGAGAGGGGGAGGGAGAGAGGCAAGCTGGGCAAGAGAGGGGTCGGCAAGAGAGAGGGGATGGCGAGAGAGAGGGGAGAGAGAGAGACAGAGGAGAGAGAGGGCAAGAAAGGGTGAGGGCGAGAGAGGTGGGAGGGAGAGAGAGGGAGGGCAAGAGAGGGGAGGCGGGAGAGAGTGGGGATGGAGAGAGATAGGGGAGGGAGAGAGAGGGAGGGAGAAAGAGGCAAGGTAGAGCGAGGGGAGGGACAGAGAGAGGAGGGACAGAGAGAGGGAGAGCGGGAGACTGTAGGGCAAGAGAGAGGGGAGGGTGGGAGAGAGATAGAGTGAGAGAGGGGGAGGGAGAGAGTGAAGGGATGGAGAGAGAGAGGGGAGGGTGAGAGAGAGGTGGGTGGGAGATAGGGGAAGGAGAGACAGAGGAGAGGGGGAGAGAGAGAGGGAGGGCAAGATAGGGGAGGCGAGAGAAAGGGGAGGGAGAGAGAGTGGGGTTGGAGTGAGAGAGAGGGGAGAGAGAGAGGGACGGAGAGACAGGGGAGGGAGAGAGAGGGGAGGGACAGAGAGAGGGAGGGCGAGAGACTGTAAGGCAAGAGAGAGGGGAGGATGGGAGAGAGAGAGTTTGAGAGGGGGAGGGAGAAAGTGAAGGGATGGAGGGAGAGAGGGGAGGGCGACAGAGAGGCTCGTGAGAGCAGGGAGGGCAAGAGAGGGTGCAGGGCGAGAGAGGGGGAGGCCGAGAGAGTGGAGGGCGAGAGAAGGGAGGGTGAGAGAGGGGAGGGTGAGAGAGGTGCGGGGAAGAGTGGGGGACGGAGCGAGAGAGAGGAGGGAGAGGGGAGGTCGGGAGAGGGGAGGGCGAGAGATTGCAGGGCAAGAGATGGTAGGGCGAGAGAGGGGAGGGAGAAAGAGTGGAGGGAGAGGGAGGGGAGGGCTGAAGGGGAGGGCAGGAGAGGGGAGGGCAGGAGAGGGGATGGCGAGAGAGAGAGAAGAAGGTGAAAGAGGGGAGTGAGAGAGGGGAGGGTGAGAGAGGGGAGGGAGAGAGGGGAGGGTGAAAGAGAGGGGAAGGTGAGAGATGGGAGGGAGAGAGAGGAGAGGAGAGGGAGAGAGAGGGGAGGGAGAGAGAGAGGAGGGAGAGAGTCAGGAGGGAGAGAGAGGAGAGGAGTGGGAGAGAGAGGGGAGGGAGAGACGGGGAGGGAGAAAGAGGGGAGGAAGTGAGAGAGAAGGTTGAGACAGAGAGGGCAGGGCGAGAGAGATGGGAGGGAAAGAGAGGGGAGGGGGACAGAGAGGGGTGAGCAAGAGACAGGAGCGGGTGAGAGAGGGGAGGGTGAGAGAGCAGTGAGGGAGAGGGGAGGGCAAGCGATGGAAGGGCGAGAGAGTGGCGGCCGAATGGGGGGTGTGTGAGAGAGGGGAGGGAGAGAGAGAGAGAGAGAGAGGGGAGGGCGGGAGAGAGGAGGGCGAGAAAGATGGGAGGGTGAGAGACAGGTGGGCGAATGAGGGGCAGAAGAGAGAGGGGAGGGAGAGAGATGGAGAGGGCGGGAGTGAGGGGGAGGGCGCGAGAGGCGAGGGCGAGAGAGGGGTAGGGTGAGAGAGGGGAGGGCGAGAGAGAGGTTGAAGAGAGAGGGGACGGCTGAGGGAGAGGGGAGAGAGGGGCAGGGCGAGAGAGGGGAGGGAGAGAGGGGAGGGCGACAGAAGGGAGGGAGAGACAGGGGAGGGCGAGAGAGGTGTGAGGGCGAGAGGTGGGGAGGGGAGAGCGGAAAGGGGAGATAGGGGACGGGAGAGATGGGAGGGAGTGAGAGGGGGAGGAAGAGAGAGTGGTAGGGAAACAGGGGATGTCGAGATTGGGGAGGGCGAGAGAGGGGGAGAGGGAGGGAGGAGTGAGGGCGGGAGAGGGGTAGGGCGAGAGAAAGGGGCGGGAGAGAGTAGAGGAAGAGAGGGGGAGTGGACTGGGGGGAGAGAGGGGGTGGTTGAGAGAGGGGAGGGCGAGAGAGGGGTGAGGGCAAGAGAAGGACAGGAGAATGAGGGGTGGGTGAGAGAGGGGAGGGAGAGAGAGAGGGGAGTGCGAGAGAAGGGAGGGGGGAAGAGGGGAGGGCGATAGAGAGGGGAGGGCGAGAGAAAAGGGAGGGCAGAAGAGGGGAGGGCGAGAGAGAGGGGAGGGCGAGAGAGGGCAGGGTGAGGGAGGGGTAGTGCGAGAGAGAGTCGAGGGAGAGAGCGAGGTTGAAGAGAGAGGGGAGGGGAGAGAGGGAGGGGGAGAGAGGGGCATGGCGTGAGAGGGGAGGGAGAGAGGGGCGGGCAACAGAGAGGGGTGGATGAGAGAGCGTGGATGGGGAGAAAGGGGAGGGCAAGAGAGGGGAGGGCGAGAGAGAGCTTTGGGCAGAAGAGGGAAGGGTGAGAGAGGGAAGTGCGAGAGAATGGAGTGAGAGAGGGGGGACAGCGGAAGAGAGGGGAAGAGGGAGAGAGAGGAGGAAGTGAGAGAGAGGGCAGGATGAGAGAGAGGGGAGGGCGTGAGACGGGAGGGAGAGAAAGCGGGAAGGAAGAGAGAGGGGAGGGAAGAGAGGGGAGGGGGAGAGAGGATGAAGGCGAGAGAGGGGCGGGCGAGAGATGGGTCGTCAAGAGAGGTGTGAGAGCGAGAGACGGGGAGGAGAGAGTGGGGAGGGGAGACGGGGAGGGAGAGAGGGGAGGGAGAGAGAGGGGGAGGAAGAGAGAGGGGAGGGGAGAGACAGGATGGCGAGAGAGGGGACGGCAAGAGAGGGATAGGATGACAGAGGGGGAGGGTGAGAGAGGGAGAAAGGTATGAGGGCAGGAGAGGGGTAGGGTGAGAGAGAGGGGAGGGAGAGAGAGTGGAGGATGCGAGAGGGGAGGGGAGAGAGGGAGGGGGAGAGAGGTGGAGGGCGTGAGAGGGGAGGGCGACAGAGGTGAGGGAGAGAGGGGGGAGGACAGGAGCAGGCAAGGTGATACAGGGAAGGCCGAGAGAGGGAAGGGAGAGAGAAGGAAGGGCGAGAGTGAGGGGATGGCGAGAGGAAGAGGGGAAGGCAAGAGAGGGCAGGGTGGGAGAGTAGGGATGAAGAGAGGAGGGAGTGAGAGAGAGAGCAGGGCGAGAGTGAGGGGTAGGCGAGAGGGAGGATGGAGAGAGAGGTGTGAGGGTGGGAGAGGGGTAGGGCGAGAGAGAGTGGAGGAAGAGAGAGGGGAAGGGAGAGAGGGAGGGGGAGAGAGAGGGGGAGGGGAGAGAGGTGCGGGCGAGAGAGTGGAGTGCGAGAGAGGGGAGGGCGACAGAGGTGAGGGAGAGAGAGGGGAGGACAGGAGCAGGCAAGGTGATACAGGGAAGGCCGAGAGAGGGAAGGGAGAGAGAAGGAAGGGCGAGAGTGAGGGGATGGCGAGAGGAAGAGGGGAAGGCAAGAGAGGGCAGGGTGGGAGAGTAGGGATGAAGAGAGGAGGGAGTGAGAGAGAGAGCAGGGCGAGAGTGAGGGGTAGGCGAGAGGGAGGATGGAGAGAGAGGTGTGAGGGTGAGAGACAGGGAGGGGAGAGCGGGGAGGGGAAATGTGGGAGGGAGAGAGGGGAGGAAGAGAGGGGGAGGGGGAGAGAGGGGTGGGGAGAGAGGGGATGTCGAGAGAGGGGAGGGCGAGAGAGGGGGAAGGTGAGAGAGGGAGAGAGGTGTGTGGGCGGCAGAGGGGTAGGGCGAGAGAGAGGGGAGGGAGAGAGAGTGGAGGAAGAGAGAGTGGAGGCAAGATAAGGACAGGAGAGAGAGGGGTGGGCGAGAGAGGGGAGGGAGAAAGAGGGGAGGAAGAGAGAGAGGAGGTTGTGACAGAGAGGGCAGGGCGAGAGAGAGGGGTGGGAAAGAGAGGGGAGGGGGAGAGAGGGGGAGACAGGGAGAGGGGGAGAGAGGGGAAGGGAGAGAGGGAGAGGGGGAGGGAGAGAGAGGGGGAGAGGGAGAGTGCATAGTGAGGGAGCGAGGGGGGAGAGAGGGGAGAGAGAAAAAAAGAGAGGTGGGGTGAGAGAGAGAGGGGAGACAGTGATAGAGTGGGGGAGAGAGGGGGAGACAGAGAGAGGGAGAGGAAGAGAGGGAGAGGGGGAGAGAGAGGGAGCGAGGGGGAGAAAGAGAGAGGCAGAGAGGGGGAGAGAGATGGAGAGAGGGGGGAGAGAGAGAGGGAAGAGAGAGAGATGGGGGGAGAGAGAGGGGGCAGAGAGAGAGGGGGACAGAGAGAGACGGGGAGAGAGAAAGAGGGAGAGAGAGAGGGGGAGAGAGGGAGAGAGAGAGAGGGGGGAGAGAGGGGGAGAGAGAGTGGGGGAGTGGGAGAGGGGAGAGGAAGAGGGGTAGAGGGGGAGAGAGACAGGGGAGAGAGAGAGGGGGAGAGAGGGGGAGAGCGAGAGGGAGGAGAGAGAGGGGGAGAGGGAGGGGGAGAGAGAGGGGGAGAGGGAGGGGGAGAGAGAGGGGGAGAGAGGGGGGAGAGAGGGGGGAGAGAGAGAGGGGTGAGAGAGAGGCGAGAGAGAGAGAGAGGAGGGAGAGAGAGAGGAGGGAGGGAGAGGGGGAGAGAGAGAGGGGGAGAAAGAGAGGGGGAGAAAGAGAGGGGGGAGAGAGGGAGAGAAAGAGAGTGGGGAGAGAGGGGGGGAGAGAGATGGGGGAGAGAGGGATGGGGAGAGGGAGAGGGGAGAGGAAGAGGGGGAGGGGGAGAGGAAGAGGGGGAGGGGGGAGAAGAGAGGGGGAGAGAGCGAGGGGGAGAGAGAGAGGGTGGGAGAGCGAGAGAGAGTGGGAGAGAGGGGGGAGAGAGAGAGGTAGAGAGAGGGGAAGAGAGGGAGAGAGAGGGGGAGAGAGAGAGAGAAACAGAGGGGGAGAGAGAGGGTAGAGGTGGAGAGGGAGGGGGAAGAGAGAGGGGGAGAGAGAAGGGAGAGAGAGAGTGAGGGAGAGGAGAAGAGGGAGGGGGGAGATAGAGGGAGAGAGGTGGAGAGGGAGGGGGGGGAGAGAGAGAGGGGGTGAGAGAGGGGGATAGAGAGAGGGGGAGAGAGAGAGAGGGGGAGAGAGAGAGAGAGGGAGAGAGAGAGAAGGGGAGAGAGAGGGAGAGAGGGGAGGGGGGGGAGAGGGGGAGAGAGAGAGGGGGAGAGAGGGGGAGAGAAAGAGAGAAGGGGGAGAGAGAGAGGGGGAGAAGGAGAGGGGGAGGGGAGAGGAAGAGGGGGAGAGGGGGAGATAGAGGGGGGAGAGAGAGAGGGTGAGAGAGAGGGGGAGAGATAGGGGAGAGAGGGGGTGAGAGAGAGGGGGAGAGGGAGAGTGGGAGAGGTGGGAGAGAGAGAGGGGGAGAGAGGGCGGGAGAGGGAGAGGGGAAGAGGGGGAGAGATAGAGGGGGAGAGAGAGAGGGAGGAGAGAGGGGGAGAGAGAGGGTGGATAGAGAGGGCGAGAGAGAGAGGGAGAGAGGGAGAGGGGAGAAGTGGGAGAGAGAGAGAGGGGGAGAGGGAGAGGGCGAGAGGGAGAGGGGAGAGAGAGAGAGAGGGGGAGAGGGAGAATTACAGAAGAACATCTTCTTCTCGTTCTGTTCCCTCTGTATCCTTTTCCCTGGGATTGGGCCCCTGTCCATTGACGGATTATTCAAGCATTTTCTTCCACTTGGTACATGAAGAATTTTGAAAGCTTCACAAAGCTGGAGACTGGGGTCTCTTCTGTTTCACTGAATTTCATTCCGTCATCTGCCTAAGCCTGATGTCTGAGAAGCCCTGATCTATGTTCATAGAGACTGCTTTGGGTGAGACTTGATCTGACAACTGTGGCATTTTCCCATGCCTCCTTGAAAACACCAAAAACTCAGGGGATAGTACAGAAAAGTAGCGATAATGAAGGAGCAGCCCATGATCTCGCTGAACAGCGAGGCAGGGCTCGATGGGCTGAGTGGCTGCATGTGTTATTTGTATTTGTTAAATTTAAAATGAAAATATTCCTTCTTGTGTTCACTTGGTGAATAGACCATAAGACCATTAGACAGAGGAACAGAAATCAGGCCATTCAGCCCATCGAGTACTCTCCTCCATTCAATCGAGTACTCTCCTCCATTCAATCATGGCTGATAAGTTTCTCAATTCCATTCTCCCGCTTGCTCCCTGTAAGCCTGGATCTCCTTGATACTCAAGAACCAATCTATCTCAATCTTAAATATACTCAATCACACGTTGGCCTCTCCAGCTTTTTGAATTCCACCACTCTCTCGCTGAAGAGGTTTCTCCTGATCTCCAATCTAAAAGGTCTTTCTTTTACTCCACAGCCAGGGTATGTTTCTATTTGTGATGCCAAAACTCAGAGTTGATCAACTTCTGGAACTTGGTGCCCAAGATACGGTGGTGATCAGTAATTGAGTCGACCCACGAATGAGGTTGTAATGTTTCTACTGACTAAAGGCCACAATTGGTCAGAGAACAATCGAGGAAAATATTGAAAATACATTTTTCAACATCAATCCAGTTTAGCAATGTGTAATTAAGCATATTCCTCAAATAAGTGAGGAACCACATGTGAATACAATCGGAAAATCTTACATCACGGCCAATTTGTCAACCGCTGAGGTATAACTCATGATATTGGGATCCCTACCAACATACCGCTCCAGTGGTGCAATCGGTCAGGGCGCGATCCTTATAAAGCAGTATGTCGGTGAGCGCAATGCCGAGGTTGTGAGTTCCAGCCTCACCTGGAGCCGTTTTATCTACTCATGACCAAAGTGTCTGTCAGAAAATACAAGTTTGTCTGGATTGACTAATGATCTTTCCTGCGAATTGCCTCGGCCATCAACCAACTCATTCTAGAAACATCCTTGTAACGTGACGAAATATCTGGGGAGAAACATGAGCTGGTGATCTTGTTCAGCTTGAAAATGCTTCGAAACAGTGGACTGCTTCCATTTAAATTGCGGGCAAGTAATGTTTAGTTGGTATTTCTTTATTTAACTAGCTACAAACTCACACAGGTCAATGTAATAATCAAAAAGGAATTAGATTTATCTCATTGAACCGTGTGACTGTTATATTCAGCTTTGCTTGGAATATTTGTCTGATTAAATTAAAGAACTGCTGAGAGGAAGAGGATCAAAATGCAAATAGACAGAACCGTGTTTCTGGGTTTCTTGGGTGGAGATCAGAGTGTATCAAATGGACCTTGCATCACCTGAATGTGATCAAACCTTTAAGGCACCAGGGTAAAGTAGGAATTGAGTCTCATCGATATGGTTAACTTCAGACTCACAGAGATCTAACTTTTCAAAACTCTCAGCTGTTTTCATACTCAATCTTAGACCAACTGCTGGCATATACACTAGATCAACCTCGGGAACATGGTGCCCAAGATACGGTGGTGATCAGTAATTGAGTCTATCCCTGAATGAGATTGTATGTTTCTACTGACTAAAGACCTCAATGGCTCAGAGAACAATTGAGGAAAATGTTTAAATAACCTTTTTCAATATCAATCCAGTTTAGCAATGTGTAATTAAGCAAATTCCTCAAATAAGTGAGGAACCACATGTGATTACAACCGTAAAATCTTACATCACGGTCAATTTGTCAACCGTTGAGGTATAACTTGTGATATTGGAGCTGCTTGCAGTGTGCAGCTCCAGTGGCACAACTGGGCAGCGCGCAGTGCTTATATAGTAGTATGGTGGTGTGGGCAATGCCGAGGTTGTAAGTTCGATTCTCACCTGGAGTGGTTTCATCTACTCATGACCAACGAGTCTGTTGGAAAATACAAGTTTCTCGGGATTGCCAAATGACCTTTCCTGAGAAATGTCTCGTCCATCACCCAACTTATCCAGGAAATATTTGAACTGGGGGGAAACATGAGCAGGTGATCTTGTTCAGCTCGAAAATGCTACTAAACAGCGGACTGCTTCGATTTAAATTGCGGGCAAGCCAAGGGTACAGTGACTTTACAAAACTATCAGCTTTTTTCATACTCAATCTTAAGTGTTCAATAATCTTCTTCACATGTGACGCCACAGAAATTCGAAATTCCCCGATGTACCATGTCTCAAGGCATCCTTTCCTGCAACGTATAAGATAGACAGCGTTGGCTGAGTCACACGAGTACCTGCCACTTGCACGGTGGGAGGTGTCCACACGTGTTCCGACTTGACTCAGCAAGGATCCATAATAATCTCCTCAGGGGATCACACGTTCTTCAACAGATAAAGGAAACCTGATCAGGGACTCACAGGTTAATTAAGCTATTAGTGACAGTCCATTGCACACAACAATTAGTCTTTATAATCATGCAGCCTCTCTCAATCAAAAAATGCCAGGCAACTTCCAAACATTTTAAAACTATTAATACCAATGCATACATATTTATTTACTTTCATTATTTGTTATCAGCCATTTAAAACTAATTATTACCAAAATCTAACCGGTAATCATTGTTGAAATCCAATATCTCCAGCTGTAGATGTGGAACGATATCTCAGTACATCAGCTGTTACAAACAATATTGCACTCTACAATCTCCTAATCTTAGCAAAAAATAATTTTAAGTGTGGAATCTTAGCTGGATTGAATTAGTTGTGAGAAAAAGTGCAGTCTGAAGAAAGGTCACTGGGCCCAATTATTAACACTGATTTCTCCCCAAAGATGCTGCCAGACCTGTTGAGTTATTTTCCAGCAATTACTGATTTTGTTTGTGATTTCCAACATCCAGTTTTGTTTACATTCTTGTACTGATTGTATTTCACTTCAATTTTAACATTTCTACATTTCTGATTATTCCAATAAGAGCCAAGAATTTTTCATGTTAAGCATTATTTAAATTTCACGTGTTCCTTGTGTAAATAAACCAGAATTAACAAATGTTTGTCCTATGCTTTTACAATAGATCTTGAATTCTTAGAAATCACAATTTTTTGAAAATGAGGGAAGTTGTCTTTCGCTGAGTAGTCACATTGAATGGCTAATGCTTTATTTCCAATTCATGTGCATTACAAAACAGATTAAATTTAATTTATGCAGATGAAGAACTGCTTCAAACAAATTGACTTACTTGATTATCATGAGATTTATGTTTATTTAAGACCATTGTTGCTTCGTTCCATCATTATTAGAAATTACGAATTCTTTTTATCAGTCCATTACACACTGGAACTGTCTAATACAATCCTAGTCCAATTATAACAATAAATATCTGAGCAGTTATCCCTGCGAATGTATGTGATTATAGTCCTGCCCTTCCTGCATGGGAATATTATCGAGGGCTCTGGTAATTTGTGTACTAGTAGACCAGGAGCCATGGGTTCAATTCCCACCTTCAACAGAGATGTGTCAAAACACCTCAGAATTGATTAGAAAATATCCAAGTGTCTATTGAATTGCTTTTCAACCAACATTGTCTCAACTTGTAACTGTTGTTCATTATAATGATCACAACATCTTGAATTTATTTGCTTCACATCACTGATTAAAGTATGAATGTTATTACGCTGCTTCTAAATACCTCTCAACTTTTAATAACTTTGCAGTCTTAAAGATTCTATGGTGTAAATAGAATCTTTACTCTGAGGGGGAAAGATTTAAAAGGGGTCTGAGGGGCAACTTTTCCACACAGTGTGTTTCACATATTGGGATGAGCTGTGAGAGGAAGGGCAGTGGCTGGTACAATTACAACATCTAAAAGACTTTTGGACAGTTTATTGGATAGAAAACGTCCAAAGGGGTATGGGACAAACACAGGGAAATGGGACAAGTTGAGTTTAGGAAACCTGGCCGGAATGCCAAGTTAGGCTGAATGGCCGGTTTCCGTGCTGTATCAGTCTAGCATTCTACAATTCAAACTTCACTGTGATTGGTAAAGGAAAGAACAAACGGGTGTTAATTCTACTTTTTGTCCATAAAAAAGTGACATGAATTTTAAATAATTTTTTCGCATGAAATAGTTCACTCTTATTGTGATTAGAAATACAATGAATGTGAGCATTGAATTAAAATATAATTAAATCAATTCAACTATGTTTCCATGGTTAAAATAAAAATTGATATTCAAGATCATTGTGAGTTTGTACATTGCAATATTTTCACATTTCTTCATGTACTGAGTCATTATTACACATTTATAGCCCCTACTGAACTGAACAATAATTAGATATTAGCAACACTTAGATTTTCGAAAATCTATCAGTACACTTAGAAGAAGGAGAAATTTAATTTTGCTACATGACTGTGCAATGTGCAGACATGAACAGGAATTATTGCAGTAAAAAGTCGTTACAGTTTTCTGAATTCATAAGGCTGAGATTACTGTGATTATTCAAATGAGCAAAAGTCAGTTTGCAAAGCATGTTGGATGCAAAATGATTGGTTCCATTGTAGGATACTTGACCTGAAAACAATAGCATTGTTGCAATGGATTAAATTATAATATGGATTAAAATAATATATGGGTCTGACGATACACGTTAGAAAGACAAACAAATTATTCTGCAATTATTATATGGATAATGAATTCCTAATAAATGTTGTATTCCGAAAAAATAAATTGACTCAATATTTTAAAAACACTTTGCTCTGATGTTGATTAGACGTACATTAAGATGGGTAAACTGAAGACTGAAATATAATACTTAGATTGATGGATTGAGGACAATAAATGAGCCATTCGGTAGGTATTGAAAAGAATTTTTTTTTTCAAAATGCAGACAATACAGAAGTTATGTATTTAATTCAATTAGTTTACTTGTAGAAACATGTGTTTTTAATTTATGTAATTTTATTCTGATCGATGTTCAAACATTTGTGTCTGAATTAAGAAGAAAATAAAAAGATAATGAAAGTGAATATGAGAGTGACCACAAGATACAGTCCATGACATTTGATAGAAAAAGGAATTTGCATAATCTCGTGACTATTTAGTGTTAATAAATAATTTACTTCTCAGGTACTGAAGCAATCCAAGTCCAAGTACAACAAGATCTGGACAATATCCAGGCTTGGGCTTACAGGTGGCAAGTAACATACATGACACACAAATGCAGGCTATCACATATAAGACATAACCTAACCACCATCCCTTGACATTCGATGGTGTTACCATGACTGAACACCCACTATCAACATTATCCTGTGGATAATCATTGATCAGGAACTGAATTGGTCTCCCCACGTAAACACAGTGGCTAAAAGAGTAATTCAACTCCTGGCTCCTGAAATCCTGTTCAAACGCTGCCAGGCACAAATCAGGTGTGTGATGGAATACTCCCCACTTGCCTGGATGAGTGCAGCCCTAACAACACTCAAGAAACTTGATACCAGCCGGAATAAAGAAGCCCGCTTGATTGGCACTGCTGCTACTGAGCATCAGTGATGGTGAGGGTGGATGCTTGTGGATGTCCTAGCTGCAATCTCTGTCTCTTCTTATTAACAAAGTTAAAAGAATATTACATTGCTCAACTTTCTCATCAAAACCGAGTACAGTATTCACCTCAGCCCTCTTTTATACCAACCAGCAGCATTTCCACCACCAATAGCAGCTCCTCTTAAAATATTTTGTCAGTAACTTGTAATTAACTGGTTACTACAATTACAACTAAAAATGTGTTGCTGGAAAAGCACAGCAGGTCAGGCAGCATAACAGGAGCAGGAGAATCGACGTTTGGGGCATGAGCCCTTCTTCAGGAAGGTCCTGAAGAAGCAGTGAACCAAATTTTGAGATGATCTTTCTGAACATAATATAGATCAGGTTAAAACTGAAATAGGTGTCTTACACGGCTTGCTGCAAAGACACAGATAGTAGAATCTGAGGTGATCATGAGTATGTGGAGGTGAATGTGGGAGACAAGCTGGGACTGTATTGGATTAGTCATGGTGAGAGGCAACAAATGCTGGATGCAGGGTTTCAGTAGCTGATGGACTGACGCTGAGGTTAGCCATCGGAAACTGAGCAAGTGACCACCATCTAATAGGACAGAGAAACTGATCCATCAGCCTGAAACTGACTGACCACGTGGCTGTCAGTGACTCCAACACAAGTGAATGGAAACATTGCTCAGAGCCTGTTTCTGTAGCAAACAACACAACCAGGAAATGGAAAGTGAATAATTAGCTGAAAACAAGGCAACTGCTCTGGTAGAGTCAAAATCATTCAATGTTCAGTTATTGAACATTATTGACTCTCAGAATATTCTAACCTGCAGATTCACAGTAAAAGCGGAAAGTAAACAACATTCTTGGCAAAGACATAATGAACCAACTGCTTGTATAAAAACAGCTCAGAACAAAGGGGCTGAATCCTCCACAAACTGACAAACAGAGATACCATTAGATTTATAGATAGTGATTAGACTTCTTTAGAAAAACACTTCCCTGCTTATGGTGTGTTGTAGAAACCATTCTCAGTGTGAACTGCCACTTATTTCCTTTGAAAAGAATCTCTGTTTCCCCTCAGAAAAGCAGGTGTGTCACGCACTTACAGACTGACTTACAGACAAAGGAATCCTGATCAGGGACTCGCAGATTAATTAAGCTATTAGTGACAGTCCATTGCACACAACAAGAGCTTAGACCACAACAGATTCTAGTGAAACCAACAATGCAATGTAAAAGGTGAATAAGTCTTTAGAATCATGCAGCCTCTCTCAATCAAATAATCCCAGTCAACCTCCAAACACTTTAAAACTATTAATACCAATGTATACATATTTATTTCCTTTCCTAATTTCCTCCAAAAAATATATCTGATTATTCTCTTCAAAATATATTTTAAATGGTCAATTCATAATCACAATTCATTTCCAATTATTCTTAGTACAAAACAACTTGCAAACTAAAGTAGTTTTGATGTTAATAATGACACTGGAAACTTTGTTATGTTCAAATATCGTTTTGGTTCATTATTGCAGTGAAGCTAAAATTAAAGTCTATTTATTTTCTCTGATACCCTTCCATTACTTTATTCCCTAATAAGAATGCCCATTGTGTAATGGGTGACAAACATTGAATAAAATTGAATTTTCATTGCAAGAACTTGTACAAATCATCACATATTATTCAGTTCATTCATTGTCGTTGATTATCAGTTATTTTCACTGCATGATCACGTTAAATTCACTTTAATAGTCACAGTAGAATATTCACCTCTATAGATATGTAAAGTAAATGTCAAATTATTAATGTTTAAAGTCAAACCAAATTCACATTCCAGGAATGACAGGATGTGTTACATTATTATGGGAAACAGGAACAAGTGAAGGTGGTGGCTCTCAAACGTGAGGGCTTAAAGCCAAAGTGCCAGGTGGTAGTTACAGTGAGGGGAGGTACCTAGTGCCCCGCTCTCCTCAGAAGCCAGTGAGGATGGTGACACTGACTGGAGCAGGTTAGATGAGAAAGCGCCCACGTATGGACAGAGGGACGGCAATGGGTGGGATGACCCACCGCCCTGCAAGGCCCAGAAGGCCGTGTTTATGGCACCGCAGTGCATCAAAATTCAAACTTTGACAGACAGGAGGGGGGCAAGAAAGGGAACTGACAGAAACCAAATTGAACCGTTTACCCGGCTGAACGAAAGGTGTTGGTGATGAACACCCAGCCTGATAGAGAAATGGTATTAATGGGCATTATTGGGAGAATACAGATGAATTAGTTGAGGTACAGTCTCACTGATGATGGTGTCAGCCAATATCTCTCAGGCCAAGATGCCCCGACGTGTACAGCAGAATCTGTCCCGGCAATGAGAGGGTGAAGGTGTGAGCTGGTTCCCCCCAGTGCACAGCCGATCAGTGTCTCCAGGCATTTACAGATATTACAGGGACACACTGGGGAGGGGACAGGCTGAATGGGCTAAAATAACCTTGGTGACTCAGGGGCCCAAGGGTAATATCGAGGATCATACAGAGAGGAAGCCTGAGGTGTGCAACGACCACGGGGGATTACCAAACCCCAACCTGTGATGATGAAATAGGTTTGATGTATTTAAAAGATGACATGGGACCCTATTTAACTGTAATTATGAACGTGGGACTGCCAGTGGGAGATAATCCTAACTACATTCTGAATTGGGCCATGAGAGCTGAGGCAAACTCAGAAACACAGGGGAATAGCTGCAGTACAGGGAGGGTAACCAGACCCACAATGTTACAAGTGAAGCACGAAAGGGCACATAGACAAGGATCGTATGCAGAGAGAGGGAGATAGATGTTCACATTGTGTGTGTGCATGAGTTCACGTAGGCAAATGCATAGCCCATGAATATTCATTGATGCTGTGTTTGGGAACCAGCAAAACATAACATTAATACAGGAGCATCTACATCAGTTACCGATACGGATTTGCCCCTCACCCCTCAATTACTAAAATGAGAGCAGTTGGAGAGGGAATCGAGGAAGCTTGGATGAAATAAACCTGTCCCAGTGCTGATCATGGATATGGCAAAATACATTCAGATATGGGAGTGTGAAACTGAGGAAGGGACCATTCTGGGAGTTGCCAGTTAAGAACAGTTCGGAACAACTATTGATGCAGAGACACTAACTCTAATATGGGAACAACCTGGCCAGGCCCGGAACAGGAAGCAACGGAGATGCGACATCTCCAGAGTAGTTGCCTTGCTGGGAGACTGGAACAGTCAGGGAATCTGGGGAGTTATAGCTAGGACCCAAACAGCAGGGCGGGTAACTCAAACAGGAATGTGGGTTATTATCTATGGATCCTGTAAAGGTCGAGGGCCCTCTCACTGCCCACACAAACCGGATCACATTAAAGCTGGGGCTGAGGAGACAATAATTGTGACAGTAACAGATTGAGAGAAGCAGGGAATAGTCAGACCAACAGTATCCCAGACTAACTCACAGAAGCCGAACGGCTCATCCCACCTCACTATTGAGTATACCGCCCTCAGTAATTCCTCCACTGAAGAGTATCCTACAGTAGCGAACCACACCACTTTATTTAATGGATTAAAATTGCAACAGAATACAGTCTCAGCCCTTGATATTGTGAATGGGTTCTTGTGGACCTAGAATGGCAGAATAAGCTAGTATCTACTGTCTGAGGAAAGCAGTGACCTCAGGGATCCCATAATATTCCAGTATATCCCACCGATACATGGCTGATCGAGTTCGTCGATTTAATCTTCCCAACACCTCATTACCTCAGTTGGAGAGAAAGAACATATCCGGATATTACACAGAGTATTGGGTCAGGTCAGGCAGGCCGGGCTTAAAATTAACCCACAGAGCGTGGGAAGGTCAGGAGAGATGTACCTGGGACATCACATCAGGGAGATCAAATCATGAAGGGAGGGGGACAATCCCAGTGAAACAAAAGACCATGATTTAAAATCTATCTACCCGCACACCGCGAAGGGGGTAAGGCAATCATTAGGATTGTTTAATTATTGGACGACTTTTGTGGAGAATTTCCCAGAAATGGCAGAACCATCACGAGGCCTGACAGAAGCAGGGGCATTAGCCAGGGGTCAGGGCGTCAGCATATACACAGAGAGACAGCATGCCTTTGGTATAGTTCATGACCAAGTGATAGCCTGGGCTCGGTGACGGTACATCACCCTGTCTGCGGCACATACAGCATTAAGGACAGGTCAGAGAGTTAGTGGAAGCAGCTAACTTTCCCAGTGAAGCAGCAATAATGAAGATTATAGCTCACAGGAAAGTAGAAACCTCACGCCAACGGGGCAGTGAGTATGTGAGTAAGGCAGGTGAATACACAATAGACAATAGGTGCAGGAGTAGGCCCTTCTGCCCTTCGAGACAGAACCACCATTCATTATGTTGATGGCTGAACATCTTCAATTAGTATCCTGCTCCTGCCTTATCCCCATTCCACTATCCTTAATAACGTTATCCAACTCTTTCTTGAAAGTGACCTGAGACCTGGCCTCGACAGCCTCCTGGGGCAGAGCATTCCATACACCCACCACTCTCTGGGTGAAGAAGTTTCTCCACAACTCTGTTCTAAGTGGCCTACCCCTTATTTTTAAACTGTGTCCTCTGGTTCGGGACTCACCCATCAGCGGAAACATGCTTCCTGCCTCCAGAGTGTCAAATCCTTTAATACTGACTGAAACAGTGCAGACATTTGAGGAGATAGCAATGGCCGTAGCTACAGAAGTGAGAGAGGAAGGTTTAAAGATATTCCCAGAAATAGTCCCACAACAGGAGAAACAGGAATGGGAAAAGAGAGGGGCAGTAATAGGACACGTCAGAGTCTGGATGACCCAGCAGTGCCACTACACTGTATAAGACAAACATTATTAAAAACATATCATGGGCTGGCCCATATTGGGGTGGATAAAACACAATATCAGATGATCCACTATAATCCTTGCCTAGAACAGGGAAAAATACAGCAAGGTTTTGCCGAAGGTGTGTAGTCTGTACACAGTGTGAGCCAGGGAAAGCAATAAAATGGAGGCAGCAGCAGTGACCCCAGGGGCCCATGGGAACAATTACAGATGGATTTTACACACACAGCCATCCCAATCCGAGGGAAGTCCTGCTGGGTTTTAATAAATAGGTTTACTCAGTGGGTGGAAGCATTCCCCTGCAGATTCTGACCAAGGGACAAATGTTACAGGGAACATAGCTAAAGGGCTATGTGCCCTGTTTGGTACTGAACAGAAATCTCATCCCCCATACCACACCCAGAGCTCTGGGACAGTAGAAGGAATGATGCAGATACTGAAAGCTAGTCTGACTAAGGCTCACTCAGAGACAGGACAGCGATGGGTTAGAGTACTACCCAGCAGCCTAATGAAACTAAGGACAACCCCAGCAAAGCGGACGGGACTGTCCCCCTTTGAATTAGTGACTGGATGGACAATGCAGATGCCACAAGGTATGGTAGTGGGAGGGCCGGAGATGTGTGGTAGTGGGAGGGCCGGAGATGTGTGGTAGTGGGAGGGCTGGAGATGTGCAATGACAAGTATAGGGTTAAACCATTTGTGAAAGAACTGGCAAAGCAGCTGCATGAGCTGAGAGAATCAGAGACTGGGAAAGGGAACGTGGAAATATCCGAGCTGACATTCCAAACCCTGGAGTTCAGGTCAGGGGGAAAATATCACTGGAACCTATGAAGTAAACACATCAAAATGTTGGACTTATCTGGGGGAGCCAGAGAGGGACCTCTCCCATCATGTATTAGTAAGGAGCTCTGAATAAACGTTCATCAAGCTGCTCAACACAGAACTCAAGGCTTCTCTTTGATATTTCTCCCAGCAACAGTTGTGCAGGAACATGTTGCTGGCTGGAGGTCTATGGCTGGTGCTGTTCCACAAGGATCAGAACTGGGACATCTGTTGCTTGTAATGTATATAAATGAAAAGTTTGAAAATGTAAACGATTTAATTAGCAAGTTTGTAGATGGCACAAACTGTTGAAGTTGTGAATCGTGAAGAATGATGTGAAAGGATACAGCAAAAAAGAGATGAGTCAGAAAGTTTTGTGGAGAAATTGCAGATATATTTTAATTCAGACAAGTGTGAGGTGATGCGTTTTGGAAGCTGAATGATCCCTGAAAGTGGTGAAGGAGGTGAATGACAGGCTTGCCTTCTTCTGTCAGGGGAGTGAATATAAAACTATAATCAGGCCACCTTTGGGGTATTGTGTGCCGTTTTGATCACAACATTATAGGAAGAAGGTGAAGGCTTTTGGTAAGGTGGAAACAGGTTTGCCAGGATGTTGCCTGGATTGGGAGAGGTTAGAAAATCTTGGATTGTTCTCTTTGGAAAGTCAATGGCTGTGGGGTGACCCAACTGGCACAGACAGACTTTGTAAACGATGGTTTACTACTGAAATTGTTAAGAAGAAAGAGGCTTTTGTGTTGATGAGGCAAAATGGTACAGATGAAGCAATAAAGAGTTACAGATCAGCTGGGAAGGATTTAAGGAGAGAGTTAAGAAAAGCAAAGGGAGAACACGAGCAGTCTTTTGCAAACAGAATAAAGGATAACCCTGAAATTTTCTCTAGGTATGTGAAGAATAAAAGGATGATTGGGGTAGGAATAGGGCTAATCAAAGACAGAAGTGGGAAGTTGAGTGTGTGAGTGTGGATCCTGCAGAGATCGGAGGAGTGCTAAATGAACATTTCTCATTGGTGTTTACACAGGAAAAGGAGAATATTGTAGAGGACAAAAATGTGGTACGAGATATTAGACTAGAACGGATTAAGGTTAGTTATGCACAGGTGTTATCAATTCTAGAAGGAGTGAAAGTAGACAAGTCCCCAGGCCGGATGGGGTTTATCCGTGGATTCTCTGGGAAACTAGGGAGGAGATAGCAGAGCCTTTGGCTTTGATATTTGAGTCATTATTGTCTTTGGGTTTAGTACCCGGGGACTGGAGGATTGCAAATGTTGTGCCCTTGTTCAAGAAGGGCAGCAGAGATGACCCAGGTAATTATAGACCATTGAGCCTTATTTCCATTGTAGGAAAGGTTTTGAAAAGGATTATAAGAGATAACAGCTATAATCATCTAACAAACAACAATTTGATTTCAGATAGTCAACATGGTTTTGTCAAGGGCAGGTCGTGTCTCACAAACGTCATTGAGTTTTTTGAGAAGGTGACCAAGCATTTAGATGAGACTAGGGCAGTTGTCGTGGTATACATGGACTTCAGTAAAGCCTTTGATAACGTTCCACATGGTAGGCTGTTAGAGAAAATGCAGAGGCATGGAGTTGAGGGTGATTTAGCAGTTTGGATTAGAAACTGGCTTTCTGAAAGAAGGCAGCGAGTGGTGGTTCATGGAAAATATTCAGTCTGGAGCCCAGTTACTTGTGGTGTTCCACAAGAGATGTTTTGGGACCACTGCTGTTTGTCATTTTTATAAATGACTTAGACGCAGGCATAGGTGGATGGATTAGTAAATTTGCAGACGACACTGAAGTCTGTGGAGTAGTAGACAGTTTGGAAGAATGTTACAGGTTGCAGGGGGATTTAGATAAAATGCAGAATTGGGCTGAGAGGGGCAAGTGGAGTTCAATGCAGCTAAATGTGGGGTGATGCACTTTGAGAACAATAACAGGAAGGCAGAGTACTGGGTCAATGGAAAAATTCTTGGTAGTGTGGGTGTGCAGAGTGATGTTGGAGTCCATGTACATTGATCCCTGAAAGTTGCCACCAAGGTGGATCGTGCTGTTAAGGCGGCATACGGCGTCTTAGGTTTCATTGGTAGAGGGATCGAGTTCTGGAACCGCAATATCATGCTGCAACTATACAAAATGCTGGTGTGTCCACAGTTTTAATATTGTGTACCGTTCTGGTCGCCCCATTACAAAAAGGATGTGGAAACATTGGAAAAGGTGCACAGGAGATTTATCAGGATCGTGCCTGGTGTGGAGGGAAGGTCTTATGAGGAAAGGCTGAGATACTTGGATCTGTTCTCATTGGAAAGAAAGCGGCTGGGGGGGGGGGGGGGGGGGGAGGGGGAGAGATTTGATAGCGACATACAAGATGATCAGAGGATTAGTTATGGTAGACAGTGAAAGTCTTTTTCTTAGGATGATGATGACAGCTTGCATGAGAGGGCACAACTACAAATTGAGGGGTGATAGATTTAAGACAGATGTCAGAGGCAAATTCTTTACACAGAGAGAGTGGTAAGTGTGTGGAATGCCCTACCAGCTAAGGTAGTCAACTCAGCCACGTTAGGGAGATTTAAACATTCCTTAGATAAGCTCATGGATGATTTTGGGATAGTGTAGGGGGACGAGTTGAGAAAATTCCACAGGTCGGTGCAATATTGAGGGCCAAAGGGCCTGTTCTGCACTGTATTATTCTATGTTCTCTAATCTGAACCTTTTTCCAAGATAGAAATGACAAATTCTAGAGGCCATAGATTTCAGGGGACAGGGGGAAATGTAAAGAAAATAAAAACCAAGAGAACAGCAGATGCTGTAAATCAGAAACAAAAACAGAAGTTTCTGGAAATGCTCAACAATCTGGAAGCATCTGGAAAGAGAAATCAGAGTTCACGGTTCTGAGGAAGGACCCTAAACATTAACGGATTTTTATTTTCACAGATGCTGCAAGACCTGCTGAGCATTTCCAACACCATGTGAAAGTTTAAA
Source organism: Chiloscyllium punctatum (assembly GCF_047496795.1). Classification (NCBI taxonomy): domain Eukaryota; kingdom Metazoa; phylum Chordata; class Chondrichthyes; order Orectolobiformes; family Hemiscylliidae; genus Chiloscyllium; species Chiloscyllium punctatum. The sequence continues at coordinate 15,443,554 of NC_092786.1, forward strand.
GGGAGTTATGTCAGGCAAGTTTCTTATGCAAAAGCTGGTAGATGACTAGAATGTACTCTCTTTGGAGGTGGTAAAAGCAGAAACAATCACAATGCTTAAGAGGCATTTGGGCAGGCACATAAGCAGATAGGGGGTTGGCAGTGATCATGTCCAGGCAGATGGAATTAGTTTGGAATGGCATCATGGTCCGCACTGACATGGTGGGCCCATTATTCCAGTGCTGTTCTGTTCTATTTTCCAGGGGTTAGAATGTGTGGAGTGAGATATAATACTTTGAGTATAATATGTCTCTTCTTTAGAACACACAGTAAGTTGATGCATTTTGAGAGAAGCAATGTCGAAAGGGAATATATATTTGAGTGGCACAGACACAGACAGCAGGACAGCAGGAATGGGGGACAATGTGTACAAATCATTAAAGGAGTGAAAACATAAAGTGTTTTGTGTAAGACAAATGGGATGCTGGGCTTCGTTAATGGGGGAAAGATAACAAACTCACAGAAAAGATGCTAATCCTTGACAAAGCTCTAGTTAGGTCACAGTCAATTATTGCATTAAATTCTGATCAACAGATTCCTGGTCAGAACGAGGAAGTTAAAATACCATAGAGGGACCAGTTCCATACCTTTTGCTTTTCTTTCAGGACACCATGGGGTCTCAAGGGTTAAACATTCCCTTGCCAAAGGCCTTATTTCATCAACTGAAGGCCTGTAGTCTTAGAATAGAGACAGAACACCTCAGAAGGGGGGAGGCTGACAGTATCTCAAAATAGAACATCTTGTAGCCACACATGTGGATTGCCCTGTAACCCCAGACAGAGGAATTTGCCCTTTCCAGACAAGACTGAGAGCCCTGGGCACAACCCTGTTAAACGGCCTCCCGCTCCCATTATCTAACTTCCCCTCCATATTAGCGTAGGTAAGTGAACCCCCCATTTACTGAAGGAAGAACCCTTCTGCTTTAATCTCTTCCCATCAACACATAATCATGAACAATACGATCATCAGTTTCTGTCATCCATTCACACGTTATCACAGGACATCGTCATTCGTCAAACTTTGTAAGGTCATAATTAAATTGTTGACAATCGCCCATGTGACTGATATGCCTTTGTCTAATTCCTATTAAATATACTGTCCCTGTTGGTAAGGCAGAGATTCGTGAAGAAGAGTCTCTACAAGTAGACACTCAGCAACTTTACAGACGCTTTGAAACTCTCGCCGGCTGTCCAATAATAAAGCTACTGCTGTTGTGCAGAAAACTTGCATCATCTGGATTTGTGGAACAAAATAGGCATCAACAATGAAGGATATGAGTGATCTTCAGAGTGTGGAGTACAGATTTACTGGAGTGGTTCACTGATGAAGAAAATTCAGTCACTGGATTGATTTGAAGAAATTGCTATTTTCTTTGAAGTGAAGAAGTTGGATATATTTTTGATAGAGCTGTATAAGATTATAACAGACCTAGATATAGCAGAGAGAAATATCTGCATTCGATAGGTGATGGCACAAGAGTTAAGGTCAGATGTAAGGTTTTGAGACAGCGGGAGATGAGCAAGTGTTTCTGCTGACTATATTGGCTGGAATATGCAGAACATGTTGCCTATTACGGTGGTGCAAGTAGAGAAGATCAATTATTGATAAAAACAATTAGATCAGTTCTGGGGGAAATAAACTTGCAGAGTTTGGGGTACGTATGGGGAATGAGAATATTGGATTCGGCTACAGAGAGCCAGCTTGGAATTGATGGGCCTCTTTCTGTGCTATAATGCATTTTAATTGGACTTGCTTAACTTGCTCTGGTCACCGATTACGTTGTCATTGAGGTAAATCTGCTCAGTGTACCTACTCAGACCAATACAGGCTGTCCCTCCACAGCAGGAGAGAATGTTTACAGCTTTATACTGGGTTCTTTGGAGGTGGGGGGTGGGCAGGCTAACGCTGTGTGTAACAATCTGCTAGAATTTATCTGAAATGGCAAAACACCAGTGCACCCACACTAGGGATCGACTCTGGAAATGTGGAGAATGCCAGAGGGGAATTCGTTACACATCCCACCTGGAAAGTGGCCAAACCAGTCAGACTGGGGAGCCGTTCACCTGCTCTGTGCGTGTGTGGGGGGGAAGGGATTCACTCTTGCATCCATCCTGCTGAGACACCAGCCAATTTACTGATAGCCACAGTTGAAGGATTTTTTTCTCTTTTTCACGGCAAGTAACGCACAATGGTTTTGGCAGCTCATAAAGTTGTGCACATAGAGATCTTAGCTTTGGAAATGTTTACAACATTGTTGAACATGCACAGATTCACACTGGGTACAGATTTTTATTTTCCTTTATTCATTCACAGGATGAGGGTGTCGCTGGCCCGGCAGCATTTACTGCCCATCTCTAATTGCCCAGAGGGCAGGTAAGAGTCAACCACATTGCTGTAGGTCTGAGGTCACAATGTAGGCCAGACCAGGTAAGGAAAACAGCTTCCTTCCTGAAAGGGCATTAGTGAACCAGATGGGTTTTTCTGACAATCGATTAATGGTCATCATTAGACTCTAAATTCACAAGTTTTTTTTTATTGAATTCAAATTCCTCCATCTGCTGCAGCAGGCTTTGAACCCAGGTCTCCAGAACACTATCTGGGGTTTTAGATTAACTGTCTCACGACAACACCACTCGGCCAATACTTCCCCACATCGCTGTCCATCTGCATAGAGTGAACAGTGATTTTCTGGTTCATCAGAACTGGGTAATCACACATACGTTTGCTCAATGATTGCAGAAGTTGGATGTTGATTGGCAATTGACATCCATCTCTGAACCATGTATTCTGGGGTTTGTTTCTGATGATGATTGGAAGCATCATCAGTCTTGTTATCTTTTGGGGATAAAACCAGTTTCAATTAGCTTTCTGTTAAATGCATGGCAATCAATTCTATTTCACAACTCTCAGGCAGATTAGTTTTTGTAGAAGAACTCAGCATCTCCCCAACCTCCTACATCCTCACCTCCAACAGTACAATAATCTCATAGAGTCTCTTTATGATTATGAATGAGACAATCTGATCAGCTGCTTCTTTCCCTACTCCTGTGTCAAGTTGGATCTTAAACTCCTGTTACCGCAGTTGTGATCCTGCATCATTGTACAATGCTGCTCGTATTTCATGTCTTGGGCCTATCAGTGTTCATGAAACTGCATGTAGTATATGGGGCCAACAGTGTAAGAGTTTAGCTCTTTCCTTCCAAAAACAGCAGTAGAATTGTACTCCAACAAAACTTACAGAATCACGGCCAAGCATATCCCCCAACTTCCGTCTTACCATCAAACCAGAGGATCAATCCTCATTCAACTGAGAGAATTCAGGATGGCATGCCAGTAACAGCAGCATGAATACCTAAAAATAAGGTGTTATTCTGATGAAGTTCCCAAAGAGGACTACTTGTGTGCCTAACAGCAGAAGCAGCAAGTAATAGACAGAGTGAAGCAATCCGGGAAACAAAAGAACAGATCTAAGATCTGCAGTCCAACCAAATCCAGTTGTGAATGAAGTCAGAGCACAGCAGAAATTCTGAGGACAGTTCTCTTCAAGATATTAACCAACAAGAATGTCAGACAGGATTAATTATCATAAAACTCAAGTCCGTTTGATATTCATATATTTACAATCAGTGTTCAATTCACCAAATGTAGCTGAAGGTAAAGATAATCTTCAAGTGATTGTAACAGTGGAGACATCTGAATACTTGATCAGCAAATTAAAGGCTGTTGTGTTTAGATAGTAATAATTTTAAAGAGATTTTAAAAAGTAAGGTGACTTTAGTATAATGGAAGAAGTTGATTGGTGGGAAGCTGATAATCTTGTTTTAATCTGAAGTTAATTTAGGATTAGTTAACAAATAAACACATGGTAGGGAACCCCAGCCCCATGGAGTGCACATCCAGTTCCATGTGGGAAAACCAGGACACTTCTTGTGTGAGCGACAACCACAAGAACACGGAGGTGACATGGGAAATGTCAGGAACACTCGTTTGACTGCGGTTAAAGTACTGCACACACTTCTGATCCCCTTATTCCAGGGTTAATGTGATCACACCAGATAGGGTACACAGGAGATTGATCAGAATGTTTCTACAATTGGAAAATTTCTGATCTGAGAAAAGGTTGGATAGGCTGGGGATGATTTCCAAGGAGGATGAGGTGAGATTTAATTGAAGGGATAAAATGCTGAGGAATCCAGATCGAGTGGATAGGAAGGAGCTATTCATTAACTGAGAGGTCAGAAACTGGAAGATTTAGATTGAAACTAATTCCCAGAAAGAAGAGGAGGGAAGAATTTGTTTCACTCGGAGATGGTGGGGAGCAGGAACGCATTGATGGGGTGGCAGAGGCAGTAACCAGCATCACATTAGAATAAAAGGACATGGATGTAACTGAGATGCTGGAACATGCAGGGCTGCGGACTAAAGTCTGCAGAATGGGATCATTGTGATTGATTTAACATTTCTCCAGAATATTAAACTCAAGTCCAATTTGAGAATTTATAAACATCACCCGACCTGAATTCCAAATATCAGAATAAATTTATCAGAAAGTTACAGCACAGATCGAGGCCACTTGGCCTATCCTGCATGTGTTGACTGTAATAGAATGACCCAGGCTTTAAAGTGTTCTGCACTCACCAATGAAAGCAACAATTTCAGACTGCGTACTCTGCCCTCTATGTTGTTGTAAACTGTTTTTTAAAATGTATTTCTTTGACAGCTGCTCACCTTGTTTCCTGGTTTCTTTCCAATCCCTAACTCCATTCCCTATGGCCTTGAGGGACTACCATTTCTGCAATTTAATCTCTTCTGCCTTCCCCCGTGTGACAGACTGTCTTTTTGTCCTTGTCTCACTCCCACCTTGCTCACAACTCGTTACATTTCTGATGGTTCCCAGACCTCTGTGACTTCACAGCGCCCCCTGGGTCAGTGGCACGAATTTTGAATTCTCTTCCTTATGAGATAATTGGAAATCTTTCTGGATGCAGTTTCCCCAAGATTTTATTTTGAAAAAAAGAGGATTTGCGTCAGAGTCAAGTATTTGTGAGCCTTCATGCACAATCCTGAGCACTTAGACATAATATGTGACCCTCCCACAGATGTGCAGGTTTGATGGATTGGCCGTGCTAACATGACCTGTAGTGTGTAGTTTCGGTGGGTTGGGTTAGCCATGGTAAATGTGGGGTTATGGAGGTAGGGTGGGACAACAAGTCATTGCAGACTCGATGGACCAAATGGTCTCTTTGTGCACCTAAGAGATTCTGTAATCCTAACTAGTTGTGATTGTTGTCACATTTTCCTAAATCCAGGTTCATTCAACTCAGGTACACATGCTGCCTTTTGTGTTTCTGTGGGTGCTCACACAATCCTTTCCTTCTGTTTTACATCAATTTCACACTGTATGTGAGGGTGGGAATGATTATGTAAATATAAATGCTCCAACTAAAACCCCTCAGAAGTCAGGAACTGTTTCTGCTACTAGCATCACTCACAACAGGAAAATAAAGGTTCAGTCACAAATCTGACAGAAACACAGATGTTAAAATCACCAGGAAAGACTTAACAGCTTAAAACTCTTAAGAAAAGAGGAGGCTGAGAGACAACCTGGTACAAGTAGGAAGCTTTGTGTCTGTGTTTTCAGAGATTTGAGGTTGAAATCATTGGGTTGGAAGCATATTCCATTGCCCCAGGTCATCAAAGGTGCAATGTAAATGTGCATCTTTCTTTCTGCCTATCTGTCTGACTCAACAATCAGATGGATAGGTAATTGTCTGAGTGTTTTCCCAAATCCCTGAATGTGGGGGGAGGCAGATTCAATTTCAGGTCCCAGCTGCCTCTAGTCCACCCACATGGGCATGTTTAAGAGCATGACAGGAGAATGGATTTAAACTGAGAGTTCAATGCCAGAATGAAAAATGAAGAAGGAAATAAATGGGAATTTTGGATCCCACGGGATACAGACTCCAGGATTAGTCCTTGTGGGCATTCCCATAATAACACAAGACAGCATTCCATGATGAGAGTTAAATCCGGGTGGCAGTGGAGGGAGCCACTGAACATTAGCAGGTTTATTTCAAACACAGGAAGTTTGTTCAGTCAGTAACAGTGTTAGACATGGATGTGAAGTGAGCATTGAGGGGAAATGTTACCACAAGCTGCAGATGGATAACTTTCATTGGAACAGGAGGAGGCTATTCAGCCCTTCAACCCTACTCTGCCATTCAATAGATCATGGCTGATTTGTGGCTTAAGTTGCAATGTTCAAAACTCTCCAAACTCATCAATAAACTCCTCTGCAACAGACAAAATCAATATACAAACACGAAACATCTGCAAATGCTGGGAAATCAGGAACAAAACCAGAAATTGCTGGAAAAAGTCAGCAGATCTGGCAGCATCTGTTGAAAGTGAACCTTTGGGTCCAGTGACCGGTCAGGTGACAACCTGCAGCTGACCATTCTGCTTTTTTCTGTAACACTCTCTGGAATCGATTCTGGTGCGAGGGGAATGAGACAGTCAATAACAACTGAGAAAATAGGAGGACGTGCTCAATCAGAATAAAACACATTTTGGTCTTTCACTTTTAATTCAACTGCAAAAATTATTCATTATCATTTCAGAAATAAGATAATAGGCCAGAAATCATCTCTTCATGTCATTGGGTCTGAGAAACTGTTAATTCTGACCTGGTCCAGCCTACATGTGAATCTAGACACTGAGTAACGTGGTTAACTCTGCACCATCTCTTGGGCAGTTAGAATGAATGACAAATGCTGCCCCAGCAAGTGATGCCGTGATCCCACGAACAAACAAAACAAATCCAATCGCTGTGGTTACTTGTGAACTCGCTGGTGTTATTGGAAGAGGACGAATGGGAAGTTTTATGGGGTAAAGGGAGAAGAATGGCATTCAGTGATGTGATCCTTTGGAGAGCTGATGAGCCAATCAGCCTCCTTTTGCGCAGTAACAATTCAGTGAATATTTCATTCTGAGCCCTCTAAGGAAATACAGAGCAGGGTTTGTAAAGAGGTCAGATTGAATGAGTGTCTCGGTGAACACAAGTGAGGCACAGGTACAGAGAGGTTTTGGGATGGATTAAATTATATTTTAAACATTTGCATAGTCATCAACTTTACAGCAGTTAAAACTGGGAGTGTAATTAGAGCAGCAAATAAATCTTATACATTTATGCAGCTAAAGGGGATGCTGGGTAAAGATACCGTAGTTACTGCTTATTTTATTCCAGGCACACCAGCCTAGGAGCACATCCTTCCTGTATCTATCCTCTCAAGCTCTTGAAGATTTTTGTTCCTTTGAAGTGTTTCATGTTTCGATACTCCAGAGAAGACAGTTTCAAGCTCCTCAATCTCTCCTGCCAGGGAAATGCTGCTGTTAGAATTCAATTCACTGGTGCATGTTCCTGGCTGCTTCATGGACTGGAACTGACAATTGAGACTGAAAGGTTACTGTATAAAATATCTTCAATGGTATTACCAGAAGTGAGTGGTTTTAGGAAAATGACCTTGGCTTACAGGCATTGAGTGTCAGAACACTTCCTGTTGTGGGGCATCCTGTTTAGATTCAATCTATTGATAACTATTCGAACTGACTTGCACTGGCTCCGTCAAAGTGGTCAGAGCATTATGGCTGTCATTGAAGCTGGTAACAAACTTTCCATGGGTTAAAAATCGTAAATGATAGAGTAGGTACGAGGTCTGATGACACTGTTGGAGTATTGATGTTATTGTTAATCACATTAACTCGGCTGGAGTTGACTGAATTTATATTGGCTCACTCTGAATCTCAGGATATCACTCTGGGCAGTAAGTCTCCACAAACAGCAACGTGACAGTGAGCAAGGATCATCTGTTTTGATTTAAATTGGGATTATAGCACTGCTGCTTCACAGCACCAGTTACAAGGTTGGAGTCCAGCCTTGGTCAACAGCCTGTTTGGTGGTCCCATATTCTCCCCAGGATAGTGTGGGCCCCCTCCAGGTGCTCTGGTTTCCTCCCACAGTTCAACGGTTTGTGGGTTAGGTGGATCAGTTGTGCGAAATTGTCTACAGTGTCCAGGATTGTGCAGACTCGGTAGATCAGCCATGGGAAATGCAGTGTTACAGGGATGGAGTGCTCCAGGTGGGATGCTCTTTGGATGGTTGGTGGGGTTTCATGGGCCAATGCTCTCCTGCCACACTTTTGGGATTCTATTCTATGATTGAGGATAAAGGCTACACAGCAGGGTGTCCTTGGAGAAGGAGCATGTCATATGTATCAATGTTCGCGATGCCTTTAGATAGGGGTGGGCATTGCAGGGGATACAGTGCTTTATTTCCACTGCTGCTCCCTCTCCCCCAACTCTACTTTGATTTGGTCCCTTCCCACTCTGTCATATGTAATAGTTTGCTTTGCCCGTAATGGGCTTTGTTTGTAAATATTCAATTGGTTACATGGTTTGCTTACTGCTGGTGATTATATATTAACAAAACCCAAAATGGTGTAATGAGTATTTTGATGGTGGGAAAGTTGCTCAGTTGTGTGTGATAACATGTCTGGGTAGGAGAAATGGGGGGGAAAGGACACTTCACAGCTCAGAGAAGAAGAACTGAAAAGCAGTTAAATCAAACCAAAGGTTCAGACAGAGAGGGAATATTTCCCTGGAGTTTGAGTAACTGGAAAGTGGTGGTGTCCGGGAATAGACAGGATTTTGTTTTACAGGGCGTTTGAAATTTTTTAAAAAACTGTTATATTCAGATAGTTTGATTTCTTTTCTTTCAGTTTTATTTATTGTGGAATAAATAGCTATAATATTTTAGAACCAAATTAACTAACCTTCTTTTAAATAAAATCCATCAAACCATCCCTCACTGAAAACTGATGTGGAGGTGCAATCTCCTGTAGAATCCCTGTCCACTTCTTCCAACCCGGGCTCTATGGTTATATACATACCTGGGAGATAGCAGCAGGAGGCCATTCGGCCTTTCAATCCTGCCTCACCATTCAGTGTGAGACAGCTGACTAACCAGCTCAAGTCTCCTGTTCCTGCTGCGTTCCAATCCCCTTTCATGACTTCACCTCAAAGAACTATATCTAAGTCCTCCTTTGGTTTCACTGCCTTTTGCTCTAGTGATGTTGCTGTGTTACTGTGTGGGTGTAGGCGGGGGTAATGTGGTGGTGCTGCCTACTGGAGGATGTACTCAGTATCCCTCGTCATCCTGCAGTAACATCAATTGGGTTTCAGCAACTAGAGATAGAAACCGTTTCCAGGATATGGGCATCACTGGCTCAGCCAGCATTTATTCCCCATCTCTCGTTACCCTTGAGAAGATGGTAGTGAGCTGCTGTCTTGAACCATTCACAGTCCATTTGGCACAGAGAGACCGACAATGCTGGGATGGAGAGTGTTGCAGGATTTTGGCTAAGTGATTCTCGATCTTTGGTTCTTCAAATGCTGGTTAACTTAATCACAATCTGCACATGATTTTGAGATTTCGGTCTGCAAATCTTCACATTCTAGCACCCTGAATAAATGAATATGTATAGATTAGAAATTCAGAGCAGACAATCCTGGTTTTGCTGGAATATCTTTTTCCCCTTTCTTCCCCCAAAGCTGTAACCGTCCAGCCCACTTACTTTCTCCAACCATTCTGACTCTGCTACCCCTAATGTACACCCTCCCCATTCTCATGGAGTTGTTGATAAACAGATCTATGCCACCACTTCCTGTCCCTGGTTAGACTCTGCACCCTTTCTGGTTTCATTTCCTTTCCCTTCAGTTGCTGCAAGTCAAAATGTAACAGCAAAATGAAACAAAAGGAAACAGAAAGGCAGATAGCAGATCCTGGACAGAAGAGGAACCTTCAGTTTGGGAGAATGGGTCACATCCTTTTTTGTTTCTCATTGGTCGATTCCACTGTTAAGACAAGTTGGGAATGGAACTTGGTCCCATGTGGGCGTGGTGACACTTTGACCCTCTAACAGATCAATACTACAAGCAAATACGTTCCTCCTCCAGACAATCACAGTGTGAAATACTTCCCAGGAGTTACCCCAAAGCACACGCTCCAAAACCCACCCACATTCCGTACATGTGCAGTGCCAGGTTTCCCCACAGATGTGCGGTTCCTACCTCGGAATTTGGGAGTTGCAGTCGTCATGCAGCCACTGGAGACATGTCTCTGGAACGTGAATGAAAAGTGTGGGGTGGAGGATGTTGTGTATCAGATCCCCATTCAGACACACGGGACATGTGGGCCGTCACTGGGATTTACTGAGACATCCGCTTAGACAACCTGATTTCTGACGTAAGGAATATAGATTCAGCCAATTGCGGGATAGGGAGGTTAATAAGGCGCAGTAGGTTTTAAGCAGAGGTGGCTTAGTGGGTAGCACTGCTGCCTCACAGCGTCAGGGACCTTAGGCGACTGTGTGGAGTTTACACATTCTCCCCATGTTTGCATGGTTTGGTGCAGTTCTCCAGTTTCCTCACAGTTCAAAGATGTGCAGGGTAGGTGGATTGCCCATGCTAAATTGCTGATAGTGTCCATGCACATGCCGGTTAGACAATTAGCCATGGGAAATGCAATGTTACAGGGAACGAGTGGGTCTGAATGGGATGCTCATCATAGGTTGCTTTGGACTCGATAGATGAATATCCTGTTTCTGCACTATAGGGATTCTATTGTATTCTCATGAAGAAGAATGAACCTGTCTCGATGTGTTGTGAATCTATCGAATTCCATATTCGAAATGTAGTGGATGCCAGGACAATGACCAAATTTAATGAAGAGATACAGATTTTTCATTTGCAATGAATTGAAGTGTGAGAAAGAGCAGGCGGGAAAATTCAGCTGAGACCGAGGTGAGCTCAATCATCACCGTATTAAATGGTGGAGCTGGTTCATAGGGCTGTATTGCCTCTCCTGTGCCCAGTGATTATCTTCTTACGGTAATAACTGGAAAGCTGAATCCAAAACTCACCACCTTCAACAAAGGAGATTTTCGTTAAAAGCAGGATAGTCAGGTGGATTCGCATTCCAATCTTAGATAGTGAGGAAGTGTGTAGGAGATAATGATTTTGCAATTTTAAACTGAGGGGAGACAGTGATTTATGGTTTTAGATTGCGTTGTACTTTTACACCGTCCAGAATACTCTGTTGTGAATATATATCCTGTACTTTATTACAAAGCCAAGGTCTCTGACAATGAAAACCCAAACACCCAGGAAACATCACCTCACCTCATAATCTGATAAAAGACTTGTGATAACTCTGGTTGAATTTAGAATTCAGATGGAAAGTGGGAAGATTAAATCCAATCCGGCAGGGTTCAGGAATATGAGTACACAGCAGTCAGTCTTCACAGTGGAGGATATGAAGAACATGCCAGTAATTGATAAGGAGACTAAGGAAGGTGAGTACCAAGAAATAACCATTATCACAAAACCGTTAGAGCTGGGCAAGCTAATGTATCTAAAGGTAGACAAATTTCCTTGCCTTTATGGAATACATCCCAGGGTGCTACCAGAGATAGTGGGAGAAATAGCAAATGTACTTAAAATTATAGCGTCCTACTGCAGAGACAGGCCCTTTGGCCCAAACTGATCCATGCCGACCAGAATGTCCATCCACGCTAACCCCATTTCCCTGCACTTGGCCCATCTGCTTCTGACTCTTTGCTATCCATGTATTTGTCCAAATGCCTTTCACATGTTGTTAATGTTCCTACCTAACCACTTCCACTGGCACCTCATTCCATGCATGTAGACCCTCAGTTGCCCCTCAGGTTCCCTTGTATTCTTTCTCCTCTAACCTTAAGCTGACGCCCCCCGTCCTTGATACCTTGGGAATAAGACCGAGTGTATTCACCTTACCCAAGCCTCTCATGGTCTTATACACTTCTATAAACGATCACCCCTCTGTTTCCTCTGCTCTAAATAAAAATGTCCACGCTTGTCCAACCTTTCCCTATAACTCAGACCCCTGAGCCCGGGCAACATCCTTTTAATTTCTTCTGCACTTTTTACAGTTAAATAACTGAAACCTACACTGCATTCATCACATTTCCAGGGTTTCCCCACGAGGCTAGAACCGACGTGACAACGCCAATGGATTACAAGCCAATGATCAATAATTCACTCCTTTACAAAATTCCCATTTTCATGGTTTTTCCATGAGACAGGTATCGTTGTGTCTTTCTGGTTGCATGATTAATTAAAACCTTGTCCGCATACAAAATAAATCTGAGGCTTGACTGTTCCTGGGAAATGTGCCATGTTTTTTCAAAATTTTACAACCAAATGAACTGTCTCTCCACACTCACCATACTAACATGGACTTTTTCAGTCACACTGATATTTGAAATATTTGCTCATGCACAGAATAACCATTTCATTTGGAAGGAAAGGTGCAATGATATTTACTTGATCCGTGCCGATCTGAATATCAGATATGAACATGACGTTCAATCTGAATTTCTCAACCGCAAATTCACCCTTTCTGTACCCAATAACAGAGAAAACAAGTCACCACTGTTAATACAGGATTCGTAAGATAATTGCAATATTAAATTGTAGATTCCTTGTTCCCCTAAAGCTTTAAATGACAGTGTCAACTGCTTTCTTCCATGAACTGAAATCCAAACCAGTCTCCTCACGCCTTTCCTCCACACCCAGTTTTCTCTCTCTCTCTCTCTCCTCTATTTGAATTCAATTTCCTAGCTCCTGTCTACAGGCTATGAACCAAATCAATGATTCTGACTCGGAGCCTCCTGGGTGTTGGAGAATCCTGCCCCCACCTCCCAGGATTTCCTTCCTGGTCAGACCGACATTGTGGAAAAAGAACAATCTGGAACCTCTTACTTATTTTCCCCAGCCCACCTCTGATGAGAACCATCCTGCACACACTGGCCAAATCATATCTGGTTGAACTAAAATGAACTAAAATTAGCACTCTAATTGCATGCCCATCCTTATCCTTTTCCATTTTATTCCTGAATATTCACACGAGTTCTGATAACTTTCTGAAAAATGCTCTCCCACTGATACTTTGACAATTCGTCAGGATACCAGGAGAGGGGCCATTCCTCTGGGTCCTGCTCTCAGAGGGAGCTGCCAATGACAGATTAATCCCACACGCCCAGAGCCTCCCTCCCTGGCACTGAGCCAAACTGCACATACGCCAATAATTGCGCAGCACTGCGCCCGTGCACTGGTCTCCCCTCCGACAGCACATGCTCCAGATCACACAGGAACCTGGGTGATTGACAGCAGCTGCTGCCCAATAGGGTGGATGGGGCGGGGCTGGACTGGGGCAATGGGATTGTAAACAATGAACGAATGAGGAGGACATTGGGGGATGGGCAAGTCAGTGAGGGACAGGATCAGTGCAGCAGCAGGAGGGGATGTTCTCAGTCTCACTCATATGGAAACTCCATGAGCTCCTCCCACTTTCTGTCTATGGTGGGGATGGAGGAGACAGAGCAGGTGGGAGGGTCTAGGGATATAGGGACTTCCTTTCAAAAGGAACTCACCTGTGTTGGCGATAATAACAAGACTCAAGACACAGTCACTAACACAAAGCTGGTGTATGTGAACTTTATACAGAATAATAACACCTATGCAGACCCTAATATATAGAGTTCAGTCCTGGATATTCATAACAGCTTTGTGCGTGGAAAATCATGTCTCATGAACTGGACTAAGTTTACTGAAGAGGTAACAAAGGATTGATGAGGGCAGAGCAGTGGACATGATCTACATGGACTTCAGTAAGGCGTTCGCAAGGTTCCTCATGGGAGTTGGTTAGCAAGATTAGATCTCATGGAATACATCGAGAACTAACCATTTAAATACAGAACTGGCTCAACGGTAGAAGACAGAGTGGTACCATAGGGATGCTTTTCAGGCTGGAGGCCTGTGACCAGTAGAGTGTCACAAGGATCACTGCTGGATCCTGCACTTTTCGTCCTTTATATCAATGATTTGGATCTGAATATAAGAGGTATTGTCAGTAAGTTTGCAGATGACACCAAAATTGGAGATGTGGTCGACAGTGAAAAAAAAACCTCAGAGTGCAAGGGGACCTGCATCAAATGGTGAATGGGCTGAGGAGTTCAGTTTAGAAAAATGTGAGGTGCTGCATTTTAGAAAAGCAGACCTTGGCAGGACTTATTCAGTTAATAGTAAGTTCCTGGGGAATGTTCCAAAATAAAGAGATCTTGGCGTGCAGGTTCATAGTTCCCTGAAAGTAGAGTCGCAGGTAGATAGGATAGTGAAGAAGGCAGTTGGTCTGCTTTCCTTTATTGGTCAGCGCATTGAGTATCGGGGTTGGAAGGTCATATTGCGGCTGTACAGGACATTCATTAGGAAATTTTTGGAATATTCCACGCAATTCTAGTCTCTTTCCTATCAGAAGAATGTTTTCATACTTGAAAGGGGTCAGAAAAGAATTACAAGGATGTTGCCAGGGTTGGATAGGGTGTTTTCCCTGCAATGTCAGAGGCTGAGCGGTGACCTTATAGCGATTTATAAAATCAGGCAGGGCATGGGTAGTGTAAATAGACAGTCTTTTCCCTGTTGTTGGGGAGTACAGAACTAGGAGACACGGAGGGGAGGGTAGGTAGAGAGATGTGGGCAGAGCGTGTGTGTGAAGAGAGGGTTATGGGGATAGAGAGGGAAGGCACAGAAACGGGTGAGGGGAGAGAGGAGGGAGACAGGCACCAGGGGACAGGCAGAGGAGTGGGGAGGGCGGGGACAGAGAACGGGGAGGGGGCAGAGGACGGGGGTTACAGAGAGTGGGGGGGAGAACAAAAACCGGGGCAGGGGACAGAGAGCGTGGGTGAACAGATAGCTGGGCTGGGGAGAACAGAGAGCGGGGCAGAGAACAGAGAGCGGGGGAGGGGGGCGAAGAGTGAGCAGGAGAAACACAGGGGAACAGAGAGGGGGAGGGAGGGCTGTTTTCTCCTCCTCACCTTCAATCCCTCTGAAGGGCTCAGAACAACTGTACAGTTCCTGAAAAGTAGAGTTTCAGGGAGTTTCAGGGAGATCAAGTGCTGAAGGTGGCATTTGGGACAGTGACGTTTATTGGTCTGTGCACTGATCAATAAAGGAACCTGATTTCAATTCCACTCTGTGTGGTGTTTGCACATTCTTCCTCTAAGTGTCTCTGTGGGCTTCCTCTGGTTGCTCTGATTTCCTCAAACAATTCCAAAATCGTGCAGGTTAGGTGGATTAGCTGTGGGAAATGTTTGGTTACATGGTTCAGGTGGGATGTTGTTCCGATGGTTATTATAGTCTCATGGGCTGAATGGCCTGTTTCCACGTTTTAGGGATTCTGTGACTGAGTATAGGGGGGTAGGAGGTCATGTTGTGACGGTATAGGGCATTGGTGAGGCCTGTTTTAGAGTACTATATTCAATTCTAGTCTCGCGACTTCAGACATATATTACCAGAATAGGACTCAACCCCATAATGACAAGTTCCTGGGAAGTTAGCACTGCTGCCTCACAGCGCCAGAGGCCCGGGTTCAATTCCCGCCTCAGGTCACTCTCTGTGTGGAGTTTGTACATTCTCCCCGTGTCTGCGTGGGTTTCCTCTGGGTGCTCTGGTTTCCTCCCACAATCCAAAAATGTGCTGGTCAGGTGAATTGGCCATGCTAAATTGCCCGTAGTGTTAGGTAAGGGGTAGATGTAGGGATATGGGTGGGTTGCACTTCGGCGGGGCGGTGTGGACTTGTTGGGCCGAAGGGCCTGTTTCCACACTGTAAGTAATCTAATCTAATGTAATCTAATCTAATCTAATAAAAAAAATAGACCTTGCAGTGTGGGTTGATAGCTCTTGAAGGTGGGGTTGAAGGTAGACAGGTAGGTGAAGGTGGTGTTTGGTATGCTAGCTGTTATTGGGCAGTGCACTGAGGATAGGAGTTGGGAGATCATGTTTCGGCTGTACAGTTTATTGGCTCGGCCATTTTTGTAATGCCCAAACTGCTTTCAATTCCAGTCTCCCTGCTATAGGAAACATGTTGGGAAACTTGGAAGAGTTCAGAAAAGATTTACAAGGGTGTTGCCAGTATTGAAATATTTGAACCATAGAGGAGGGGGGGGGGGGGGGGGGGGGGTTGAGGATATTTTCCCTGTAGCAGTGGACACTGTATAATGCCATCCCACAACTTCTTCAAGGCTGCAATGTTTCCTGCATCTGTCACCACTTCAGATGCTGCCCGACCTGCTGAGGATCTCCAGTGCTTTTTGGTTTTTTTGCAGATTTCCACCATTTTGCTGAAGCACTTGGAGACAGAGAGCTGTACAGCTCCAGGTTTTGTTGACTCTGATTCCTGGGATGGCAGGACTGATGGATGAACAAGTACTCAATCCTCGTTTAATCCTCCTTTCCTTTGGCTTTCTGAGCTGCTGACAACCTCAGTAATATTCTACCTCCCATTCCTTGTCCTGAATCTGACCCATCTAAGCCTACACTTTAGTTCCCATCCCCCTGCCAGACTAGTTACAACCTCACCAATGGAACTGCAAAAGCCCTCACCAGGATATTTCTCCCAGCTCTGCCCAGGGGTAACCGGTCAGACTGGTACAGGTCCCACCCAGAAACAGTCCCAGTGCCTGAAGAATCTAAACCTTTCTCTGGTACACCATTTCCCCAGCCACATATCCAACTGATCTGCCCCCTTATTCATGCTCTCACTAGCACATGGCACTGGGTGCAATTCTCGGGTTATTACATTTCAGGAGCTACATTTTAATGCATCCCTGGTCTCCTTGTATCCAGCTTTCAGGTCCTCATCCCTTTGTTAAGCGATGTCATTGTTATCCCTGTGTTCCACCACCACTGGCTGTTAAACCTCCAGCTCCAGAATGTCCTGCAGCCACTCCATGATATCGCGGATCCTAGCTTCAGGAGGTAATGTACCATCCTGGATTCATGTCTGTGGCCACAGCAGTGCCCGCCCTAACCCTGACCATTGAATCCCCTGTCACTACAGCAGTGTTTCCTCTCTTTCCGCCCGCTCTGTGCAGCAGAGATCTCTGTGGTGTCATGAACCTGGCTGTTGCTGATTTCCCGTGAAGACACTGGAAGCGTCCCTTATTTCCCACATTGTGCAAGAGGAGAACACTACGGCTCTGAGGTGCACTGTCACAACATCTCTCTACATTCATCTAGTTACTCCCATTAAGAGAATTTAAATGAGTGAGTAACCTTCCTTCACTTCAAACATGGCCATTATAATAACAAAAAAATCTTTACTTTAGCTGATATGTCATACTTTAAAAACTTAAATACTCCGCAGGTGTCACCTACAAATTAGCTATTCCCATTGGGACTGTGAATTTCTGAAAGGCCTGAACTAAAACTGAGTTTCAGCTTCACCTTCTCCCTGTCTCACCTCACTATTTCCACCGAACTCCAAAACACTCTCATTGAGCCAAGCAGCACTCTTGGTGCAGCTCTGCCATTTTCATTGTCTGCTCACACCTACACTTCCCTCAGCCTCCTGTACTGTTACAATGCATCTCAATGGGAGCTCAGGACCAGCATTGCATCTTTCAATTCAGCCCTTTGTAACCCCAGATTCAAAATGGACTTCAGCAGTTTCTGAATGAACAGACAGTTGTCAGAATCTGGAACGTTCCACCTGAAATGGTGCTGGAATTTGAGTCCACAAGGAATTTCAATGAGAAACTTGCAGAGAATTGGAAGTAGGGAGTTTACAGATTAACATTATAAATTGGATGATTGAGACTAAATCTGACAGTTCCTGCAAAAAGACGAGGTGTAATTTGAATAAATCTGTGCCCTCTCTCAGGCCAATACCTCCTTCCAGAGTTTCAGGGCCAAGAATTGAACACATACCCCAAGGGTGATCCAACGATGGACTTGATCATCTTTCTGCTTTTGGCTTGACAAAAATATTGAAGATATTTTCCCACAGACAGAACAGACAAACCTTTCTCCTTCCACAGTTAAATGCCAATGATATTCAGATCCTGATGACTCCTCTGACTGTAGAAACTTGTTTTAGAGATCCCAGTCAATTCATCTAACCTACAGATCTTTGGACTACAAGAGATAGGGGTTAAAGAGTAACTAATAGGTAGGGAGAGAGCCCAAAGAGACACAGGAACATTTGGAAACATAAAGGAGTGGGAAGTTGGAAAGCTGTTAATGGAGGAGACAGAAACTTTCGAGCATCTCAGTGGCGGTGGTGGAAATGGCGGCTGATGATCTACATTGTGCCTGCAAAAAAGACCCTGAGCTTCCAGTTGCCAGCTCTTTAACACACAAGACTTTTCCCTGTCCAACATCTCTGTCTCATGCTTACTGCAGTGTTCCAGGGAAGTTGATGCAAGCTGGAAGAACACTTCAGAACATATCAAATGGCTTCCTATTTCAAGAACTGCAATGTCCCCTCCCATGCGGTCAACAATGCCCTCCAGTGTATCTCCTCCACTTCCCACACCACTGCCCTTGAACCCCACCCCTTCAAATGCAACAAAGATGGAATTCCACCATCCTCACCTCCACCCAGATACAACGCATCATCCTCTGCTATTTCCACCATCAGATCCAACCACCTGAGATATATTTCCCTCCCCACCCCTTTCATTTCCACAGAGATCATACCTTCTGTGACTTCCACGTTAGATCCACACTCCCCACCAACCCATCCTCCACTCCAGGCACCTTCGCTTGCCACTGCAAGAGGTGGAAAACCTTTGCCCACACCTTCCCCTCGCCTCCATCCAAGGCACCACTGGATCCTCCCACATCCAGCAGAGAATTCCCTGCCCACCCAAACACCTCCCCTATTGTGTCCCTTGCTCTCGGGACGCCAAATTGTGGAGTATTTCAGGGAACATTTCTGGGACACATGCACCAACCAACCCCACTGCCCTGTATCTGACCATTTCGGCTACCCACAGCCCCTCCGCCACCACGCTGCCAAGGACATGCAAGTCCTCCATCCCACAAATCCGAGCCACCCGACACCTGGAGGAAGAACACCTCATCTTACACATTGGGAACTTTCAACGACACGGCATCAAGGTTTCCGCATCTCCCTCAACCAACTTATCTCAGATTCAACCCTCCAACTCGGCAAAACCCTCTTGAACAGTCCGACCTGCCCATCTTCCTTTCCAATTGTCCATTCCACCCTCCATCTACAACCACCTATTGCCTCCCTAGCTCCCTTCCCCCCAACCCCAAATACCCCTCCCTATTTATCTCTCAGATGTATTCCACCACCCACATTTCTGATGAAGTGCTGACATGCCCAGTACATCAATTCTCCTGCTCCTTGGATGCTGCCTGACCTGCTGTTCTTTTCCAGCGCCACACTTTAACACAAGCTGGAAGAACAACACCTCATCTCCCACTTGGGGACCTTGCAACCCTCTGGCTTCAACATCAAATTCAATAATTTTAAGTCCTGAACTCTCCCACGTCCTGGTGTCTTTGCCCCCTACCCCACATACCAGGCCTTGTTATTACGTAGCGTGCCATTACACACTACATTATGGGTAGCCACTAACAGTCCCCATAAACAGCTATTCACCCTCCCCCCGTCAGATCGTTATCCACTCCTTTGTCCAACTGCTCCTATCTCTCTCTTTGGACTCTATCCCCACCTATCATTTACTCCTTAACCCCTACCTTCTGCATAAAAACGGACATTTTTTTCTCAGTAACATCAGTTCCTGAGGAAGAGTCACTGGATCGAAAATGCGAACTGATTTCTTTTCACAGATGCTGCCAGATCTGCTGAGCTTTTCCAGTACCTTCTGGTTGTTGTGTGTGATTTACAGCATCCGAAGTTCTTTTGGTTCTACTTTACTCGGAGTATATAATTCAGGTCCAGCAGACTGAAACAGTGTTTATCAACCTTCCCAGTCCACACTAACACCATCTCTCTCCCAGTATCTGCTGTCTCTCCCACTCCTTCACATTCAGTCCCCCCTCACAGTGACACAGCGCCTGCAAAGCTGATGGTCGTGTGTTGGCCTGCTGGACCCACCCCACATTCACTCCCACTGGCTGCAGGATCACGCCAACTCTCCTATTGGTTTGAAGCTGTGTCAATCAGCCAGGCCCCATTGTGACCTGAGTGGTGGGATCCTCCCAGGTGCATCAAAGGCTGAGGGGTGACCTCATAGAGATTTATAAAATCATGAGGGGCAATGGTAGGATAAATAGACAAGGTCATTTCCCTGGGGTCAGGGGGTGCAGAATGAGAAGGCATAGGTTTAAGATGTGAGGGGAAGAATTTAAAATGGATCTGAGGGGCATTTTTTTCCCACTGAGGTTGGTGCGTGTATGGAATCTTCTGTCAGGAAGTGGAAGATTTTGGTACAATTATACCATTTGGCATCTGGATGGGTATATGAATAGGAAGGGTGTAGACTGATATGTGCCATGTGTTGGCAAATGGGATTAGATTAGGTTGGGATATCTGGTCAGCATGGACTAGTTTAACCAAAGGGTTTATTTTCATGCTGTACATCTCTACGGCTCTGCCCTGTGATGAGCTTCATCATTCACAGTGAATGCGTCAGTATCACAGAGCACAGGGGCTGGGGGCTATTCAGGCCATTGGGCTGTACTCTCTCCCTCTGGAGATGGTGCCAGTCTATCCCAACTCACCTCCCATTTGGACATAGCCCTCCAAATCCTTCCTTAAAAAAGTAAAATTTCAAATTTGTTTTGACAATAACTACTGAATCTGCATCCAGCTGTCGGTCAAACTGTTCCAGATGCTCAGAACTTAGTGAGTAAAATAATCTTCACATTTTTAACCTGTATTATTTGCCAGTTACCTGAAAATAGTTACTAAAAATTGTGATGTTAAAAATTTCTCACTGTCTCTCTGTAAATGAAGTACCCTGGAAACAAATCAACTCCTGGTTGAAATCACTGCTTAACCTTCTCAGCTCCAAGGAGAATTGTCTGGCCTTCTGCTAACTCTCCATAAAAGAGAAACCTATCTTAATTTTAATTTATTAGTGTCATCGAGATGTACAGCACAGAAACAGACCCTTCAGTCCAACTTGTCCATGCCAACCAGATATCCTAAATTAATCTCGGCCCATAGCCTTCTAAACCTTTCCCAATCACATATCCAATGAAATGCCTTTTATATGTTGTAACTGTACCAGCCTCCACACTTTCTCTGGCAGCTCATTCCACACGCACCACGTTCAGCTGGAAACTTTACCCCAAGTATCCATTTTCAATCTTTTCCCTCACACCTGTGCTTTCTAGTTTTGGGCTCCCCTAAACAGGAATAGGACTCTGGCTGTTTACCCTATCCATGTCCCTCACGATTTTAATCAACCTCTATGGTCACCTCTCAGCATCCGATTCTCCATTGAAAACAGCATCAGTCTATTCAGCCTCTCCCTATAGCTCAATCCCTCAACCCTGGCAACATCTTTGCATTATTGCTGAATCCTTTCAAGTTTAACAATATCATTCCGATAGCAGGGAGACCAGGACTGAAAGCAGAGTTCCAGAAGTGGCTGAATGAATGTCCTGTACAGCCGCAAAATGACGTCACAACTCCTGTACTCAATGCACTGACCAATAAAGGCAAGTACACCCAACACCTTCTTCACTACACTGCCTATCTATGATTCCACTTTCAAGGAACTATGAACCTGCACTTCAAGATTTCTTTGTTCAGCAACACTCGCCACGACCTTCCCACTAAGTGTAGAAGTCCTGCCCTGATTTGCTTTTCCAAAATGCAGAACCACACATTTATCTAAATTAAACTGCATCTGCCACTCCTCAGCCCATTTGATTGGAGTCTCATTGTACTCTCAGGTAACTTTGCTGTCCACTGCACCTCGAATTTTGGTGTCTATTGTAAACCTACTAACCATAGCTCCTATATTCACAGAGAAATCATTTATATAAATGGCAAAAAGCAGTGGACCCAGTACCCAGACTGACAGCATATTGCTCATCACAGGCTTCCAGTACAAAAAGCACCCTCCACTATGACACTGACTTCTCAGCAAGGTTAAAGCTCATGGCATACAGGGAGAACTCACCATTTGGATACAGAACTGGCTCTTCAGACTGGAGGCCTGTGACTAGTGGAGTGTTACAAGGATCACTGCTGGATCCACTACCTTTTGTCATTTATATCAATGACTTGGATGTGAACATTGGAGGTATACTTAGTGAGATGACACCAAAACTGGAGGTGTCGTGGACAGTGAAAAATATTACCTCAGAGTACAATGGGATCTTGATCAGATGGGTGAATGGGCTCAGGATTGGCATTTTGGAAACTCAAATCTTAGCAGGACTTATACACTTAATGGTAAGGTCCTGGCGAGTGTCACTGAACAAAGAGACCTTGGAGTGCAGGCAGATAGGATAGTGAAGGCGGCATTTGGTTTGCTTTCCTTTATCGGACAAAGTATTGAGTACAGGAGTTGTGAGGTCATGTTGTGGCTGTACAGGACATTGGTTAGGCCACTTTTGGAACGTTGTGTACAAATCTGGTCTCCCTCCTATTGGAAGGATGTTGTGAAACTTGAAAGGGTTCAGGAAAGATTTACAAGAACGTTGCCAGGGTTGGAGGATTTCAGCTAGGCTGGGGGTTGAATAGAGGTTGAATAGATTGGGGCTGTTTTCCCTGCAGCGTTGGAGGCTGAGAGGTGATCTTATCGATGTTTATAAAAACATGAGGTGCATGGATAGGATAAATAGACAAAGTCTTTTCCCAGGCGTGGGGGATCCCAGCACTTGAGGACATAGGTTTATGGTATGAGGGGAAAGACTTTAAAGAGATTTGAGAGGCAACGTTTTCAAACAGAGGGTGGTATGTGTATGGAAAGAGATGCCAGAGGAAGTGGTGGAGGCCATTACGATTGCAATATTTAAAAGGCATCTTCATGTGTATATGAATAGGAAGGATATGAGCCGGATGCTGCCAGGTGGGACTAGATTGCATTGGGATATCTGATCAGCGTGTACTGGTTGGACCGACGGGTCTCTGTTTCTGTGCTGTCCATCTATGACTGTTTGACCTTCCAGCCAATTCCGTATCCAAACAGCTAGTTCCGCCAAAGTGGTATGGTATTGAACCTGCTAACCAGTGTATTATGTGAAACTTTGTGTCTTTCTCAAGTCCAAGTTACGAATTTAAATGCACAAAGGCATGCTGACTCTCCCTAATAATTTCTTGCCTTTCCAATGACATGTAAATCCTGTCCCTGAGAATCCCGTCCAACAACTTCTCTGCCACTGACTTCAGGCTCAGCAGTCTATAGTTCCCTGGCTTTTCCATACCACCTTTCTTGAATAATGGCACCAGTCTTCCAGCACCTCACCTGTGGCAATCGATGATACAAATATCGCAGCGAGGGTCCCAGCAAAAGCTTCCCTAATTTCCCACAAGGTTCTGGGATACACCTGATCAGATTCCAGGGATTTATCCACCTTTATGCATTTTAAGACATCCAGTACCTCCTCCTCTATAATATGTACACTTGCCAAGTTATCACTTTTTATTTCTCCAACATCTCTAACTTTCATATCCCCTTTCAGTAAAAACTGACATGAAATACTTACAGAATCTCTCCCATCTCCTGTCGTTCCATGGACAGTCTTGTTGATCTTTGAGGATCGCTATTCTCTGCCTAGTTATTCTTTTGTCTTTAGTGTATTTGTAGAATCTCTTTGGATTCTCCTTCAACCTATTTCCCAAAGCTATCTCATGTCCCCTTTTCTGCCTCCTGGTTTCCCACGAGTATATTCCTACTGCCCTTATAGTCCCCTAGGGACTCACTCAAACCCAGTGTTCTGTACCTGCCATATCCTTTCTTAATTTTTTTGACCAGAGCCTCAATTTCTCAGGCCATGCAGTATTCTCGACGGCTCCCAGCCTTGGCCTTAACGGGAACATACTATCTGCGAACTCTCATTGTCGCAGGCCTATGGAGGCAATGGCAGATGATGAC
This sequence comes from Chiloscyllium punctatum, assembly GCF_047496795.1. Taxonomy (NCBI): domain Eukaryota; kingdom Metazoa; phylum Chordata; class Chondrichthyes; order Orectolobiformes; family Hemiscylliidae; genus Chiloscyllium; species Chiloscyllium punctatum. The sequence goes on from NC_092786.1 coordinate 15,467,576, forward strand.
AGAGAAACAATCATTATCAGTAAAGAGGTCATGTTGGGAAAGCGAACAACTCATCCTTATCTCTATAATTCCTCTCTAACCTGAGAACTATCACTATCTCTGCATCAAAGACATCTCAATCTATGCAACATCCTCCAATCTCTAATCTCCTCCAGTCTCAACACCCTCCCTATCTCTAATCTTGTTCACCCTCTCAAATCTCTGTGATGTGCCTTTCTTTAATTCCAACCTTCAGGATAACCCATTTTTATTTCAGATTCCTGCACCCAGAGCTCCACAATGTCCCGCTTAACCTCTGACACATTTTCCTCCAAAAAACATTAAACAATCACGTATCATCTATTCTAATATCACCTTCTCTAACCTGGTTTCTATTGTGGCTTGCCATATTCCTATATTATGCATCTGTGGTGACAGAAAAAGGTGTTGTGGTCCATTGGGTTTATGCTGTAAAGGAATCTCCCAGCTAACTATTTTAATCCCATTTTCCAGCACTGAGCCCATAGATCTGTCAGCCTTGCCATTGCAAGTGTGTTCCTAAATAAAATCTGAAATGCCATCGGGATTTCTGTCTCTCACTCAATTCCAGACAGTGAGGTTTAGTGCAACTGTTGCTCTATGATATCTCCCACAGAAACACAGAGCAGCTAGGTCTGTGCAAACCAGAGATCGCCCACACATTGGGAAGGATGGCAGGGACCCTGAGATGAGGGTACAGGAGATTTACTAGGATGATTCAAGGAATGAGGGATTTTAGTTGCAGAATTTGTGGGGCTGTTTTAACATTAATTACTCATGTGACATGTGTGCTGCTAATACACATCAAGAATAACCATCCACAATTCATGGACTCTCCTTTTCAACCTATCCCCTTGCCTGCGCTGTGGTAACCTTCAGGTTAATCACCACCAGACATCTCTCTCCAATGACAGAGTAGTCCTATGGTCTGGGAGGACAATGCTAACTTGATCTTTCACACAGTAATGTTACTGTCCCTCGGGGGTGGGGAGAGGGAATGCTGAAGGTGGTGGATGGGAAACCACTCAGGTACAGTGCTTTACCCTGGAGGATGTTCACTTTCTTTAATATTGTTGGGGGGTGCACTGATGCAGGCAAGTGGAGAATGTTCCAACACAAGCCTGATGTGTACCTTATAGGTAGCAAACAGACACTGTGGAATCAGGGGTTTGGAAAAACTGAGAGAATTCTCCTTGTAGCAAAGGAAAATGTGGGGAACTGTGACAGAGTGGTTTACTAAAATTACACGTTATAATAATAAACCTTGCACCCGTCAGCTCATTAAACAAGGATGGCAAGACACATGTTGAAAATTTGGGAAGATCTCTTGATCGGATGGTTTGATTCAAAGGAGAACTTTTATTCAGCAAATGGTATTGACCTGGAACACAATACTCTCACTCAATATGAATATCCAGGTCCTGATGTATTGAGTAATTCTGTCAGAGTTTGGCGTTACAATTACTGAGATCACCATCTGAATGTCCACCTGTAATACAAGTTTATAAAATCCGTCACTGTCAGTTCAAGTTTGAAACTCATACAATCCCCTCCTCCTGGCCCAGGTGGACTGTTCACATTACCCCTGGTGGAGGTTAGCAGGCAATTCAGGGGCAAATCCGTGTGGGTTTCTGTGAGTTTCCACCTTGGGACTTCATGTGACTGAACATGGGACAGAATGATCCAAGATTCAGTCAGATATGGAGAGCAGGATTTGCTTCCTTTTCTTTCTTCCGTGCTGCCGCTGTGTCTCATAAATAAGACATGGGGTGCGAAAGGCTCATTCAACTCGATGGGCAAGTTGTCTCCATTCTCACCAACGGGCTGCAAGCTCCTCCCAGTCATTAAACAGAATATCCATGAAAAGATAGCAACTGAGCATGCTTCCCACTGCCCAGTGCTCCCAGTAAATGTTTCGAATAATGAGGGGGGAAATCTCCTAGAAAAGGCATAACAGGCAAGTTCCAAGAGGATTATAAACAGTTTACAGAGAGATATTCACTGGAAAAGTGGGCAAAATTTGGCAAATGGAGTATAACTTGGGATAAACTGTAGAAAGCTGCACTAGAAAGGGACCAGGGGGGAAAATGAGCAGGAAACACAGAAAGCTAGCACACAGTTACAACAGGGAATCAGGAAAGGGAATGGAATGTTGTCCCTTATTTCAAATAGATTGCAATATAAGAGTTTGGAATGTATACCTTTGGGCAACTAAACAAATGGCGAGTAAGACCACATCTGGAGTAACGTGAACAGATTTGGTTGCTTTCGTTAACGAAATAGAGCAGTTTATTGGAGGCATTTCAGAGAAGATCCATTGGGATGATCCCTGTTTTGAAGGGATTATCCTGTAAGCAAAGGCTGAACAAATTGGGAATCTACTCACTGGACTTTCGAAGAATCAGAGGTGATCTCTTTGAAACATACAGGATTCTATCGAGGTTTGACAGGGTAAATACACAGAGGATGTGTCACATTACGGGTGAGTCTTGAACCAGATTCTGGGTCAGTCGCGAAATCTAGGGTTCTGTTTCAGATTTGTCAAGATAAAGGCAACACCGACACAGGTTAGGGTTTCAGTAGCAATGGAGCTGGGTGAGGAGGAGACAAGCAACATTTTAGTGATTGGAATTCCTGGTATTTGTGATTGTTTAGATGTCTGATCAGAAGGTCACTTTGGGGTCAGATATGAAAGCAATATTGTGAAGTATGTAGTTCTGCCTCAGACACTTCGCAGTGAGAGGGAGAGACACAGCAGGAAGGGAAATGAATTTGGAATAGCAACTGAAGGCTATTGCAGTGTTGCATTGGAGTGAATTGCAGCTCATCGAAGTGTGGTAAGCAGTTTGATAACTGAGTAACAGTGGAGTAATGGAGATGGATGATGGGGAGGGAGAGCTGGACATTGTCAGTGTACATGTGAAACCTAACACAGTGCTTTTGGGCGATGTTACCTCCTGGCAGTATATAGGTGAGAAACAGGACAGACCAAGGATCGATCCTGGAGGGACACCAAATACAGTGAATTCAGAAAGGAAAGGGAGAGTGGAGATGGAGCAAGATTTTCCAATGACGGTGAGGTCAAATATTAGTTTTTAGCAGAATGGGAGAGAAGGACATAACCAGAAAAGACAGACAGATCATGGAACAATATATGTGAATTGGCAAGGGGAGGGGGGTGGGGTGGTGACATGCAGGGGGATGAGAGAGAGATTTGGAATGTCCATGATTTAGCTACACTAGGGTAAATGGTCAAGATGACCTCTAATAAGGCTTGACAAGGGACTCTAGGAAATGCAAGTTTAGGACTAAAATGAAGAGGACCCTTGTGAGGCAGTTTGGCTCGGTGGGCTAGTGGAGAGTGAGGGAAGAAACAGAGGCAGCTGATCGGATTATCTCAATGTTATTGACAGAGAAACCCCATGTGCTCCTCACTCTTGTTGTAGGAGGGGAGGATGGAGGAGACTGGATAATGGACATTGTTTTCGGAATTATAAAAAACAAAACTTGTGATAGTGATTCTAAAAATAAGTGAACAAACCTGTCGTATTTATCATTTATCAAGAATATTAAAATATGCAACTGAAGTTCAGGTTTGAATCGCAAATTGGTAGAGGGTTGCTCTGAAGTCAAGAAAAAAAAAAGAAACTGGAATGAAGACTCTACTGTTTGCCATGGAACCATTGGGGATGTTCTTCCTGCATTGACAATGTCCTTGAGGAAAAGAAACACGACAATGGCCCATCAAATCACTCATTGTATTAATCACTGCACAGTCTCAACAAAGGACGGCACGGTGGCACAGTGGTTAGCACTGCTGCCTCACAGTGCCACAGACCCGGGTTCAATTCCCGCCTCAGGCGAGTGACTGTGTGGAGTTTGCACATTCTCCCCGTGTCCGTGTCTGCGTGGGTTTTCTCCGGGTGCTCCGGTTTCCTCCCACAGTCCAAAAACGTGCAGGTTAGGTGAATTGGCCATGCTATATTGCCCGTAGTGTTAGGTCAGTGTGGACTTGTTGGGCCGAAATGCCTGTTTCCACACTAAGTAATCTAATCTAAAAGGAATGTACTAGCAAATACAACAACACAATCACAAATACTCCAACCCAATCTGAAATCTCATGGCCTAGTATATCCCCATTCAACCATTAACATCAAGCCAGGGGAATCAACCCTGGTTCAATGGTGAATGCAGGAGGGCATGCCAGCAGCACCAGGCAAAGCTAAAAATGAGGTGCAAACCTGGTGCAGCGTCCAAACAACACAAGCAACACCAAATAGAACTAAGTGATCCCATAAACAATGGATTAGATCTGAGTTCTGTCACACCTAGTCAAGAGTAGTGATGGACAATTACAGCATCACAGATATCCCCACCCTTACTGATGGAGGGGTCTCACACATCCATTCAACAGATAAGAGGACAGCATTAGCAGCGATTTTAGGCCAGCAGTGCCAAGTGGATCAGCCTTCTCCATTGGTCCCTGACATCACAGATATCAATCGACTTGGTTTATTTCAAATTGAATCATTTCAAATCATATCAAGAAATGGATAAGTAGTGTAAAGGCTATGGGCCCTGCCAATATTCTGGCAACCGTACTGATGGCTGTGCTTCAGAACTTGCTGCCCACCAAGGCAAGTACTTCTCCAGCACTGGCACCTACCAACTTTGTGGAACATTGCTCAGGGATGTTCCAACACAAAAACACAGGGCAGATGCAACTTAGCCAATTCCCCTCTATCAGTCCACACTCGCTCAGCAGTGAGGTGATGGAAGGTCTCATCGACAGTGCTGTCAAGCACCTGCTCAGCAATAACCTGCTCAGCGATGCCCAGTTTGGGTTCTGCCAGGGCCACTCAGTTCCTGAGCTTGTTACAGACTTGATTCACAAACTAACAAACAGCTGAATGAGGTGAGGATGACAGGCCAGACCCCCTCCAAGTCCACTATTTCGACTTCAGTGCTATCAGCTGACCTCACCACAGTCTCAGCTCATTTGCTGAAACTCTCATTCATTCTTTTTGTTGACTCTAGATTTCATTATCTAAACCCACTCATGGCCAGCATCCCACATTCACCCTCCCGATAATCTCAAGAATATTGAAAACTCTACTGCCGAAATGCTCACTTGTACCAAAACGAGCTGATCAATCCCATTTATAAGCAACAACAATTTACTTTTGCACCTTTGAATTAATTCCTGGCTGTAATCATTCCTATCTCCCTGCACCACACACCCTTTCATATCTCAATAACAACTCATTTTAGTTCAGACTCTCAATGATGTGTTTATTTTTGAGTTCACCTGTGTGACTGTTTCTATAGACTCCAAGGGAACATGGTCTGGAATCCCCACTCTAACCCTTCTTCCTTTTAGGCATTCTTGAAAAACTGCTTATTTGGCAATGGTTTTGGTCACTGGACACAGTATTCTCCATCTGTAGCCTTATGTCAAAAGTTTTCAATAATATGTTTGTGAAATTAAAACCATGATGATTTGTACAGACATCTTCTACTCTTCAATATCACAGAGTGAATAATCTGTAATGTCTCTTACCCAACCACCTTCACCATACAAACTTCAGCAGTACAAAGAAGCCAAACATCACCCTCTCCACAGGCAACAAGGCTTTGGCATTGATCACTGGTTTCTGTGGAAGGAGAAATACACACTTGATGTTTCAGGGAGTGCAATATGAATTACAGGGAATGAAAATGGTGCAGAATTTGACTGTCAGAATTTGAAGGAAAATGCACTCGCTTATTGGAAAAAAAGAATTCTTGACTGTCAAAGATATTGTGGAAAAAATAACCTGATAATGGAACAGCATATCGTCAGGAGCCAGGCAGCAGTGGACAATTCATTTATATTCCTGAAGAAGGGCTTATGCCCGAAACGTGGATTCTCCTGCTCCTCGGATGCTGCCTGGCCTGCTGTGTTTTTCCAGCTCTACATTTTTCAATTCATTTACAAAACAACTTTAAAAGTAATATTAAAATACTATACACAGCAAAAATACAACCATGAGAGACTGAGGAAGCGAGATAATGAACAAGTGGACATCAGAGAACCCAGACCAGACTTCACTTTTATGATCCCACAAAGATGTCTAGCACAGAAACAGACTTTTTCGGTCCAACCTATGCCAACCAGATATCCTAGCTTAATCTATCTAAATTAAATCCTATCTGCCACTCCTCAGCCCATTGGCCCATCTGATCAATATCCCACTGTACTCTGAGATAATCTTCTTCATTGTCCACAGTACCGCCAATTTTGGTGTCACCTGCAAACTTACGAACTATACGGCCTCTATTCACGTCCAAATCATTTAAATGAATGATGAAACAAATCCAGAAAAAAAGTCTATTTCTCTGGGTTTGAATGTGCTCTGTAAACATCCTGCCCTATGACTCTTTTTAACCAGGGAAGGTTGCACATAAATCCCTCTGAACTTTGCCCCCTTCAAATCTGGCGGCCGCGCACGTGTCCAGTGAATCATTGCCCCGAATAAAGATGGCGGCGCTCACTCGGGCCGATTACTCAACGAGGCATTTTCCCGTTTGCCGCAAAAACGGGACTGTAAGTTTCAAATTTGTATTTTCCGATGTGTACCAAATGATTATAAAACCTCTCAGACCATACCAACACCATTTCCCTCCCGCTTCCTGCTGTTTATTTCTTTCCTTAGCAACAGCACTCTGCACACGCACATTCCGAACATCCGCACCCAGCGCGAGGATGATCACGTGGTATAGTCTAGTCCCGCCCTCATTCACTGATTGGCCGGAGGACCAACTGCTCCGCTCGGTCCTCCAGCTCCTCCCCTGCCTATGCATTGTTCCGCCGCTGACATCAATCACTTCTTCGGTCCAACCTGTCGATGACAACCAGATATACTCACCTCATCTATCTAAATTAAATCCTATCTGCCACTCCTCAGCCCATTGGCCCATCTGATCAATATCCCACTGTACTCTGAGATAACCTTCTTCATTGTCCACACTACCAACTGTTGGCTGGAGCTTGCACACTGCTTCGTGACTTTTGTTGCTATTTCTCATTTACAAAAGTGAGGAACATAGTTTAAAATCACACAACCACCTGATGAAGGACCAGCAAAGTAGTGCTTCCAAATAAACCTGTTGAACTATAACCTGGTGTTCTGTGAATTTTAATGTTGTCCATCCTAATCCAACACCAGCACCTCCAAGTCACGAGTGAGGGAGGAATGCATAACATATGAACAAAAGATTTTGGAAAAGGAGAAGGCCGTCCTGCCCTTCGAGCCTGCTCTACCATTCAATAAGATCATGGCTGATCATTTCGTGGATGCAGAACCATTTATCCATGTTCTCACTATATTCCTTAATTAGTTATTTCTTTTTTTTAAAAAACTGACTTAGCTTTAAAAACCTTCATTGAACTAGCATCAACTACTTCCCTGGGCAATGCACTCGCATCAAGGTCAAGACGTTCCTTCTCAATTCACTCCTAAATTTGCTTCCTCAAATCTTGTGGTGATGCCCTCTTGTCCTGGCTTCATCTGCCAGTGGAAACATCCTCTCGACTTCTATTTTATTCATTCCATTCATTATTTTATATATTTCCCATTCTTCAGAATTCCAATGAATATAATCCCAATCTACTCAGTCTCTATTAAGCCAAACCCCTCACCTCCGGAATCAACATAGTTAACCTCCTCTGCACCCCCTCTAGTGCCAGTACATCCTTGAGCACGTAAGGAGATAAAAACTGCATGCAGTACTCCAGGTGTGGCCTCACCAGCACCCACTATAGCGAGAACATAACCTCTGCTTTTCAACACAATCCGTTCACAAGTGAAGGACAAAATTCCATTTGCCTTCTGAATTGATTGTTGTACCTGGTGACCAACCCTCCTGCAGAAGGATGTTCAGGTGCCTCTGCATAGCAAATAATGTAACTTTTTTTTAAAATTCAGGTAATAATCTTTTTATTAATGTTACTCCAACCAAAGAGTATGACTTTACATTCATTAACATAATATTCCACTTGCCAAACAATTGCCCACTAACTCATTGTATCTCTGTTCCTCTGCAAAGTTTCCCAGTCCTCCGCACACTTTGTTCTGCTACTCATCTTAGTCTCATCTGCAAACTTTGACACCCTACATGTGGTCCCCAACTCCAAATCATCTGTATCAATTATAAATAATTGCAGTCCCAACAACTAGAGGCACACTACTAGTTACTGATTGCCAGCCTGAATAAGGCTTATTTATCCCCACTCTTTGCTTCCTGTTAGTCAACCAATCTTTTATCCATACTAATACTGTATCCCATGCACCCTTATATAATGCAACAGCCACTTGCGTGGCACCTTGTTGAAGGCCTTTTTGAAATCAAGGTACACCACATCCACAGGGTCCCCGTTGTACACCTTGCTTGAAATGTCTTCATAGAATTCCAAACGATTTGTCAAGCAGGACCTGCCCTCCATGAATCCATGCTCTGTCTGCCCAATGGGACAATTTCTATCGAGCTTCCCTGCTATTTCTTCCCTGATAATAAACCCAAGCATCTTTCCAACTGCAGAGAATAAACTAACTGGTGTAGAATTCCCTATCTTTTGTACACCGCCTTTTCTTTCAGTCCTTCCTTTTCACTGGAATATGCCTTTGCTGAGCACTTCCTAAAATGTCTTTGAAACTCTTTCACTTCTCATCAACTGTCCCACCATAAAATCTTTGTTTTCAGTCTACTTTATCCAGGTTCTCCCTCATTCTATTTTAGTTCCCCATGTTCAAGCACAGGACCAAGATATTAAATTTTATCTTCACACTCTCCATATGTACTCTAACTTCAACCATACAGTGATCATTTCTTCCAAGAGGATCCATAACTCTGAGGTCATTAATTCTTTCTGTCTCATTGCACAGGGCCCAGATCTTTGGTAGTTTGCTCCTTGTAGGTTACATTTCATACTGTTCAAAAAAACTATCATGGATACACTTAATGAACTCCTCAAGGCTACCCTGACTGAGCTGGTTTGACCAATTTACATGTAGATTAAAATCACCCTTGGTAATAGACATGCCATTTTTACAGGCATTAGTTATTTCGTTGTTTATTGCCCATCCCAATGTGATGTTATTATTTGGCCTACACACTGCGCCTATCAGTGACTTTCTTGTTAGAATTTTGAAAGCATCATTCCTGTTTCTCCTAATGTACAGCAATACCAACAACTACTTGCATTGTATGGAATGTTTCACAATGGCAAATCTCCTATGGTGCTTCATGGATGATCAAAGCATTGATTAAGGAGAATGATTTTAAAATACATCTTAAGGAGGATAGAGAAGGTTAGGGAGGGTATTCTACAGATTTCTTAGCTTGACAGCTCCAATTGTTGAGTGATGCAGGTGGGGTGGTTTGAAAAGGGAACGTGCAAAGGGGAAATGGAGGAGCGTAGGCAGTGCATCAGGTCTTAAGGATAGAGGAGTTTCCATACTGAGTCTGTCTGTCATAGACAGTATGGCTGCCTCATGGAATTTGAAGCACCACAATGGGCCCATGCATGTCATGTTAGTCACGGATAGTATAACGGTGGCTGCGAGAACATTTGATGAGGACTTGTCTACTGAAGTAGTGTGGGCTGAGGTTAGAAACAGGAGAGGGGAGGTCACACTTGTTGGATTTTTTATAGGCCACCACAGAGTTCCAGGGAGGGGGAAGAGATGATTAGCAAAATTACTCTGGGTAGGAGTGAAAGTAACATGGTGGTAATTATGGGGGACTTTAACTTCCCCAACATTGACTGGAAATGCTATAACTCTAGTACGTTGGATGGATCAGTTTTTGTCCAATGTGTACAGGAGGCTTTCCTGACACAGTATGTCAAAGGGCCGACAAGAGGGAGGCCACATTGGATCTGATGCTTGGTCATGAACCGGACTAGGTGTTTGATTTAGTTTAGGTGAGCACTTTGGAGAGAGTGATCATAATTCAGTTATGTTTAGTTTGGCGATGAAAAGAGTACATGCCAAGGTAAAGACATATTGATGGGGCAGTGGCAATTATAATGCGATTCAGCAAGAATTGGGATGCATAGGATGGGGTACCGAAATGCAGTGGATGCAGACAATGGAAATGTGGAGCTGGTTTAAGGAACAGATATTGCGTGTCCTTGATAGGTATGTCCCTGTCAGGCAGGGAGGAAGTGATAAGGTAAGGGAACCGTGGTTTACCACAGAAATTGCATCTCTTGTTAAGATGAAGTAGAAGGCTTATGTTTTGATGAGGCAAATGGTACAGATGAGGCGATGGAGACTTGCAGATCAGCTAGGAAGGATTTAAAGAGAGTTAAGAAGAACAAAGAGAGGACACGAGCAGTCTTTAGCGAATAGAATAAAGGAGAACCCTAAAGCTTTCTATAGGTATGTGAGGAATAAAGGATTAGATTAGATTACTTACAGTGTGGAAACAGGCCCTTCGGCCCAACAAGTCCACACCGCCCCGCCGAAGCGCAACCCACCCAGACCCCTACATCTAACCCTTACCTAACACTACGGGCAATTTAGCATGGCCAATTCACCTGACCTGCACATCTTTGGACTGTGGGAGGAAACCGGAGCACCTGGAGGAAACCCACGCAGACACGGGGAGAATGTGCAAACTCCACGCAGTCAGTCGCCTGAGGCGGGAATTGAACCCAGGTCTCTGGCGCTGTGAGGCAGCAGTGCTAACCACTGTGCCACCGTGCTGCCCAAAGACTGGGACACATAGAGCAATTGCTGCCATGAGTCGGATTCGAACCGTGGTTGCTGCGGCCACAATGCAGAATACCAACCACTATACAAACACGGTAACCCACAGACGAACACACTAGCGTAGGAATCGGGCCAATTAAAGACAGAAGTGGGAAGTTGAGTGTTAACACTGTGGAAATCGGAGAGGTGCTAAACGAACATTTCTCATTGGTTATATGTCAGGAAAATTAGAATATTGTAGATAATAATGAGGTAGAATATGTTAGACTAGAAAGTGTAGAGGTTAGTTACGAACAGGTGTTATCAATTCTAGAATGATTGAAAGTAGACAAGTCCCCTGGGCTAGATGGGATTTATCCGTAGATTGTCTGGGAAGCTAGGGAGAAGATAGCAAAGACTTTGGCTATGACATTGAGCTGTCATTGCCTACAAGTTCAGGACCAGAGGACTGGATGATTGCAAATGTTATGCCCTTGATCAAGAAGGGCAGCAGAGAACACCCAGGTAATTATATACCAGTGACCCTTACTTCTGTTGTAGGAATGGTTTTGGAAAGGATTATAAGAGACACTATTTGTAATCATCTGGCAAACAACAATATGATTTCAGATCGTCAATATGGTTTAGTCAAGGGTAGATCGTGTCTCACAAATCTCATTGAGTTTTTTGAGAAGGTGACCAAGCATATAGATGAGGGGAGAGCAGTTGACGTGGTATACATGGACTTCAGGAAAGCCTTTGATAAGGTTCCAAATGGTAGGCTGTTAGAGAAAATGCAGCGACATGGAATTGAGTGTGATTTAGCAGTTTGGATTAGAAACTGGCTTTCTGAAAGAAGGCAGCGAGTGGTGGATGATGGAAAATAATCAGCCTCCAGTGCGGTTATTAGTGGTGTGCCACAAGGGTCTGTTTTGGGATCACTGCTGTCTGTCATTTTTTAAAAAGTCTTAGACGCAGGCATAGGTGGATGGATTAGTAAATTTGCAGACGACACCAAAGTCAGTGGAGTAGTGGACAGTGTGGAAGAATGTTACAGTTCGCAGGGGGACTTGGATAAACTGCAGAATTGGGCTGAATGTGGCAAATGGAGTTCAATGCAGCTAAATGTGAGGTGATGCACTTTGTGAAGAATAACAGGACGGCAGAGTACTGGGTCAATGGAAAGATTCTTGGTAGTGTAGATGTGCAGAAGGATGTTGGAGGCCATGTACATAGATGCCGGAAAGTTGTGTGTTAGATTTCATTCGTAGATGGATTGAGTTCTGGAGCCGCAATATCATGCTGAAACTATCCAAAACACTGGTGCAGCCATATTTGGAATATTGTGTGCAGTTCTGGTGCCCATATTTCTGGAAGGATGTGGAAGCATGGGAAAAGGCACAGAGGATATTTACCAGGATGTTGTGTGGTCTGGAGGGAAGGTCTTATGAGGAAAGGTTGAGAGACTTGAACCTGTTCTCATTGGCAAGAAGAAGGCGAAGAGAGGATTTGATAGAGATGTACAAGATGATCAGAGGCTTATATAGGATAAACAGTGAAAGTCTTTTTCCTAGGAAGAAGACATTAGTGTGTATAAGGGGGGATATCTACAAATTGAGGGGTGATAGATTTAAGACAGATGTCAGAGGCAGGTTCTTTACTCAGAGACTGGTTAGGGCGTGGAATCCACTACCTACTAATGTAGTTAACTCAGCCACGTTAGTGAGATTTAAATAATCCTTTAGATAAGCACATGGGTGATTTTGAGATAGTATCGGGGAATGAGCTTAGAATAGTTCACAGGTTGGTTCAAATTCAAGGACCGAAGGGCCTGTTCTGCGCTGTACTGTTCTCTGACTATTGTGCTTCAAGAGATTTTTACTGTCTTCAACAGAGTGATGGATCTTGTATTGTGGGCTTACAAAGTGTCACTGATCTCTACCAAACATGTACGAGGTAGAGAATGCTTCCTGACCTGCTGCGCTTTTCCAGCGACACATGTTTCAGCTCTGATCTCCAGCATCTGCAGTCCTCACTTTCTCCATGTACGAGGTAGAGTCAGGGCAATAATAAGAGTCTGCAACAGGAGGGGGACAGGTAGCTCCATACAAAACCCGACTCCTTCTCAACTGTTTTCACCACAAAAACCGAGTGCCTTCCAGAAAAAAAACATCTATATCCCACCACTTTGCCCTACAATCGTGGTATCTAGCTGTGCACGAGGAGCAGTGCATCAGTCTGTTGTGGGACCCTGAAACGCTTGGTAGAGTCAAATCATCTGAGCATTGAAAGCCCCACCACATTGCATGCATTTTCTCTTGTTTTCACTCTGTTCCTGACTTCCCTTAGTTTTCCTAATGAACCTGCTAAAGTTGTTATTACACACATCTGCACAAGCTGTGAATTGAACCCAGGCCTCTCATCCAAGATTCGGGATATTTTCACCGCGTCACAAAACATCGACTTTGTCCCTTTCCTGCTAAGTAACGCCTGAATCAACTCTGCAATTGGGAGGAAGGGGCGGAACAGGAGGACCGAGTAGCGGCCGGTCCTCTTACCAGAGTGAGTGAGGAGGGGGTCAAAGCATTCTCGGGAGTGAACGCTTCAAGATTGGTCAGAGAGCAAACTATTTTGCAGGATTGATCATTCTCACTACATAGTGGAGCTTTAAACGTCTCTCATAAATCAATGTGAGATTTTTAAAAATACTGTAGTTGAAATGTAAATCTGATAACGTATATATTTCCAATCGATTTACACTACTTGAGGAAGAAACGTCTTTCCAATCTCCCAGAACAGTTGGTAATTTACATACCTGGCCGGTATGTTTGATTTGGACCAGACAAAATGCATTTTAGACATCTCTATGACTATAACTCGACAAAGCATTTGTTAATGACTAACAGTTTACCCATCAGTCTGTGCAATTATGAATATTCTCTATAAACTCACTGATAACCTCAGACGCACGCGCAGTTTGGTTTCTATGCAGAGCATGCGCAGTGTCACATTGGTCAGGACAGAGAGAGTGAGAGAGAGACATGGAGCTGATTTTTCCGGTAGCGGCTGCGATCGGCTTCAGAGAGCGGCGATCAGAGGTGGTATGTGGGAGTCTCGCCGGGAGAAAGGAGCGGAGAGAATTCACAAGTCCCGGATAAAGGTTAAAAAAAACCTCGGAAAAGACCCTCCAGGCCCGGGTAAGGAGGTGGCGGTCTCTGATCAAGGAAGCGGCCCAGGGTCACGGCCGCCATTTGTTTGAGGGAAGAGGGAGCGCGGAGCTCAGGGCCGCCATCTTGAGAAGGTCAAGGAGCAGGAGGGCGGGGCTCTCGGGGTCTGTAGAACAATCAGAGGAAAGGGAAGACCCATTGTTATAGAGTCATAGAGTCATAGAGATGTACAGCATGTTATTGATTAATTCCACGAACACAGCTTCACTGGGCGATCCTGCAGGAATATCCTCTCTCAGTCCTGCTGGGATGTTTCACCCAATCAGAACCAGCAGCTCTCCTCCTCTTTCAGCTCCCCTTCTGTCCTTCCTGCAGCATCTGTCCCCTGGAACATTGAGCTGCCTGTCCTGTCCCTCCCTAAATGTGTTTTTGTAATACCTGTGATATCCCAGGCCCATCTTAGATTACTTCACTAAAGACAGAAATGCACCCGATAGATTTTTCTTAACATCAGTAATTGTTTAATACTCATTTACAGGTTTTTAATTACATCGTTTTTGAAGCATTTAATTCACATTTAATCATTTGCAATGGTGGGATTTGAACCTGTGTCCAGAGAACATTTGCTGAGTTTCTGTATAAATTGTCTCAGAATAATACCACTAGGCCATCACTTCACCTGCTCACAGGTTGCGCATCCCAGTGTAACATGAATCAAAACCCTTTCTTCCCGCACAATTATTTGATCCTGAACTCTGGTGATATCACTCAGTATCTTTCCATGTGGGATCCGTCACTGTGTTGGTCTTATTGATCCCTCTGTCAGCGTCTCTCACTCTTGCAGCTACTCCAGATCCTGAGCCAACAGAATTCTCCACTACAGAGAGATGAGGCAGCACAGGCCAGGATTGGAGACTGGGATTTTCCAGTTCTCTGTGGGCTCAGTGCCATTCTACATCTGTAGTCCTCACAGCATCAGTCTAATTTCCCATTCTGCTTATTTCTGTGTCCTCTACAGGTACTCATGGAGTTCCTGACTCAATACACTTGCCAACTGCTGGTTGGGAAGATGATTGGTCAACCAGAGAGACAAAGGTCAGGGAAGTCAGGAGCCTTTAATAAATCCTGACGCCAGAGCAGAGAGCAATGAGATGGCTCCAAACATTAGCTAACAGGTCATGACATAGACATAGTGCTGGAGGGGGAGCACAGTACAGACACACCTCAGGGTCAATCACCACCCGTACTTTAAGTTTTGTTGTACTGAGACAGCATTGGGAGTTCCCAGTTTTCAATCCAAGCGTTTGCTGTCTTGGTGAGCACCAGGATAACAGAGGGGAATGCAGGCCTGCAATGAGAGGGTAGTAATGCTGCCTGGGATCTTTCTGTTCCCTATTCCCTCTCCAACACTGTATCTATGGCTTGTCTTGTGGACCAGTGTCTTCAATCATTTTAACTCCCATAACAGTTACTATCTCTGTCATCCCCTCCCCTCTCACCAATTATTTGTCACATTTGAAACCTCCAGTCCAGACGACTATCCATATCGCTGTAACTTGCTTCAGTCTCTACAATATGTCTTGTCTGAATAGTCTGCTTCTCCAGCAATTGGAGACATAGGGTCTGTTTCTGTGCGGCATGACTTTTTGTGTTGAGGATTCCTAAATGGAATGAGTTGCATTTGCCTGTGTTTGGCCCATATCCCTTCAAATCTTCACCTCTCCATGTACCTGCTCAAGTGTCCTTTCCATGTTGTAATTGTACTTGTTTTTACCATTTCCTCTGGCAGTCCATTCCATCCATGCACCATCCTCTGTGGAAAATGTTGCCCCTCAGCTCCCTCTTTAAATTTTTTGCTCTGTCACCTCACGTTTATGCCTCTAGCTTTGGACTCACCTACCCTTGGCTATTCACCTTACTTAGGCCCTACTTGGTTTCATAAACCTTTATAACATCACCCCGTGGCCTCCTCTGCCTAGGAGAAATAGTGACGGCAATGTTACAAATATCTCCAACTTATGTACTCAACGCTCTGGCCACTGATGGCAAGTGTCCCAAATGCTGCTTTCCCCACCCTATCCACCACTAATGCCACTTCCAAGGAACAATGTAATTGCACTCCTTGGTCTCTCTCTGTTTGACAACACTGTCCAGAGCCCTACCATTAACTGTATTAGTCCTCCCCGGTTTGTCTGAACTAAATTCAACACCTGAATTAAACTCCATCTTTCATTCCTTGGCCCACTGGCCCAGTTGATTAACATCCCCTTCAATAACTATTTTCCCCGCCCACTCTTCCACTAATCTTGGTATCCACAAACATAATAACAGGGGCTCCTAAATTTTCACTCAAATCGTTTATGTAAATGGTGCACAACAGTGGTCCCAGCACCAATCCTTACAACACACTGCTGGTCAGAGGCCCCAGTCTGAACAACAACCCTCTCCCACCACCCTCTGTCTCCCACTGTCATCCCATTTTGTATCCAGTTTGGCTAGCTCTCCCTGATCTCTTGTGATCTACCCTTACTAACCAATGTATCATGCTACACCCTGAACAAGGGTTTGCTGAAGACAGAAACAGCGTCTGTTGCTCTGCCTTCATCTATCTTCTTGGTCACATCTTGAACAAACTCCAGTCAAGTTTGTGAGACATGTTTTCCCACGCACAAAACCGTGCTGGCTGTTCGTAATCAGTCCTTGTCTTTCCAAATGCATGTAAGTCCTACCTCTCAGAATGACCTGCAATAACTGACCCACCCTGATGTCTCGCTCATCAGTCTGTAGTTCCCTGGCTTCCTCTTGAAGCCTTTCTTAATTTATGACACATCATTATAATTATAGTCAGAGAGTCATACCGCACTGCTTGGTTAACGCTAACCATACTCTAAAACTGATCTCGTCCCACCTGCCTGTTCCTCGATCATATCCCTTCAAACCTGTACTAATCCTAATGTCTTTTAAACATTGTAATTGTCGCCAAGTTCACCCCTTCCTTGGGAAGTTCATTCCACACACAACCCACTCTCTGTGTAACAATGTGCCCCTCATGTCTTTTTTAAAAATGTCTCTCCTCTTACACTTAAAAATGTAGCTCCTAGTCTTGAAACTCCCCTGTCCACGGGAAAAGACAAGTCCCATTACTTCTATCTATCCCCCTCGTTATTTTATAAACTTCTATGAGGTCATCTGTCAACATTCAGGTTTCAATGAAAAAATACCAACCTATTCAGCCTCTCTTTATAACTGAAAACTTCCATAACCAGCCACATCCCAGTAAATCTCATCTGAACCCTCTCCAACTTAATAATATCCTTCCTATAACTGGGCGGCCAGAACTGGACACAGTCTTTCAGAAGAGGACTCACCAATGGCCTGTATAAGCTCATTGTGACTTCCCAACTCCTATATCCAAAGGACTGAGCAATGAAAGCAAATGAGGCAAGCACCTTTTTTAACCATCCTATCTCTCCATGTTGCAAACTTCAAAGAATTATGTGTCTGAACCCCGGGGTCCCTCTGTTCTACAACACTACCGAAGGTCCTACCATTAATTGTGTAAGCCCTGCCCATGTTTGTTGCACCAAATGCATTACCTCACATTTATTCAGATTGAACTCCATCTACAGTTTTTCAGCCATTCACACATTTCATCAGGATCCCTTTGTAATCTCAGAAAACCTTCTTCACTGTCCACAATGCCACCCTCCAGTCTAACAGCCTATCACACATGGTACAGATATCTCGGCTAGGGGTCCTACAATTTCTTCACCAGCTTCCCACAATGTCCTGAGATACATTTGATCAGGGCCTGGGGATTTATCCACCTTTGTGTTTTAAAACTTCCAGCATCTCCTCTTCGATAATGTGGACTCATTCCAAGACATTCAGTCACAGAGATGTACAGCACGGAAACAACTTCGGACCAACTCCTGCATGACGTATCTAGTCACTTTTGCCATTATCCCTCTAAACCCTTCCTGTTCATATAGCCATCCACATGCCTTTTAAATGTATTTCTATCAGCCTCCACTATTTCCTCTAGCAGCTTATTGCATAGACTGTGCAGGAGCCAGTTGTCATTTAGGTCTCTGAAAAGTTTCCCTCGCAGTGTAAAGCTATGCCCTGTTGGTTTGGAATCCCCCAGCCCTGTCGAAAAGACCTTGTCTGTTGACCCTATCGATGACCATCATGATTTTAAACATCTTTATCAGGTAACTCCTCAGCCTCCCATATTCAAATGAAAACAGCCCCAGCCTATTCAGGCTTTTCCCTGTAGCGCAAACCCTCCAACCCTGGCAACATCCTTGTTCATTTCTTCTGAAACCTTTCATGTTCTACAACATCCTTCCGATGGCATTGAGACCAGAATTGCACACAGTATTCCAATAGTAGTCAGGCCAAACACTGTTTAGTTCCCTGAGCGCCCCAGTCTTTATCCACAGTAAGTTCCAAAGTGAAATATTTGTCTCGGATCTTGTAGTTTCACACATCGTTGCCTTCATTGATCATTAAGGAGACCGGGTTTGTCTCGAGCTCTTCTTTTGCCCTTAATACACTTCTCGAGTCTCTTTGGATTCTCCTTAACTTTCTCTGCCAAAGCGATCTCGTGTCCCCTTTTTACATTCCTGATTTCCATCCTAAGTGTATTTCTACAGCCCCGATGCTCCAGAAGGGATTCACTTGAGTCAGCCAGTTATATCTGACATGTGCCCACTTATTTCTTGACCAGAGCCTCGAAACTCAGCCAGTGTTTCCTAACTCTGTCAGCATTGAGCTGCACACTAACAGGAATATGCTAGTGCTGAATGTTCATTTTATCTCGGTTTTAAAATATTCCTACTTGCCAGACTTCCCTTTACCTGCAAATAGCCTTCAAAAATTCATGACTAATACTATCTTGCTCCATTGTATAACTTGAGCTTGTGGACAAGGCTTGTCCTTTTCCATCGCTACTTTCAAATTAATACAAATGTCATGACTTTCCAAAGCGCTCCCCCACTAACACCTCAGTCCCATTCCCTACCTTGTTTCCCAAGGGAAGGTCATGTTTAGCCCCATTCTCCAGTTGGGCCATTTACATAATGACTGGGAGTTTCAGGAACACAATTAACAAATTCCTTCCATCCAAATGCTGAACACAGTAACAATCCCAGTCCAGGTTTGGAAAGGTTAAAATCCCATACCATTACAACCATATTATTCTAAGAGATATCTGAAATCTCCTGACATATTTGCTCCTTCATCTCCCATTGCCTATCGCTGTAATACGACCATAACAAACTAATGATTAATTTTTATTTCTCAGTTCCACCAATATCGCTGAACTGGGCGATTCTGCATGAATACTCTCTTTAGGTACTGCTGGGATGTTTCACCCAATCAAAACCACCAGGTCTCCTCCTGTTTTGCCTCCTGTTCTGACCTTCCTGAATCATCTGTCCCTCCCTCAGCTGTGTTACTGTAATACCTCTGATATCCCAGTCCCATGTTCCCATCCATGCTCGAGGTTCATCTGCCTGATCAGTCCGGACACTTGCAATGAAATAAATGCAGTTTAATCCACCAGTTTTCCCTCATTGTCTGCTATGTTATTGCCTGCCTTGTCTACTTATATTGCTCTCTTGAACATCTGTACCAGCCTCAAATGTCTTTTAGCCTTACAACTGTTTGGGGTCCCACACCCCTGCAAGATGGTTTAAATCCTCTCGAGCAGCTCCAGCAGCTCTCCCCATCAGGATATGGGTCCCCCTCCTGCTCCCTGTTGAGGTGTCTTCCCTACCCTGTCTACTTGTGCTGACACCTTTCAGACATTCAGGGACTTGTCCACCAAGCTCCATGTGTTCCTCAGTACTCCAGGAGGACCTACCAATCATGATCGATATCATTCCCTTGTGAGACTTCCCACAGTGCGTTATCTCACAGTGATCAGAAGTAAACTCCATCTGCCATTACTCTGCTCAGTCTATCATCTGACCGATACCAGACTACAGGTTGAGACCATCCCCCTCACTGTGGACAACACCCTCAGCTTTCATGTCATCTGCAAATCGACTAATGATACCTTCTCCTTTCACATGCGAGTTCTTAATGTACATAATAACCAGCAATGGTTCTCGCACAGATCCCTGTGGTACACCCGCTGGGCAAAGGCTTCCAATCGTGAAAACACCCTCCACCAATTGTGGAACCAATTTGCCAACTTGCCTTGGATCCCATGGGCTCTTCCCTTTAGGACCAGCCTTCCATGTGGGACCTTGTCAAAGGCCTTAATGAACTCCATGTAAACCACACCATCTGCACTGGCCTCATCAACCACATCATCCACCGACATTTCCGCCACCTCCAAAAAGACCCCACCACCAGGGATATATTTCCCTCCCCACCCCTTTCCGCCTCCGCAAAGACCGTTCCCTCCGTGATTACCCGGTCAGGTCCACACACCCCTACAACCCACCCTCCCATTCTGGCACTTTCCCCTGCCACCGCAGGAACTGTAAAACCTGTGCCCACACCTCCTCCCTCACCTCTATCCAAGGCCCTAAAGGAGCCTTCCACATCCATCAAAGTTTCACCTGCACATCCACCAATATCATTTATTGTATCCGTTGCTCCCGATGTGGTCTCCTCTACATTGGGGAGACTGGGCGCCTCCTAGCAGAGCGCTTTAGGGAACATCTCCGAGACACCCGCACCAATCAACCAAACCGCCCCGTGGCCCAACATTTCAACTCTCCCTCCCACTCTGCCGAAGACATGGAGGTCCTGGGCCTCCTTCACCGCCACTCCCTCACCACCAGACGCCTGGAGGAAGAACGCCTCATCTTCCGCCTCGGAACACTTCAACCCCAGGGCATCAAGGTGGACTTCAACAGCTTCCTCATTTCCCCTTCCCCCACCTCATCCTAGTTTCAAACTTCCAGCTCACTTACTGTCTCCTTGACTTGTCCGACCTGCCTATCTTCTTTTCCACCTATCCACTCCACCCTCTCCTCCTTGACCTATCACCTTCATCTCCTCCCCCACTCACCCATTGTACTCTATGCTAATCTCTCCCCACCCCCATCCTCCTCTAGCTTATCTCTCCATGCTTCAGGCTCACTGCCTTTCTTCCTGATGAAGGGCTTTTGCCCGAAACGTCGATTTCGCTGCTCGTTGGATGCTGCCTGAACTGCTGTGCTCTTCCAGCACCACTAATCCAGTATTTGGTTTTCAGCATCTGCAGTCATTGTTTTTACCTTGTTGATTTTAACCCTACTGCGAATCCTCTTGCAAGGATGCCTGCCTTGAAGAAGTTTTCCTCCTCTCTCTACAAGAATCTCAGGGAGTCCCTCTCCCACTGCAACTCCCAGGTCATTTCCTCTGCTCTGAAGCTCTTCAACCATGTTGTGAAACAAACTCGGTACCACAGCCACATTTGCTTCCTCAGTCCATTCCTCCGTAACCAACTCATCCCACATGGACTCCAGACCACCTTTAAACCAGCAGAGTTCGGACCCGAACAGGACAAACAGTACAGATTACAGATTCAAGAACACCAGCAACAGTTCTCCTTCAGGATCCTCCGCTCCACGCTTGCAGCAATGCGCCGGCACCTAACCTCTCTCAAGTCAGCCCTGCCCCAGTTGAGGGCCACATTCTCTCAGAATTGCAAAGGACCCACTCTGTACTACATCCTCAGGAGAATTCATACTCTTAACAAACAGGATTTCAATTCCACCTCAAACATCAAAAACTGTAAGTACAACAAACTTTTATCCACCCACCTCCATAACCAGCGCTCCTCAAACATTTCAGAAGCTTCCCCTGGCTGACGCAGCTACCACCCACACACTTTGTGATGATGTCACTTCCGCCTACATCATGGCCACTCCCACAGCCACTTCCGGCCCTCACATCATCGCTGATGCCACACGCTCAGTGACTTCCCCTACTGCCATGATCACCACCACTTCCGCCCCCACCAGCGCCACTCACCTGCATTCTGCTGACACGCCCCTCACTGTCCCCACACCCCAGAACCCCAAGGGGAACATTACCCCTGCTCATGACTCCATCCCCATTCCCCCCACCATCACACCCACTCCAGGTACTGGCTCCGACCCCACTCCCAGCTCCACACCCACACCAGATCCCAGCTCCCGGCCCTGCCGAGTTTTCACCATCCCCCCAGACCTTCCCCTCACTGAGAACGAACGATCAGTCCTCAGCAAAGGACTCACCTTCATCCCCCTCCGTCCACGCATCAATGAATTTAATACACGATGTGACATCGAACAATTCTTCCGTCGCCTCCGCCTCCGAGCTTACTTTCACAATCATGACTCCCGCCCACCTTCCGAGGACCCCTTCGCCCACCTCCAACACACTGCATCCACCTGGACACCCCGCTCTGGCCTATTACCTGCCCTTGACCTTTTCATTTCCAACTGCCGCCGGGACATTAACCGCCTCAACTTGTCGTCCCCCCTCCCCCACTCCAACCTCTCACCCTCACAATGCGCAGCCCTCCAATCCCTCTGCTCCAATCCCAACCTCACCATCAAGCCAGCAGATAAAGGGGGCACAGTGGTAGTCTGGCGCACTGACCTCTATACCGTTGAAGCCAAACGCCAACTCGAGGACACCTGTTCCTACTGCTCCTTCGACCATGACCCCACCCCCCATCACCAAACCATCATCTCCCAGACCATACAGAACCTGTATGGGAGATCTCCCACCCACAGCTTCCAACCTCATAGTCCGGGAACCCCGCACTGCCCGGTTCTACCTCCTTCCCAAGATCCACAAGCCTGACCACCCTGGCCGACCCATTGTCTCAGCATGCTCCTGCCCCACTGAACTCATCTCGACCTACCTTGACACTGTCCTATCCCCCCTAGTCCAGGAACTCCCCACATACGTTCGAGACACCACCCACGCCCTACACCTTCTCCAAGACTTCCGTTTCCCCGGCCCCCAACGCCTTATCTTCACCATGGATATCCAATCCCTCTACACCTCCATTCGCCATGACCAGGGCCTCCAAGCCCTCCGTTTCTTCCTCTCCAGACGTCCCCAACAGTACCCTTCCACTGACACTCTCATTCGTTTGGCCGAACTGGTCCTCACCCTTAACAATTTCTCCTTTGAATCCTCCCACTTCCTCCAGACCAAAGGCGTAGCCATGGGCACACCTATGGGCCCCAGCTATGCCTGTCTCTTTGTTGGCTATGTAGAACAGTTGATCTTCCGTAATTACACCGGCACCACTCCCCACCTCTTCCTCCGCTACATTGATGACTGCATTGGCGTCACCTTGTGCTCCCGCGACGAGGTTGAGCAATTCATCAACTTCACCAACACATTCCACCCTGACCTTAAATTTACCTGGACTCTCTCTGACACCTCGCTCCCCTTCCTGGACCTCTCCATCTCCATTAGTGACGACCAACTTGACACTGACATTTTTTACAAACCCACCGACTCCCATAGCTACCTGGATTACACCTCTTCCCACCCTATCTCTTGCAAAAATGCCATCCCGTATTCCCAATATCTCCGCCTCCGCCGTATCTGCTCCCAGGAGGACCAGTTCCACCATCGGACACACCAGATGGCCTCCTTCTTTAGAGACCGCAATTTCCTTTCCCACGTGGTTAAAGATGCCCTTCAATGCATCTCGTCCACATCCCGCACCTCCGCCCTCAGACCCCACCCTTCCAACCGTAACAAGGACAGAACGCCCCTGGTGCTCACCTTCCACCCTACAAACCTTCGCATCAACCAAATCATCCACCGACATTTCCGCCACCTCCAAAAAGACCCCACCACCAGGGATATATTTCCCTCCGCACCCCTTTCCGTCATCCACAAAGACCATTCCCTCCGTGACTACCTGGTCAGGTCCACACCCCCCTACAACCCACCCTCCCATTCTGGCACTTTCCCCTGCCACCTCAGGAACTGTAAAACCTGCGCCCACACCTCCTCCCTCACCTCTATCCAAGGCCCTAAAGGAGCCTTCCACATCCATCAAAGTTTCACCTGCACATCCACCAATATCATTTATTGTATCCGTTGCTCCCGATGTGGTCTCCTCTACATTGGGGAGACTGGGCGCCTCCTAGCAGAGCGCTTTAGGGAACATCTCCGAGACACCCGCACCAATCAACCAAACCGCCCCGTGGCCCAACATTTCAACTCTCCCTCCCACTCTGCCGAAGACATGGAGGTCCTGGGCCTCCTTCACCGCCACTCCCTCACCACCAGACGCCTGGAGGAAGAACGCCTCATCTTCCGCCTCGGAACACTTCAACCCCAGGGCATCAAGGTGGACTTCAACAGCTTCCTCATTTCCCCTTCCCCCACCTCATCCTAGTTTCAAACTTCCAGCTCACTTACTGTCTCCTTGACTTGTCCGACCTGCCTATCTTCTTTTCCACCTATCCACTCCACCCTCTCCTCCTTGACCTATCACCTTCATCTCCTCCCCCACTCACCCATTGTACTCTATGCTAATCTCTCCCCACCCCCATCCTCCTCTAGCTTATCTCTCCATGCTTCAGGCTCACTGCCTTTCTTCCTGATGAAGGGCTTTTGCCCGAAACGTCGATTTCGCTGCTCGTTGGATGCTGCCTGAACTGCTGTGCTCTTCCAGCACCACTGATCCAGTCATCAATATCAGAGTACAGTCCTCTACCAAATCCAAACAGACAATCCCTAATAAATTCCTGTCCTTTCGAATGTTGATTCATCGTGTCCCTCAGAATTGTTTCCAATAATTCCCCTCCCCCTGCTGTCAGACTTTCTGCTCTGTAATTACCTGGCCATTCCCTGCTGCCCTTCCTGAACAAAGGAACCACATGAGCGATCCTCCAGTCATTCGCCACTTCACCTGTGGCCAGCAAAGGATTAAATATATCCAACAGGGGCCCAGCAATCTGCTCCCTTCCCTCCCATAGCAGCCTGGGATATATTTTATTGTTACTGGGAATTTCGCCACCTTTTTGCCTGTGAATACATTTAACGCCTCCTTCTCATTGATCTTAACATGTTTGAGAACCTCACCACCCCAACTGAAATCCCCGGCTACAATGTCTTTTTCCTGTTTGAATACAGATGGAAAGTATTAATTGAAGACCTCACCTACTTCCTCTGGCTCCATGCACTGATTGTCCCTTTGGATTCTAACAGGCCCCACTGCTTAGTTGGGGATCCTCTTACTCTAACTGTACTTATTAAATATCTTGTGGCTTTTCCTTAACATTATCTGCTAAGAATATTTTGTGACCATCGTTTGCCTGTTCATTTTTAAGGAGCCCCCCCCCCCCCCCCCCCCCGGCTTTCTATCTAATGCCTTTGTTACCCATTATTGTTAGCGTCGTCCATTTTGCCTGAGTTTCCACGAGGTTTTGAACCTTCCACCTTTTGTTCACCCTGTAAGCCCATCTCTCTGGTGTCTAAATCTCTTTCATCTCTGTGTCACAAATTCAGCTACCTTATTGAAGAGACTTTGTCGATAGGGAAAATAAAAGTTCTGTACTCTTTTTCACAATATCCTATCACAAACCAATTTGCTGATGTAGAGTTTTAGTTAAACCTTATCCCATCCTGTTCCTTTCTGCTTGTCTTCAGCCACATCCCCACGCTGCTCCGATGCATCACGTTTTCTATTTGGATTTGGAAAACACTTTGTTGTGTGTATGTCGTGCAGACCATGTGAGGATGGGTAGATGTCTTTCTCGAAAGGACAGGTGTTTGGGGTTTTTGTACATTAGCAATGGTTTCATACATATTTATGGATTGTTAATTATTATTAAATTATTGATTTGAAATTCCACCATTTCTGATAGTGAGATTCAAACCTGTCTCCACTGAACATTGGTTGACGTTTTGAATACATGCCCTAACATTAATATCACTAGGATATCACTTCACGTGTTCACACGTTGCTCATCCCTGAGCACAGATACCTTTCTCCCCACACAACTGTTTGATCCTGACATCTTCCTGCATTCTGGTAATATCACTCAGTATCTCTCCATGTGGTATCCCTCACTGAGGGTCTAATTGCTGCCTCTGTCAGCACCTCTCCCTCTTGCAGCTACTCCAGATCCTGAGCCAACAGAATTCTCTACTCCAGAGAGATGCAACAGCACAGGCCAGGGATGTAAACTGGGATTTTCCAGATATCTGTAGGACTCAGTGCCAATCTCCATGTGTAACCCTCACAGCATCAGTCTAATTTCCCATTCTGTCTATTTCTCTGCCTCTTGCTGGTAATCAGGAAGGTCCTGACTCAATAGACTACCCAACTGCTGGTCGTCCATCACCTCATCGAATGCAGTTGGTCAGCTAGAGCGCAGGGAGATCTGGAGCCTTCAATAAATCCTGTAGCGAGGTAATTGTGACCAGAGCAGAGGACATTTAAAGGCCAAGAATCTTCAGCTCACAGGACATGTTATAGATACAGTGCTGAAGGGCAAACACAGGTCATAACGCTCCCAGTCTCAATCCCCACCCTCTTGTAAGAGGATTATTTTCCAGCTCTGCTGTCCTGAGCCTTCCCGAGACAGTATAGCGAGTTCACAGTTATCAATCCAGGCCTGTGCTGTCTCAGTAAGCATCAGTACAACAGAGGGGAAAACAGGCCTCCCTTACTAAAGTGGTATTGAAGCCTAAGATCCTTCTGTTCCCTGGTCCCTCTCACACATTCTCTGTTGTCGTATCATCGAGTCATACAGCACGGAAACTCACCTTTCAGTCCACCTTATCTGAGCCAGTGCCCTGAATGCTTCTTACTCTGAGAACAGTTCCTATCTCTGTAACCTCCTCCCTTGTCTCCAATCCCACTGTATATTTAAAACCTACTCCAATGCTGAATATTCTCCCTGTCTCTGTCAACTGCTCCAATCTGAATAATGTTCCCAATCCCAGCAATCTCCTCCTTTAGTCATTACAATAATCCCTATTATTGTCAACTTGCACAATACCCACAGCCCGCC
Organism: Chiloscyllium punctatum; assembly: GCF_047496795.1. Taxonomy (NCBI): domain Eukaryota; kingdom Metazoa; phylum Chordata; class Chondrichthyes; order Orectolobiformes; family Hemiscylliidae; genus Chiloscyllium; species Chiloscyllium punctatum. The sequence goes on from NC_092786.1 coordinate 15,494,483, forward strand.
CTGTCTCTGTAACATCCTCCAGACTTTACCAACCACCCCCATCTGTGTACCTTCCTCCAGCCCCTACAGCACATGATATCACTATCACCTTCAATCCCTATAACATTCCTGCCTCCTGTCCTTCATCACCACATGGCCCCTGAAATCATACTATCCGAACAGACCTCCCTATCTGAGTAAACTCCTCCAGTCCCTTCTGCCTTTCCTGCCAGTGTAACCTGCTCCAATCCCTGCAACCCTCCCTGTGTATAGTGTTCTGAAGCCAATTTAACCTTCCCCATGTCTGCAACCGCATCCATCCTCTGTGATATCATCTGTCGCTGTGCCCTTCTCCCATCACGACAATGTTTCCTTACTCTATCTCCTGCCATCACTACTAGCCTTCCTGACTCTGTAACCTCGTAAAGCCACTAATACCATCCATGTAACTGAAACATCCTCTTTATGGTTGTATCCAAGCCCACTCTGTACAGCTCCCTCTTTCTGTAACCTCCTTCTGTCTGAAGAACCATCCAGTGTCAACACCCCTCTGTATTACTAACTTCATCCAACCTCTTCCATCTCCTCGCTATCACTGTACGTCATCCTATCCCTACTCGCCTCCTTATCACGTCATTTCATCTCTGCAAACCTCACGGTCATAATAAATCTCTTCTATCTCTACAAAATAGTCCAAATCTCAGTAAACTCTTCTCTTCCTACTCCCCTGCCTTTGCATGTAATCTCATTGAGTCTTTAGAAACATTTGCCTATTACCACTTCTGGAAAAGACGACAATATATGTTTCTCCAATGAACACTACATCCTATAATCCTCCCTGTCACAGTAACTTTCTCCAACCCATTCACACATTCCTTTTCTGTCACCTCCTCCAGCCTCCACAGGATAATTGACCATCCCTATCTCATTAAAGCTCGGTCAGACTCCAAAAGCCCCCCTATCTCTGTAACCTCCCATAGTTAATCCATCCCTTTCTATTTCTGTAACCGCCTCCATTCATTCCCTCCCTCCCTATCTCTTTCACCTCCCCCAGTCACTCCTTCTCTCCCTTCTCCTTAAACTCACCAAATCACTCCATCCACAACCTCCACAAATGGCGGACCAAAGGGCCTATTGCTGTGCTGTACTGTTGGATTTTCTAATTTCCTGGCATCTACCTGGCAGAGCCTCTCTGAATCCTAGATGTTCTGTTCAATTTCTTTGCGATTTTTTGAAATGTCAATGGTTAAACCTTAGTGTACGCCACCTCTTTCTATGAGAAAATCCCACCATCTCCAGGATCAGCTGAGTGACCCTTCTCTGACCTGCCTCCAATACAAGAATAGCTTCCCTTCGGTAACTCACACTGTTCATACTATTCTAGGGGTGGGCTGACTGGTACCTTGTATAGTTTTAGAAATAAATCTATGTATTTTAACTCCATTCCATTTGTAATAAATGGCAGCATTTGCTTTACCTTCTCAATTACCTGCTGACCCTGTAAGCTACCTTTTTCAGATTGGTACACAATGATTCCCAAAACCCTTTGTGCAGTCAGTCTGAAACCAAACAGTGTTAGCCTGACAGTAAATCAGGAACGTGCTGGAGTGTATTATAAAGGATATGGCAATAAACGATAACTGGACACTTAGAAACAATTGGAGATGCATGATATTTTAAAAGGAGTATATTTTTAAATCTGTTGGATTCTTTATTATGGTGTCACCATAAATGGCAGAATAGGTAAGGGTGGGGGAGGCTAGTGGCAGTAGGGGGATATTTGAAATTTCAGAAGCATTTTGACAAGTTTTAGCCAGGGCTGAAGAGAAGTGAGAGAGAGAATAGGGCCCCTGAAAGGTCAATGGGGCTGTCTATGAGGAATCACTGTTGATGTGGAATATCCAAATCAAATATTTTGCGTTAGGATTTACTGTGGAGAAAGATATAGTAGCTCGGAAACATGGGAAAATACATAGTGATATCTTGAAGAGAGATTACATTTGAGAACAGGAGGTGATGTATGTCTTAACATGCAAAAAGTTAGATAAAACCTTGGGAAATGATCAGATGTATCCCAGTGCCTAGTGAGAAGCTAGGGAGGAATTACAGAGCCCTTCGCAGAGATATTTGTATCAGTGACAGCCACTACAGGCCAGTGAGACTGATGGGAGGGTAATTTGTAGGACTAGATTCTGAGAGAGGATCATCATGCATTTGGAAAGTCAAGAACTCATTAGCGATAATCAACATTGCTTTGTGGGTGGAAACTGAAGACTGAGTGTTTGTGGAGGTAGATAAATAACAGATCAAGGCAGAACAATGGATGATGTGTCCATGGACTTTAGCAAGGCCTTTGACAAGGGTCTGCATGGCAGACTTGTTATTATGTTTTGATCACACATAACCAGGGAGTGCTCACCAACTGGATACAAAACAGGATTGACGGTAGGAGACAGAGCATGTTCAGAGAGGGTTACTACACAATCTGCAGGCCTGTGACCAACACTGTGCCATGGGGTTCGGTGCTGGGTCACTGTTGTGTATCATTTATATAAACGGTTTGGATGATAATACAGGAGTCATGGTTAGCAAGTTTGTGAGTGAGACTGAAATTGGTGGTAAAGTGGACAGCGAAGAGGGTTATCTAAGAGTACAATGGGGTCAACAGTACTGCTCGACCAATGCGTTTAGGAATAACATGTGGCCAAATGCAAGATGTTGCGTATTGCTAAGGCAAACCAGGCTGGACTTGTACAGTTAATGTTCAGCCCCTGGGTAGTGTTATCAATCAGAAACCCAGGGATACAGATACACAGTTTTCTTTTGAAAGTGGTGTCACAGGTAGACAGGCTGGTGAAGCAGGCATTTGGGATGGTTATCTTCATTGGTCAGAGCATTGAGAGTAGGATTTGGGATGTCATGTTGTGGCTGTACGGAACATTAGTGAAGCCACCATAAAGCATTATTGATTATGTGGAAAAGCACAACTGGTTCACTTATGTCCTTGAGAGAAGGACATCTGACATTCTAACCTGAAGTGGTCACATGTGACTCCAGACCCACAGTAATATGGCAGACTCTGAGCTACCTCTGAGCAATTAGCAGTGGGGTAATGTACACTGGACCAACTGGTGACATCCTCAGCCCATGAAGGAATCAATGAAAATACATGTCCATCTCTACCTCTGCAAACCACTCCAGCTGCAACAATTCATACTGGCTTGGTAACGTTGTTCAGGCCTTTGCCTCTCTCTGTAACACTGTTACTACCTCCAGCGCCTTCAACTCTCCCTGTTCCTATCATCTGATTAAACCCTGACAATGTTTCCTCTTCCTACTGCACTCCTCCTGTTAGTCGACCCCTAGTGATCCCTTTAAAAAAAAAAATCCATATTTCTAAAGCATTGACTTCTTCAGAATTGTTCGGTTATTTTTGGATTCTCAGCAGCTCTTATTCAAATCTGGTAACTCCTGGGAATTACTGGGTCAAGACTGTCCGAAGTGGGGGAAGAGCATTGGTAAGGTATCCAAAATCTTGAGACTTGCTGTGGGGAGAAAGGGGAATCCAGAAGAAAACAGCACAAGGAGCGTGCTGTCACACGAACATCTCACCCACCCCCTTCCCATGGCCACCTTCTCCCCTAAGTAGAACGGAGTCTGTGGAAGGCCACATTGGTCTGTACAGCCACCTACAGACTCCCCCTGAGAGTGGGAGAGAGTCAGCCTCGTCTGTGACCCATCACCAATAAGGGCGGCACGGTGGCACAGTGGTTAGCACTGCTGCCTCACAGCGCCAGAGACCCGGGTTCAATTCCCGCCTCAGACGACTGACTGTGTGGAGTTTGCACATTCTCCCCGTGTCTGCATGGGTTTCCTCCGGGTGCTCCGGTTTCCTCCCACACTCCAAAGATGTGCAGGTCAGGTGAATTGGCCATGCTAAATTGCCCGTAGTGTTAGGTAAGGGATAGATGTAGGGGTATGGGTGGGTTGCGCTTCGGCGGGGCGGTGTGGACATGTTGGGCCGAAGGGCCTGTTTCCACACTGTAAGTAATCTAATCTAATCTAATCTAATCTAAGATGGTGAGATAGGAAAGTTGAATTCAGTTGTCCTCCTGCCTTTGTTACAAATTCCAATAATTCCCCGTCCAATGCCATGCCTTACAATGTAATGCTGTAAAGGGTCTAAACACTGTCCTTCCAATTCTGTGTTCTGACTCTTATTACCCAGAATTTTGTCTCCCAATGATTTATAATCTGAGGCCACAAATTTTCTTGATCATCCCATTGTTATCCCTAGCGATGAGAGTTTCCCATCCTCCTTCCCATTCTGCCTGACTTTCCACAATATTGTGTAGCCGTGAATATTAATGCCCACCTTTTGTTCCCCCAGTGACCATGTCTCCCTGATGGTGATTAGATAGAAATCACAGTCACACGTGCATATCCCTTATTGCAAATACTTCGTGCATTCAAATTAATAAATAGTAATTTACTCTTTAAATCACAATTTCCTGTCACAAACTTATCTGCTGATGTACAATTTTCGTTCAACTCGGCCTCTTCTTGTTTCTTTCTGTTTCTCCTCAGCCACAGCCGCATGCTTCAATATTTCAATCTTTCTCTATGGAATTGGGAATTTCCTTTCAGCTTTTCCAAGTCCCTCCCTGTCTGTGTTAGTTTAAAGCACTCTACATAATCCTGGTCAACTGTTCCCAGCACTGTATCATCCCATTACAATAGCTGACTCATCCCTGAGTACTGGTAGCAGTGCTCACTGCATCAGAACCACTTCTTTTGCCACCATGGTTTCATCCTGAAAACTTCCTGCACTCTGGTGATATCACTCAGTATCTCTCCATGTGGTATCCCTCGCTAGGTGGATCTAATTGCTGCCTCTGTCAGCGCCTCTCGCTCTTACAGCTGGTCTGAGATCCTGAGCCAAAAGAATCCACCGATCCACAACAGCACAGACCAGGGACGGAGCTTGGGTTTTTCATGGTCTCTGCTGGACTCAGTGCTACTCTACATGAGTTATCTTCACTGCAACAGTCTAATTTCCCATTCTATCTTTTTCTGACTCATGCAGATAATCAGGGTGATTCTAACTCCTGTTTCATCGGTCACCTCATTGCAAATGCTTGGTCAGCCAGGGAGAGGTGGAGGTGGAGGTGGAGGTGGAGATGGAGATGGAGAGGGAGATCTGTAGCCTTCAGTAAATCCTGAAGCCGGTAAGATCAATCACACTAAACAGCACAGGGTGGAGGTAGTAGACTTCTATATTCAGACCCAGAAGACAGTACAAAGATACACTGCTGGGCTACATTCTAGGCTTAATTCCCACCATCTTGTGAGGGTCCTGCTTTCCCCTCTGCTGTACCGGTCCTCCCTGAGACAGTATAGGAGGTCCCAGGCAACAGTCCTGGCCCATGCTGTATTAGTGACCTCTCTAATATTCTCCAGTCCCAATAATCCTTCCTCTGTTTGGAATCTTCTCTAGTCCACACAATGCTCTCTATCTCTGTCAGGTTCTGCAATCCCTAACATCCTAATCCTTAAACTTCTCCAGTAGATACTAAATTCCTTCATCCCTGTAAATGCTGAGTCCTGTCTATCCCTGTAAGCTCCTCCTACCAATGCCACCCTCCATGCCAATGTGTTTTGTCTCTAATCTCTCCATCCATCCCTATCTGGGTAAATGTCTCCAGCTCCGACAACCCTTCCTTATCTGTGAAAAAATTGTAACCTCGTTATCATTCTCCAATTCTTCGATCATAATCTATTTAAACTTCACCTGCACCCCACCAACCCGCCTGACCACAGGAACTTCTTCCAGTTTGTGCAACCCTCCCCATCTGTGTAACCGTCTCCAACCCAGCAACCTGCATTTTCTAGAGCCTAGAAGTCTTTTTATATCTGTGAACATGTTCAGTCACTACAACCTTCCATATCTCTGTTAGTATACATAATACTCTTCTCCCTGAAACACCCACTGTCTGTGCCTCTCACTCTGTCTGCCTCTCCCTACATCCATTCCTATCTCCAGAATATAACCCAGCTCTCTCTATCTCTGTAAATTCCTCCAATTACCCAAGCTCCTTTGTCCCACTGACACTCTTGACCAGATGTAACTCCGTTTAACTCTAACATCCTTGAGATCCTGTAAGACTCCCTATCTCTGTAATCTCTACCCATCTGTTAAAACCACAACTATTGAGGAATGACTCCCTCCATTCGCCATCAGGCAGATAGAATGACAGTGAACAGATATGATCGAACTGTCATGCCGGAGATGTAGATCCAGAATGACCATCGCAGGGAACTGAATATTGAAAGGATGTTGGGATCTAGGCAGGCTAGGCAAAAAGCCAACAAGTTGTGAAGAAAGGGTGAGGTTAATGCATCAATGAGATAGCCACGTGGAACTGAAGTCCAAAATTTGGAGGCTATTTGGGTGGAGCTGGGAATGAACAAACAGCAGCAATCATTAGCCAGAATTCTTTTATAGGGACCAACCACTAATGGTAATGTAAATATCGTTACAGTCAGGACACTGAATGTAGTTTAGCAAGGGCAGTACAGGAACTGTGTGTGCCTGTGGTCTCCATCCCGAGTGGATAACTAATGAGTATCAGGGCTGTAATAGATGGAATCGTGGATTGTATACGAGATGGTTTTCTATAACATCATATCAAGGAGCCACCAACAAAATTGTCTATTGTAGATCAAATGCTGTGTAATAATAAATATCTAATAATGCCACGATAAAGTAGTGTTGTGAACAGAGACTCATAATGTTATGCAGGACATATTGAGTTTGAGCTCAGACCATGAGATGTAGGAGCGAAGTTAGGCCATTTGGCCCATTGAGGATGCTCTGCTCTACAATCAGATCATGGCTGATCTGATGACCTTCAACTCTAATTTCCTGCCTTTTCCCAAAACACTTATTTGCCCGATTCATTAAAATCTGACCAAGTCTGTTGTGAATATTCTTAATGACCCAGCCTCAACAGCCCCCTGCAGTCAGGAATTCCCACAGAGTCTCTACCCTCTGAGTGAAGACATTCCTCCTCATCTCCATCTTAAATGGGTGAGACTTTGCTGGGATTTTCTACCCCTGGTTACAGATTCTCGCACCATGAAACGAAAGGAAGTGACAGAGATAATTATTGCAGATGAAATGAAAATTGATGGAGTTGTGGTTAATGAGCAAGGTGATCCAAGCGTGCAGAAGGTTAGAGATCGGTAGGAAAGATGTGCAGAGAAATGACAAATAGAGTTTAATCTGGACAGGTCTGAGGTCATGTCAAATTCAAGAAGAAAGTTAGCATCCTGAGGGACATTGATATACAGAAGGATCTTGGTGCAAGTCAGTAACTCCCTGAAAATGGCAACAGAAGTGTTTCAGACGGGAAAGAAAGCAAAGGGAACACTGGCCTTCATCGGTCACAACGTTGGGTATAGTGATTTGCATCTGATGCTGTAACTGTATAAAACTTCTGTTTGGCCACATTTGGAGTACTGTGTGCAGTTCTCATCTCCACACAATAGGAAGGTTGTGGAGGCTTTGGAGAGAGTGCAAAAAGGGTTTGTCAGCATGTTGTCTGTGCTAGGTTTTTGAAGGGAGTGTTAGGTATAAGAGGAAATTAAACAAAGTTGGATTGCTTTGTGAGAGTATCAGAAGCTGACAGGCGACCAGGTACAGGAAAATAAAATTATGGCAGGGACAGATCATGTGGATAGTCAGAATCTCTTTTCCAATGTGTAAGTTTCAAATAGTAGAGCACAGAGATTTAAGCTGAGAAAGAGGAAGTTTAAATGATATTTGTGACGCACATTTTTAACGTAGAGAATGAAAGTTACTGAGGGAGGTCGGAGAAGCAGAAATATGAACAAAGCATTGAAGTGGCATTTGGACAGAAACATGAACAAGTAGAGAATAGAGGGATATGGACTATGTGCAGGTAGATGGGACTAATTTAGAATAACATCATGGACAGCACAGTCATGGTGGCTGAAGGGCCTATTACTGTGCTGTACTGTTCTGTTTTCTAACTTCCGAGCATCTGGGCAGCACGGTGGCACAGTGGTTAGCCTTGCTGCCTCACAGCGCCAGAGACCCAGGTTCAATTCCCGCCTCAGACAACTGACTGTGTGGAGTTTGCACGTTCTCCCTGTGTCAGTGTGGGTTTCCTCCGGGTGCTCCGCTTTCCTCCCACAGTCCAAAGATGTGCAGGTCAGGTAAATTGGCCATGCTAAATTGCCTGTATTGTTAGGTTAGGGGTATGTGTGGGTTGCGCATCGGCGGGGTGGTGTGGACTTGTTGGGCCAAAGGGCCTGTTTCCACACTGTAAGGAATCTAAACTGTCAGATCCCCCCAGAATCTTGAATGTTTCATTCAATTTCTCTCTCATGTTTTCTGAATGTTAATGGGTTCAACCTCCATCTACTCCAAATCATTAGAAAATCCCTCCTTTCTCAGGACCAGCTGAGTGACCCTTCTCTGGCCTGCCTCCAATGTGACAATGTCGTTTCTTAGGGCACTCAGACTGCTCATAATATTCTAGATGTGGTCTGACTTGTACCTTATCCTAGATCTCCCTCTTTTTAGATGCCATTCTCTTTGTCATAAATGTCAGCATTTGATTTACCTTCTCTATTACCTGATGACCCTGTGAGCTACCTTTCTCAGATTAATAAACGAAAACTTCCGCAACCCTTTTCGTTGTCCGTCTGAAACCAATTACTGTTAGCCTGACAGTAAGTCAGGAGCATGCTGAAATGTGTTAGAAAGGATATGTGGACCTTAAGAAACACATTTTATACAAGAGACTTTGTTATTGAGCCTGTTGGATTTTATTTGTTGGTGTGGATATAAATGGTAGAGTAGATAAGGGTGTTGGAGATGTGGTGGTACGGAGGTTATGGATTATTTGAATTTTCAGAAGCCTTTGCACAAGTTTCAAGAAGGGCTAAAGAGTAACCTGGTAGAGAATAGGGCCCGTTTAAGATCAAGGAAGTCACCTATGTGTGGAACCAGGGGAGATGGTGAGATCTTAGCAAAAAAAAATCTTGTCAGTATTTACTATGGAGAAAGACATGGAAATTCGGGAACTTGGGGAAATAAATAGTGATGTCTTGGAAAGAATCCTCAACAGAGAAGAGAAAGTGGTGGAGTCTTAAAACAAATAAAGGTCGATCAATCCTCAGGAGCTCATTAGGTCGATCCTGGAACATCGTGGGAAGCTAGGGAAGAGATAGCAGTCTCCCTAACAGAGATATTTACATTATCAACAGACGCAGTGAGGTTCTGGAAGACTAGAGGGCGGCTAATGCTGTTCCATCACTTCAAGCTGAAGGGAAAAACCAAGAAATTACAGCCCGGTGATGGGTAAGTTGTTGGAGGAGCTTCTGAGAGAATGGAGCTACATACGTTCGGAAGGGCAAGGGCTGATTAGAGATAATCAGCATGGCTTTGTGAGTGGATAACAGTGTTTCACAAACTGGATTGACTCTTCAAGGAGGTGGAGACAGTGAGGTCTGCAGATGCTGGAGATCAGACGTGAGAGGGTTTTGCTGGAAAAGCACAGCAGGTCAGGCAGCATCTGAAGAGCAGGAAAATCAACATTTCAGACCGGAGCCCTTCAACAGGAATGAGGAGGTTACCAAGAGATAGATGAATGTAGAGCAGTCAATGTTGTCCACACGGACCTCAGCAAATAATTTGACAAAGTTCCAAGGGATGTAGAACGTCTAGTCAAGAGGAAGAAGGAAGCTGACTTAAGGTTGAGGAAGCAAGAATCGAGTAGAACGCTAGAGGGTTACATGGGGCAGCACGGTGTCTCCGTGGTTAACACTGCTACCTCCTAGCACCAGGGACCTGATTTTCATTCCAGCCCCCGGCGACTGTATGTGGAGCTTGCATGTTCTCACATCATCTGCGTTTGTTTTCTCCCAGTGCTCTGCTTTCCACTGGCATCCCTAAGATGTGCAGGTTAGGTGAATCAGCCGTGCTAAATTACCCGTAGTTTTCAAGGATGTGTAGGCTTGGGCATTTTAGTCAGGTTAAGTGTAGAGTAATATGGTGGGGGAATGGGTCTGGGTGGGATACTCTTTGGAGGGTTGGTATGGAGTTGTTGAGCCAAATTGCCTGTTTCCACACTGTAGGGATTCTCTGAAGGTACCAGGAAGGAACTGAAGAAAGGACTTAGGACAGCTTGAGGGGCCATTAAAAAGCTTTGTTGGGAAGGATTAAGGAAAACTGTAAGGCATTCTCCACTTACATGTGGAACAAGAGCATGGCCAGAGGGTAAGGCTGATTAGGGATAGTGGAGGGAACGTGAGTTTGGAGTTGTAGGAGGTAGGGGAGGTCCTTAATAAATACTATGCCTCAGTATTTACGACTGAGATGGACCTTGTCATTTGTGAGGACAGCATGAAAAGGACTGATACATGTTTACAGGTTGATGTTAAGAAGGAGGATGAGCTGAGAATTTTGTAATACTTGGAATAGATAAGTCTGTCGCACCCGAAGGGATATGTCCAAAGTTACGACAGGAAGCGAGGGAAGAGATTGTTGTACCTTTGGCGATGACCTTTGCATCCTCACTGTCCACTGGAGTCATACCAAATGATTGGAGGGTGGCAAATTCTATTCCCTTGTTCAGGAAAGGTAATAGGGATAATCTTGGGAATTACAGACCTGTCATCCCGATGTCTGTGGTGTGAAGATTATTGAGGAGGACTCTGAGAGACATGATTTATGATTCATTCGAGATTGTCAGCATGGCTGTGTAATGGGCAGATCATGCCTCAAATCTTATTGAATCCTTCAAGAATGTGACACAACACGTTTTTGGCTAATTCAGAAATTACGGAGGCATGGGATACAGGGAAACCTGTCTGTCTGGATACAGAATTCCTGGCTCACAGAAGACAGAGGGTGATGAAAGATGGAAAGCATTCATCCTGGAGCTCGGTGACCATTGGTGTTCTGCAGGGATTTGTTCCGGGAACCCTGCTGTTTGTGATTTTTATAAATGACTTGGATGTGGGTGTGGAAGTGTGGGTTAGTAAGTTTGCCACTGTCACAAAGGTTGGTGGAGTGGTGGATAATGTGGAGGGCTGTTGTAGGACATTGACAGGATGCAGAGCTGGGCTGAGAAGTGGCAGATGGAGTTCAGTCTGGAAAAATGTGAAGTGATTCATTTTGGAAGGTCGAACTTGATTTTAGATTACAGAGTTAAAGGTGGGAACCTTGGCAAAGTAGAGGAACAGAAGGATCTTGGGTTCCATGTCCATAGATCCCTCAAAGTTGCCACCCAAGCTGATAGGGTTGTTTAGAAGGAATATGTTGCGTTGACTTTTATTAGCTGGGGAATTGAGTTTTAAAGCCATGAGGGTATGCTGCAGCTCTATAGAGCCCTGGTTAGACCCCACTTGGAATATTGTGTTCAGTTCATCTTCCCTCATTACAGAAAGGATGTGGAAGCTTTAGAGATGGTAAAGAGGAGATTTACCAGGATGCTGCCTGGACTGGAGAGCATGTCTTATGAAAAAAGGTTGAGGGAGGTAACGCTTTTCTCATTGGTGTGAAGAAGAGTGAGGGGTAACATGGTCCAGGTGAACAAGATGGAGTAAGGCATAGACAGTGAATAATGCGAGATTCATTTTTGCATGGCATAAATGGCTATTATGAGGGAGAATGATTTTAAGTGATTGGAGGATGGTTAAGGGGAGATGTCAGAGGTAGGTTTTTTACACAGTGGCTGGTGGGTGGAATGCACTGACAGCTGTGGTAGTAAAATTAGATACATTAGGTACATTTAGTAGACTTTTGGATAGGCACATGGATGATCGTAAAATGAAGGGTACATAGTTAGTTTGATCTTACAGTCGGATAAATGATTAGCATGGCATCATGACCAAAGGGTTTTGTGCTGTACTGTTCTGTGTTCTACCTTCCATGTAGTAAACTGGGTAATAAGCTCAGATCAATGCAAAAGGATAAGGCATTCAGGAGGAGCTAGTCAACTGGATACAAAATTGGCTTGATGGTAGAAGACAGAGGGTGATGGGAGACATGTTATTTTTCTGACTGGAGGCATGTGACCAGCGGTGTAGTCGGTCCACTGTTATTTATCGTTTGGATAAATGGTTTGGAAGGGAATATTGATTTCCTGGTAAGTAAGTGTTTTTGGGTGACACTGAAATTGGTGGTAAAATGAGTAGTGAAGAAGGTTATCTATGATACAACAAGATAAACAATACTGCTGGGATAGTGGGCTGAAGAATAGCAGATGAAGTTTAATTAGATAAATGTGAAGTGTTCCATTTTGGTGAAACAAACCAGGGTGAGACTTGCACAGTTAATGTTCGAGCCGTGGGTCGTGTGGTCAATCAATGACCCAGGGGTGCAGGTACACAGTTTTTTGAAAATGGTGTCACAGGTAGACAGGCTGGTGAATCAGACGTTTGGGATGGGTACCTTCATTGGGAAGAGCATTGAAAGGAGGAGTTGGGATGTCATATTGTGGATCCGTTGCTCCCGATGCAGTCTCCTCTACATTAGGGAGACAGGACATCTCCTAGCAGAGCGCTTTAGGGAACATCTCTGGGACACCCGCACCAATCAACCACACCACCTTGTGGCCCAACATTTCAACTGTGGTTGTCAGTGACAGAAATATCTCCGTGAGGGACTCCTTTAATTTGGTCCCTAACTTCCTCCAAAATCCAGGGACAAACTTGATTAGTTCCCAGAAATTGTCTTGTTTTTATGGATTTTAAATCCTCCAGCACCTCCTGCTCTGTAATGTGGACTCTTTTGAAGATATCACTGTTTATTTCCCTGACCTCCCAAGCCTTTGTCCACAGTAAGTTGTAATGTGAATTTTTTGTTTAAGATGTCACCCATCTCCTGTGATTCCACACATTGATGGTGCCATTGATCTTTAAGGGGCGACATTTTGTCCCGAGTTAATCTTTTTTAATGAATATTCTTGTAGAATATCTATGGATTTTCCTGAACCTTGTTTGCCAAAGCTTTCCTGGGTCCCCTTTTGGCCCTCCTGATTTCCCTCTGATGTTTATTACTACACCCACAATGTTCTTCAAGAGATTCACTTAATCCAGATGGCTATATAATGATGTGCCCACTTTTTTCTTGACCATAACCTCAATATTCCCAATCATCCAGTATTTCCTACTTGTGATCAGCATTGTCCTTCACACTAACAGGAATACGATGGCCCTGAACTCTCATTTTCTCTCTTTTGAAAGCTTCCCACATGTCTGAGGTCCCTTTACATAGCCTTTAAATATCAACTTTTAAAATCTCTTGACTAATACCTTCTGGATTGGGGTAAGTCCAATTTTGATCTTTAACTTGTGGACCAGGTTTACTAATTATCCATAGCTATTTTCGAACTAATATAATTGTGGTCACTTTCCAAAATGCTCTCCCACTAACACCTCACGCACTTTTTCCTACCTTGCTTCCCAAAGGGAGGTTAGGTTTCATCTCTTTCTCCATTTGGGTCCGTTACATACTGCCTGAGCCATTTTTCTTGAACATACTGAACAAATCCCTCCCATCCAAGCTCAGAACATTTTGTCAGTCTCAGTCTCAGTTTAGAAAGTTAAAATCCCTGACCGTTACAGCCCTATCGTTCTTACAAATATCTGAGATGTCCAGAAAAATTGCTGCTCAATTTTCCGCTGACTATTGGGGGCCTGTAGTACAGTCATATCAAACTGATAACCCATTTTTATTTCTCAGTTCCACTCGTATATCTTCACTGGGCGATCCCCAGGAATATCTTCTCTAAGTGCTGCAGTAATGTTTTCATGAATCTAAACCTCCACTCCCCCTCCTCACTTGCCTCCCCTTTTATCCTTCCTGTAGCATCTGTACCCTGGAACATTGAGCTGCATTCCTGTCCCTCTCTCAGCTGTGTTTCTGTAATACCTATGGTATCCCAGTCCCATGTTCCCATGCATGCGTTGGGTTCATGTGCTTATACTGTCAGGCCTTTTCCATCAAAATAAATGTGGCTTAGTTCATCATTTTCCCTCATTGCCTGCTGTGCTCTTACCTGCCTTGTCGACTGAAATTACTGTATTGAAATTCTATCCAAGCCTCAATCTTCAGAGTGTAGCCTGAGACCATCCCCCTCACGGTGGACAACATCCTCACCTTCCATGCCATCTGTAAACCTGATAATGATACCTTCTGCTTTCACATCCAACTCATTAATGTACAAAATAAACAGCGATGGTTCCTGCACAGATCCCTGTGGTACACCCACTGGTGAAAGGCTTCTGATCGCAAAAACAACCCTCCAATTTTGGATCCAATTTTCCAACTTGCCTTGGATCGCATGGGCTCTTCCCTTTTGGACCAGCCTTCCATGTGGGACCTTGTCAAATGCCTTAATGAACTCCATGGAACCCACATCATCTGCACGGCCCTTATCAATATTTTTAGACACCATTTCAAAAGGCTAAACTGAATTCCTCAGACAGTATCTTCCTCTACCAAATTCGTGATGACTTTCCCTAATCGATTCCTGCCTTTCCGAATGTTGTTACATCTTGTCCCTCAGGATTGTTCCCAATAATTACCCTCCCCCCAAGCTGTCAGACGATCTGCTCTGTAATTTCCTGGCCTATCCCTGCTGCCCTTCTTGAACAAATGAACCACATTAGCGAACCTTCAGTCATTCGGTACTTCACCTGTGTCCAGCAAAGTATTAAGTATATCCACCAGGGCCCCAGCAATCTCCTCCCTTACCTGCCATAGCAGCCCCTGTGATACATTTCACTGGGCTCTGGGGATTTCTCCCCCTTTATGCCTGTGAAAACATTTAATACCTCCCCTTTATCGATCTTAACATGTTCTCGAACCTCCCCATCCCTACTGAAATCCCCGGCTACAATGCCTTTCTCCTGTGTGAATACAGGTGGGACGTATTCATTGATGACCTCACCTACTTCCTCTGGCTCCATACACAGATTGTCCCTTTGGTTTCTAACAGGCCCCACCATTTCCCCAGTAATCCTCTTACTCTCACTGTACTGGTAAAATACCTTGTGGCTTTTCCTTAACACTATCTGCCAAGGATATTTTGTGACCATTGTTTGAACCTCATTTTTCAGGACCCCCTTGCACTCTCCACACTTGTGAAGGGCTTCACCTGTTTTTATTACACTATATTCTCTTTATCAAACTCACGATATTGGTTGATGAGTATTTACTGGATTTCCTGACTTTGTTATTCCATCCTCATGCACGCACCGGCCCTGAATTTTCTCTCTATCATTTTAAAATGCTCCCATTTTGCAAATATAGACCCAAACACAGATTGTTCTTCCCAGCCCATGTTTGCCACATCCTGTCCAATGATTGTGATACTGATAGGAGACTCAGTTGTGAGGGGAACTGACAGGAGACTGTATGGCTGCACAAGAGACCGTAGGATGGTGTGCTGCCTCCAGGGAACCAGGGTCAAGGGTGTCTCTGAAGAATTGCAGAACATTCGAAACGGAGGAGGTGAACAGCCAGAGACCATTGTGCACATTTGTATGATTGAGCAAGATAGACAAAGGGTTGGGGTCCTGTGAAATTAGTACAGGGATTCCAGTAAGAATTTAAAAAGCAGGACCTCAAGAGTAGTCATCTCTGGATTACTCCTGGTGCCACGTGCCAGAGAGGATAGACAGAGAAAGTTAGGCCCGATGGATGTGTGGCTGAGGAGCAGGTGGAGGGGGCAGGGTTTCCGGTTCTTGGATCATTGGGATCTCTTCTGAGGTAGAGGTGACCTGTAAAACAGGGATGGGTTGGACTTGAACCAGAGGGGCACCAGTAACCCTGGAGGGAGATTTGCTAGACTTACCCTGGAAGGATCCAAACTAGTTTGGCAGGAGTTTGGGACTCTGAATAAGAAAGGGGCCATTTACCATTCAGCGTAAGATACATCAGCCACCAAGAGCAAGCTTCCTATTCAGGATATCCAGGGTTACAGTAAAGGAAGGGAAAAGATTTCTGGTTTAACGAGCATTTATTTCAACACACGAGACCTGACTGGTAAGGTAGAGGGGCTCAGAGCATGGAATGGCTCTTGGGACTGGGATATTATAGCCATAACAGAAGCATGGCTGAGCGAAGGGCAGGACTGGCAGCTCAGTGTTCCAGGATACAGAAGCTACAGGCGTGACAGAAGGTCAAGTAAGTGAGGAGGGTGTGCTGCCCTTTTGATAAGAGAGGACATAACAATAGTGTTTAGAGAGGATACTCTTAAGGGGTTATAAAATGAGGCCACATGTTTGGAAGTTATAAACGAAAAGGGGATGGTCAAACTGTTGGGACTGTGTTATGACCCTCAAAAAGCCAGCAGATACTAGAGAAGCAGATGTGTTGAGAGATTGGTGATAACAGTAGGGATAATAGAGTAGTATTGCTCGGAGATTTTAATTTCCCCTAGATTGACTGGGCCACCCAGAGAGTAAAAGGCCCGTACGGAGTGAAATTTGTGAAATATGCCGAAGAACATTTCCTCAATCAAGATGTAGACGGCCTAACTCTACTGAGGCGGGTGTAACACTGGACCTCCCATCAGAAAACTCGGTCAGACAAGTGACTAAAGTCTCAGTTGGACAGCACTTTGGGTCCAGTGACCACAATTGTCTGAGAATTCACATAGTTATGGAAAAACAGGTCCATAGACTAAGATGCTAAACTGGAGCAGGGCCATTTTTGGGACCATTAGGCAGGATCTAGCAGCGGTCGTTTGGGTGAAGCTAAAAATCACACAACTCCTGTTTATTGTCCAACTCGATTTGGAAGCGCTATCGATCATTCCAAAAGATGAAAGACTTAATCTAAATTTGTTTGATATTACATTCCATGACACGGCTATCCTGTTGCTCTAAATTCAATGCCTTATGACTGTGCTCCACAACCACCAATGAAGAAGCGGTGCTCCGAAAACTAGCGCTTCCAAACATGGTGTCTCAGTGGTTAGCACGGCTATTTCACAGTACCAGCGACCCGTTTTAGGGGGAAGGGGAGGGGGGCATGGTGTCTCAGTGGTTAGCACGGCTGTCTCACCATACCATGGACCAGGTTTGGCGGGGAGGGTGAGGGGGCATGGTTTCTCAGTGGTTAGCATGGCTGTCTCACAGTACCAGGGTCACGGTTTGGGGAGGAGGGGGAGGGGAGCAATGTGTCTCAGTGGTTAGCACGGCTGTCTCACAGTACCATGGACCCGGTTTGGCGGGGAGGGTGATGGGGCATGGTGTCTCAGTGGTTAGCACGGCTGTCTCACAGTACCAGGGTCACGGTTTGGCAGGGAGGGGGAGGGGATCAATGTGTCTCAGTGATTAGCACGGCTGTCCCAAAGTACCATGGACCGAGTTTGGCGGGGAGGGTGATGGGTGTCTCAGTGGTTAGCACGGCTGTCTCACAGTACCAGGGACACAGTTTGGGGAGGAGGGGGAGGGGAGCATCTGTCTCAGTGGTTCGCATGGCTGTCTCACAGTAGCAGGGACCCGGTTTGGGGAGGAGGGGGAGGGGAGCAATGTGTCTCAGTGGTTAGCACGGCTGTCTCACAGTACCAGGGACCCGGTTTGGGGGGAAGGGGAGGGGGCATGGTGTCTCAGTGGTTAGCACGGCTGTCTCAAAGTACCAGGGACCCGGTTTGGCTGGGAGGGGGAGGGGAACATGGTGTCTCAAAGTTTAGCACGGCTGTTTCACAGCACAAGGATTCTGGTTAGCTTCTACTTTCGGGACTGTTTGCACTGAGTTTTCACATTCTTCTCATGCCTGAAATTGTTTCCTCCAGGCACTCCAAGCTCTTCCCATGGTACAAATAGATTTGGTGGATTGATGATGCTAAATTACCCATCATGTGCAGCGAGATGTGTTCGCTATGTGAAATGCAGGGATACAGGAGGAGGTGGGCTAGCCAAGGGAAGTGCAGGAATAATGAATGAGATGGGTCTGTGTGAAATGCTCTGCAGAGGGTCAATGTGGGCTCAATGGACCAAAGTCCTCTAAAATAAGAAAAATAGAAGTCAAATCAAACAAAGAAAGATACTGCAGATCTGAACCAAAAATAGAGTGCCAGGGAAACGGAGCAGGTTTGACAGTCTCTGTCGAGAGAAAAACATTTAGCATTTTGACCATACAGCAGATCTGAAAGAACCTGAGAAATAGTGTAATGTGTGTTGCTGGAGTGAGATGAATGAATGGAGAAATAGAGAGATAGGAAAAACAAACAAAGGGATTATTGATATTCAGCTGGGATGAAAATAAAATGTGAATGTATTTTCAATTATTTTTCAACTCTTGCCATATTCCCGAGTATTGTGACCATGTAGGTGCATTCCCAAGTCCCTGTTTGAAGTGAGTTCTGTCCCCTCTATCTCCCTTCCATGAGAGTGATTATCTTCTTTACTTCATTAATGGGACATGGGTGGTGTTGGCTGGCCCAGTATTATTTTTCTTTACAAGTTGGTCTTGGGAAGGTGCTGAGGAACTGCCTTTCTGAACTATTGTATTTTGACGTGCTGTTGGCTGCCAGTGCTTAGGTCTGTCTGGTTTCACTTCTTTGAGACCTCGTAGTATTATAACGGAGTGACTGGCGGAGCCATTTCAAAGGGCATTTGAGAGACGACCATTGCTGAGGGTCTAGAGTAATATGTAGGCCAGACCAGTGAAGACAGCACGTTTTGTTCCCTGAAGGACACAAGTGAGCCAGATGTTTTTTAGTTTTAACAACCATCAATATTTCATTAGATTGTTAAATCCAAATATGTCATTTAATTGAAATTGCACAATCTGTTGTGGTGGGATTGAAGTTCGGATTTGGGTCATTACCTGAGTCCCCGGATTTATAGTCTGGAGAAAATACCACTGGACCATCACGTCCCCAACATCTCCACCAGCAGTAGTGGTGTTGCTGTTATCATGACTGAGGTACAGGAAATTGTGCAGTCATATTGTCAACTACTTACATGGAGAGCAGAACTATTCATATATCAGGTCATGGGACTGCACAGAAATGTAACAGTTTATCAGCCAGGAATAGAAATGGAAGAGAGTTCAGCATTTTCAACACTGAGTGGTTGTGCTTTCTATGCAAGTATTTACTTGCTCTTGTCAATGAAAAGTCAGTGGAGGTTCTCTGGTCGGTTTTCTCAGATTTGTGTGTCTGCTGCTGCATTCATTCAAGGAGACCTGAGATTCTGTTGTCCCCACTCTGGAAAAGGTATTGGATATCTGGGTCTGCAGAGACTACATAGTGGGGAGCAGGACACTGCATTTTCCTTACTGGGATTTCCACAAATATTTCCCAATATTGAACCTTTTCCAAGTGCAAAGTGTGAAGCCGGTTTATTTCAACAATGAGGAGGTCACTGAGCTGTGCAACCTCCTTCAGCATAACCTGCAGTTTCACACTAGGAAGAGAACTGTACTCAAAATGCCCATCAATAATTTTGATTCTGGAACTTTCCAGGCAGAAGTGGGTGACATATCAATTATGACAGAGTCCCATCCTCTCCCGTATTCATGAGGTGACAGAGACCATCTCTGTCTGCTGAGGTGAATGTGTTGGTTCTGTCAAAACAGAGGATGCAACAGAAAATCTTTTGGAAATATTAGAGAACAGGGTGACTGGCAAAAGTGAGGAACTTCATGCAATTTAGAATTAATAAAGTTGAAGTACTGGAAAAAAAACTCATTGTACTGAAGGCTGGTAAACTACTGGACCAGATGAGTGATGAAATCAAAGGGCTACAGAGATGGGGGTTGGAGAATTGAGCTTGCTAGATGACTATTTTCGGAACTGGTAGACACGATGGGTCAATGGCCTCATTCTGCACTGTTGTTTCCTTAATTATATGAGGGAGGTCAAAGTTCATCAAAGCCTTTTATATTATGGAAATGATCCTACAGACTGGCAAGTAGCTACTGTGACCACAAATATTTTAAACAGGATGGAGAGTGAAAACAGAAAACCAACTGCTGGATAATTTGATGACAGTTGTGAGAAAACTATGAGCATTTTTTTTAATGGATGATAACTAGATCCTTGGAGAGTAATGATATGATTGTGAAGCGTCAAACAAGATTCGGGACAGGAAAACCATCTTTGAAAAACATACTGGAGTTCGTTGAGGATCCTGGTTGTGACATCGCTGAATGAGCACCAGTGACAACGGTGTAGTTGAATTTTCAGAAGTTTGACATGATTGCACAAAGGTGAGTGACAAAAGTAAAAGTCCTTGAGTAAGGGGGGATATCCTGTACGGTATGAGATTGGATGTTGGCGAGAATACGGAGAGGAGAGTCCTCCTTTGGACAGAACACCACTACTCATTGTGTAACACACGTATCAGTGCTTGGAGCACCGCTATTTGTAACAAAGAAGCGATTTGAATGTGAACAACCCGTATAGTGCTTTTCATTTTGTAGTTATTTGATGTTGAGAGGCTGGGAAGTGCTTTTGGCAAAAAGGACCTGGGTGTCCATGGTTATAAGTCACTAACAGACTTTATGCAGGACATCTATTAATCAGGAAAGGAAATTAAATGCCAGCCTTCATTACAAAGTGAATCATGTACAGGAGTAAAGACACCTTCCTGCAGTTATGGAATATAGTTGAGGCGGTACTTGGGCTATTGTGGACAGACTTCCTCTCCTTTATAAATAATGATCTCCTTGTCACAGAGACAGCACAAATGAGTTCTATATAATAATCTCTGGGATGATGGTACCATGAGGAAAGCGCGAAAGAAATGGATGTTCAATTTGTAGCACAGTATGAGAATAAGAGCTGCCTGCATTGGAACTTGAACATACAAATAGGTTATTGTGTATAGTTGGGGAGTGTAACCTTCTCACAGAGGCTAGTGAATGTCAGGAATTATCTGATCTAGAGAGTTCGTGGAGCTAGATCACGGAATGTATTTACAGAGGAGGTAGGTGGGTTTTTGACCTGCCATAGAATTGAGCGATGTGAAGAATTGGGAAATAAAGCAGAGTTCATAACAACAGTGGATCATCCATAATCTTATACAATGGCACGGCAGGCCTGACCATCCGAATTACCATCCGATCCTGTTCCTCTTATTCTTAATTAGAAAATTATTGGTTGTAATTTTCCTGAACATTCCGTTTTTGGATGTTACAGTTAGAGAGAGCAAAGTATTTTATGTATTCTCAGTGAATCTGAGTCTGCACCATGATCATCTCACAAGTTGCAGAAATGAGACACTCTATAAATAGATCAGAGGTGTCTTTTGAGCCCAGCCTGGGTTTTGAATTAACATTTTTCAACTCACTTCAAACTGTGTGTGACAATTGTAAGGGACAGAAGGAGATCCTGCATTACTGTGGACCAGGTATTTCGAGCAAATGGCCTCTGTCCACTCCTGTGCAGGAGCTGTGAGGGGCTGAACGGAATATAGGAACATCGGACGGAGGAGTAGGAGAGGGCTATTACGCACTTTGTCTTTGCTCTGCCACGCACTAAGTTCGTAGCTGAACTAATTGTGTTCACAGCAGCACTTCTTCTCTATGTGCACCATTGTCCTACATTCACTTGTCCATCAAATAATTAACAGGCACAACTTTGAATACATGTAAACATCCAGACACCACAAACTTCTGGGAAAGGGAATTCCCACTTGAACAGCCCTTTTAGAATTTGTCATTCAGCTCCAATCAATGTTGCAGGTTCAGTGTTTCCTTTTGCAGTTACACTGCTCCACTGTTCACAACCAATTTAAAATTTTACTGATATGGCTAATGATATAAATGTCAGCCTGGCTCATCCTCGAGAAAAATGTGAAACACACACACACATCTTAAGACAAAACAGAAAAATGAAAGCTTTCCAGAGTTTCATAATAGTTGAACTCATAACAAATGTATAGATGATAAACTGCCCCAAATGTTATTCTGTCCTCTGAAGTTATTAGATTAGATTCCCTACAGTGTGGAAACAGGCACTTCGGCCCAACAAATCCACACCAACCCTCCGAAGACAAACTCACCCCAGTGCCATTTCCCTCTGGCTAACATAAGCAAACACTATGGGCAATTGAGCATGGCCAATCGACCTAAGCTACACATTTTTCGGCCTGGGGGAGGAAACGCACGCAGACTTGGGACGAATATGCAAACTCCACACAGACAGTCGCCCGAGGCTGGGATCAAACCTGAGACCCTGGTGTCGTGAGGTAGCAGTGCTAACCACTGAGCCGCCATACCGTCCACTCTACGCAAACAAGCAGCTTGTGATGTGATTTCTCCCCGGAATAGTTGCATTTAACTGAATGCCCTTTGCTTCAGACGGTAGGTAGATTCCAATGAATCTTTCATCAGAGATTCTCCTTGACTCATCAGGTAGAGGTGAGTCAGAAACTTACTGTTTCCAGGTGGAACAAAAGAAGATAGACGGATCAGTCGGCTGCTGCTTCCCAGGCAGGGAACATTGTTCTCCCTCTCTGTGTTGAAACATGCAATTATGTCAACTGAACACCAAACTGAGCTGTGTGCGCTCGTCGTGAACATTCTCTGGAATGGATCATGATGGATGATATGCAAGTGCATCATTGCTGTTGTTATACACAATACCTTTCATTAGCAAAAGGGAAAATTCCTGCTTTATAATTTGATTATATGTTGGAATCCATATGCTTAAATTTAAAAATCGTTTGAAGTCTTTATAATATTTGTGCTAAAATCAATAGATTTTATTCTTAAAATTTATTCCATAATTATTGTCTCCCCGAGAAGAGAAAATATGCATCCAGCTGATTTTTCTCAAAATCGTGTATGCTTCAAAAGGATTTCTCATCTAAGTCCAAAACTGATAAGTTTTCAGAACAAAAGTCCTTCATTCCAGGAAAGTGTGAACAAAACATTGTTGATCAGCTTCTAAAACTTTTTTTAAGGTTAAGGGATCAAAACTGCTCATAATGTGTCAGTTGTGGTCTTAGTTACGCTCTGTACAGATGTAGATTCGAAAAATGTGATGCTGGAAAAACACAACGGCTCAGGCAGCACCCAACGAACAGGAGACTCGATGTTTCGGGCACATTCCTGATGAAGGACTTATACCCGTGACGCCAGTTCTCCTGCTCCTCGGATGATGCCTGATTGGCTGTGCTTTTGCAGGCTCACACTATTCAACTTGATCTCCAGCTTCTGCACTCCTCACTTTTGCCGGTACAGATGCAGTACAACTTTCCTGATTAAACCTGGTACCCTTTGGCAGAAACACAATTATTCCACTTAGCTTCCAATTCGCTTACAACAAGTACAGACTAACTACGTATGATTCATGATTTGTAGATGCCGGTGTTGGACTGGAGTGTACAAAGTTAAAAATCACACAACATCAGGTGATGAAGGAGCGTCGCTCCGAAAGCTAGTGTGCTTCTAAGTAAACCTGTTGGACTATAACCTGGTGTTGCGTGATTTTTAACTTTGTACATATGATTCGTGACATATGAATGCCGTCTGTGTCACAGAGTTCTGCAATCTCTCTCCACTTAAATTGTTTACCATTGTTTAATCCTTCTATCCAAAATAGACAACTCACGTTATGCTGTATCTGCTGAAGGTTTGCTCACTAAACCTCCTTTGCCTATACACATTGTTGGCACACGACCTCCATTTGATGACATACTGAATGACCAGCTTGGTGTTTAAGCTAATTGGGCTTTGATATATTCCGTCCCTTCCTCCGGATCTTTCATACAGATATTGATTGTTGATGATCCCATAGTGATCTCTCAGACACTCGCCAGTTACAGCTTTGTAATGTGAAAATAAACATTTATCTCTAGTCTCTATTTCCTGTTAGCAACACCTTCCTGTGTAGCAGCTCAGATGTTTACATGGCATCCTGTGCAGTAAACTGTACTCAATTAGCTAAAATGATTCGTTCTATTTTCTTTTGTAACACGTTAAATAGGCAGAATGGTCTTCTCCAGTCTCATGGTAACGATAATGACTGGCTTAATGAGGTGGCCCCCTATCTCTGTCACAGCTTCGAGGGGTGGATGGAGGGCACAATACATGGGGTAGTGGCAGCAGTATATCCCTGTAAAAGCATCGAGGGTGGATTGAGAGAACAACACATGGGATAGGGGCAGCAGTTGGCCATTCGGCGCCACCAGTCAAAATGCTCATGACTCATCCCATTGTGTTTGAACATCCGGCTCCTCTCTGTTCCCAATAAATATTGACTGTCTTGTCCAGCAAAGATCAGTCGAGCTCAGTCTTGAAGACCTTCAAAAACCGAGTCTTCACTGCTCCATGAGGATGAGGACCCTACAGATAGAACACCACTAAAGTGAAAGGGGCGAACTTATTTCAGTGTGGGCCCTGTTATTTTAAACTGTGTTACCCTAACATGAAATCGCCACCTCTTTTGAAACACAACGACAGAATAATTAGGCATAGACATAAACCATTCAGCCCTCTAAAACTATCCAGTAGGACCACTGATTCTTTTCAATCAAATATGTATTAAACTCAATCTCTGCTCCTGTCCCAGGAAGAGAATAACTGATAGCATGACACCGCAGGAGCATTAAAAACGCAGAATTAGGACATTCGGCCCATCGACTCTGAATGCCATTTAGTACTGGCTTTCTCAATATCATTCCCCTGACTACTCTCTGTTACTCTTGACATGCTTATTCATAAAAAAAACCTATCTATCTCTGTGTTATAAGCACTAGTGTCTGTGTCTCTGTATGTCCGTGTGTGCACTTGTGTGTGTTTGTTCATGTGCCTGTGTGTTTGTGTATTTATGTGCTGACATCGGTTCATCAGTGTATTAGCCTGTGTGTTTTACTTGTGCTTGTGTCTGTTTGTGTGCCACTGTCTATGTCTCCGTATGCCAATACCTGTGTGCGGTTCTATCTCCATGTATGTACTGTGAGTGTCAGTATATTAGCATGTTTACATATGTCTCTGAATAGTTTTGTGTCTGTATCGCTCTGCATTGTGATATTTATTGTTTTGTGAGGGAGAAAATTATGAGAACAGGCAGAATGGTTAAAGTGCGAATTGCCCTTCACTGTACATTTTTTTTTACTCAGTTGGAGGGACTTGGATGTCACAGAATCTCCATACGACACGTCCTGGTCCTCTCTGGCTCATACCAGGGTCCTCCCCATATGGTGGGAAGGTGGAGGAGGGATCAGATATGGGGTGCTCCACCAACTGGCTTGGCCCTTTCTCTCCTATTACAGTCCGTTTCTCCTGGAATGGGAGAAAGGTGGGAGGGAGTGATGGTGGGAGTGTGTGGCCCTGCTGTTAGTGCTGGTGTAGGTGGGGGAGGGGGATGATGAGGTGTTCAGAGGAAGTCAGTCCACAGTGTTGTATCCATACAGTGTTATTAGTGTTGGGAGTATAGTGAAGGGTCAGGACTTGTTCAGGACCAGGAATACAGAAATATGCAATGTCTGAAAAAAATGTCTATTTCTTGAAGGTAGAATCACTAAAGAAAGGGCAAGTGACTTAATGAAGGCTAACATAATAAATTAAAGATTATATTAATCATAGGAAGTGAGTTCAGAAGAATTTTAGACATTGTGGAAACCGGAGAAATCTGAGAAAGTTGTTTGTGTGAAGCTTGCATTTTCTCCCCGTGTCTGCGTGAGTTTCCTCCCGGTGCTCCGGTTTCCTCCCACAGTCCAAAGATTTACAGGTTAGCTGAATTGCCCATGCTTATTTGCCCAAAGTATTCAGTGATGTGTAGGCTAGGTGTATCAGTCGCAAAATATAGAATTGGACGGGAATGGGTCTGGGTGGTTCCTCTTCGGAGGTGCAGAGGGGACTTGTTGGGCCCAAGGGCCTTTTCCACATTGTGGGCTTTTAATGATTTTGTGAAAGAACACAATGTTTACATAAATCTTCAAACGGTATTGCAAAGGAAACAAAATAAAAGCGAAGTCAAATGTGGAATTTTGTAATCGGGAGAGGAGAGGTTATTGTGGAGAACAGGGAAATGGCCAAGAAAGTAACCAGTTACTTTGCATCTGTCATCACGGAGGAAGATCCGAAAATCGCTGAGAAATACTAAGTGGTCACATGGAACTTGTGGAACTAAAGACATAAAGTCAATCATATCAGTAACAAGGTAGTAGTTGAAGGCTAGCATAGTAGTATTGTAGCTGGATTGAGCATTGCTAACTCTGATGAGCCAGTTGTACTTCGTATCAAAATATTAGAATTAAGTCAGCAATAGACGCATTAATTGTGCTGTCGATGACTATTTTATTTCATTCTGCAGAGGCTGGAAGTTAGTAAATGTGTTCCAAGCATTGTAGATGGATGGAAGGGATCAAGCATCAGCAAAGGGAAGAAGAGATAGTGTGGAAAACTGCAGAACAATTAACTTGACATCTGTAGGGAAACCGATAGAATTTATTATATAGGATCAGATATTGGATATTTCGAAATTAACAGCAACATTGGAGAGAATCAGTATACACTGACAGAGTCTGACAGAGTCTTCACACTTGACAAACTTCAGAAAGATTTGCAACTTGTTTAATGCAACATAGAAATGGCATATTTCGATTTTCAGAAGACTTTTCATAAGAACTCAGGCAGTGAATTCATAAATAAAGTAATGTGAATGGTAATTGGAGGCCTATTTAGAAGTGGAGAGTTAAAGTCAGGTTCACCTTTATTTAAGAGAATCAGAACATAGTCGGAAGGTCATGTTGAAGCAGTTTCACAGCTTGTTAATGAAACTGTACATAGAGTATTGAGTCTAGTGTTGGTGACCCAATCTGAGAAAGAATATACTGACCACTGAGGATGTGCAATGGACATTCTCCAGATTAATCCCTCAAATGGTGAGATTGCCTGATGTGGAAACTCGGCCTGTGTTCTTTAGAGTTTCGAAGAATGAGAGGTGATTATAGTGACATTTAGAAAAGGTACTAAACATATGACAAGGTGGAAATAAACAGGATTTTTCTCTGGCAGTCTACTCCATACTTAATCCAAATAATGGCAGGTAAAGGATAAACCATTTCAGACTGCAATAAGAAGGCAATTCTTCATTTGAAGGGGAATGACTAACACAGCGACATGGAAACCTGCTGGCAGGGCAAGATTAGGGAGAATCCCCAGATATTCTACAGGTACGTCAAGTGGAACAGAATAACCAGGGAACAGGTAGGACTCATTAGTGACTTGCACAGTTGCGTCCAAATCAACTTAGTGGTAGGAGACAGAAGGTCTGCTTGTAGAATTCTGTTTGTTTGACTGGAGAACAGTATCCAATCGCGTACCACAGGGATCAGTCCTGTGTCCCATATTATTTGTGATTCCGAGATGCCAGTGTTGGACAGGCTTGGGCAAAGTTTAAAAATTACAGAACACTAGATAATAGTCCAACAGTTTGTTTGGAGACGCGACCTTTCGAAGAGCATACTCACGTGATGAGGAAGCAGCGCTGCGAAAGCTAGTGCGTCCGAATAAAACTGTTGGATTATAACCTGGTGTTGTGTGATTTTTAACCTTATTATTTGTATAAATGATGCAGCTGTGAATATGGAGGGGGTTGGGGTGAGTGTGATAAAACAGTTTGCGTTTGACACAAAGTTTGGCTGGTTGGTTGGCAGTGAGGAGGAAGGCCTTATATTACAGGAAGACACTGATGGAAAGATCAAATGGGTGGATCAATGGCCGGTGGAATGTAACCCTGATAAATATGATGTGATATACTTTGGAAGAAGGAACCAAACAGGGGAGGACTCAATGAATAGCAGCACACTGGGAAGCTCAGAGGGTGCTTCTCCACATATCCCTGAATGTGATTCAACAGATTAATGCACAAGTTGAAAAAGCATAGCGACCATAAACATAGCCTTTATTCATGGAGGCATAGATTATAAAAGCTATGTGGAACTTTGGTTAGGCCAAATGGAATACTATGTACAGTTCTGCGAGCCACTATACAGGGAGTATGTGATTGCACTGGAGAGGGTGCATTGGAGATTCTCCAGGATGTTCCCTTGGATAGAGTAGATCAGCTCGGGTGGTTTACTTTGAAGCAGAGAAGGCTGAGAGGGACGTGCTTCAGAAGGAGAAGATTACCATGGGCACGGGCAGGATGGATAGACAGCAGCTGCTCCTTTCAGTCAAAGGGCGAGGAACAAGGGAGTACCATTTTAAAGTGAAGGGTTTGAGGTTTAGTGACGATTTGAGGAATAGTTTTCATCCAGAGCGTGTTGGCGTCAGGAATGCACTTCCTGAGAGGGCAGTTAGCACAGGTAACCTCACAACCGTTGATAAATACATGGTCGTGCCCTTGAAGTGCCATAACATACATGGTTATGGGCCTCATATCGGAAAGTGGGACGAATGTAGATCGTGCTGTATCTATTGACATTACAGAACCAGTGCTTCTGTGATTGTATGGGTTGGACGGTCAATCATTGAGCAGCATAAGACAGGAATTGATGAGTTTCTGAAGAATGTATTAATTAAGAATGTATTAACTAAGTTTATAAAAGTGAACTTTTCTCCATGAGCTAGAACAGAGAAAGCTAAAAGCGTCTCATGCCCTGCTCCCTTCCTGATGTTTCTGTGCAAGTGTGGGAAAGCTCTGTCATTGTTGTCACAAGCTCTTAAACGTTAGGAAGGCAGCATCTGTCTGGATGAAAGGACTGTGTTTCCCGTTCTCTTTTCCAAAGCTCGTTGCCGGTGTTCTCTTTGGTTTTATCCTTCAAGAACACAGAGCAATTTGGTACAATTGAGTGTCTTGCTTGGCCGTTTCAGAGACCATTATAGAGTTTATCACATGTCTGTGTATCTGGTCACACATGTAGGCTAGACCAAGAAGCACAGGAGATTCACTTTCTGAAAGTACATTGGTGAAGGGACAGCTGTTTACAATGGACATTAGATTCAAGTTCAATATTACTGGCACCAGATTTTATGTCTTGGTATTTTGTTAATTGTTTTCAACTTCCACCAGCAGCCAGAGCATTATCCTGGTCTGGATCAGTAATCCAGTGATATTTGCACAACTGCACCAACTCCACTTGGGGACCTATCGGAAACCACACTGAGCAGGTTATTACTGTGCTGCTTGACAGCTCTGCCAAAAAGTATTCCCACCAATGCGAATTTCGCGACAGGACTGAGGGCATGGTAAATGGTCATTCCCTCGACATGGGACTGTATATAGTTGAGAAACTTTCCACGTGGTCAGGCAGATGTCAGAGTTGGAGCTGGATTGAAACAGCTTCCCCAGTGACACGGCTTGTTGTGCAGCACAAGTCTTCAGTTCCATTGCAGGAAAGGGGTCAGGGCCCATTGATTTGTCGTATCTACTGTGTTCAGCTGTTTCTTCATGTCACGTGCAGTGAATCGAATTCGTTGAAGACTGGCATCTGTGGTTCTTTGGGCATCATGAGGAGGGTAAGGTGGATCATCCACTCAACCCTTCTGGCTGTGGATGGTGCAGACACTACATCCTTGTCTTTTACACTGATGTACAGGGCTGGGGATATTTGTGGAGTCCTCTCCTCCTGCAAGTTGTTTATTAATCCATCGACATTGATGACGGGATGTGGCTTGACTGCAGAGTTTTGATCTTATCTGTTTATCTTGGGATTATTTCCCCCTCTCCACCAGAAGGTAGTTCTGCTGTTTGTAATGTAACCAGTCAAGTGCGGTAGTTTTAATGGGTTGTCATCAGGTTTAGATACACATGGTTCTGACTCTGGCATGTTCACCCAAACTCACCACTGAACCATCACTTGGCTTGATGGTAATGGTAGAGTGATGGATTATCCCTGGGGAAAAGTTATGGATTGTGATTGAATGCAATTCTGCGGCGGCTGCTGCTGTGATCTACAGCATTACATGACAACCAAGTGTGAGCTGCAATATCTGCAAATCTATTCTACTGACTTTCCCCCAGTTCACACACAAAGCAATCACCCATCAGCCCTGTACTCAGTGACCCAACCTGGTTTCTGACGTGCAAACACATCCAGTTTCATAATCTCAGTCTGCTTAGGGTCTCTCCCTGATATCACGCCTCGAATTTGTTACATTATTCAGATACTTTAACATATTAATCTGACTCATTTTCTTTCCCATCATAACATCTTCTGTGTTTGAAATGAATGTTTGTTCCTCTGTTTTTCTCCCTGACCATGATTAAGACCTCAGGCGTGTCAGTGATGCCAGCCTTATGTTGTTTCAGAGACAATGAACTTGTGCACTTTGCGTTTTTGCTCCCTTCCCAATGTACAGCGCTCTCTGCTGGACAGGGCATTTGAGCAGATTCGACACACGTCTTTGGAAAATGTTCAAAAACAGAAACTGCTGAAGAAACTAAGCAGGTCTGAATGCAATATGTGAAGTGAAAGCTGAGTTCATCTTTCGTGTCCAGTGACCCTTTGACAAAGCTCTCAGTTTCTACAGCAATTTGCGAATTTTTATTTCTAGTATTCATAGTTATTTGTTTAATTGAAAATTTGTGCTGTGCCTATTCGTTTCTGGAGAAATTTAGCAGGTCAGGCAGCATCTGCAGAGACAGAGAAACAGAGTTAGCGTTTCAAGTCCAGTGTGACACTTCTTCAGAACTGAAAAGGATTGGAAACTGGGCATTTTAGTTCCTTGCCAGAGGTGGGGGTAGGGGGGGAGGTGGGTAGGTGAAAGGAAAAAGAGGGTGTGCCAACAGATAAACTGACTTTTAGCAGTGGTGAAAAGAGAAGATGGCATAAAATGAGTTTAAATTACGATGTGAATGGGGGAAAGGGGTTCTCTCTATTGAGTGCAAGATAAAGGAGACACAACCACATAAGGTCATACGGAGGCCAGGAGGGAGAATGTTGAACATGTGGTATTACATAAATCTGGCCAGAGATACATTTTCACTGTAGAGATCACTGCCGTCAGGCAAAGGAATTCAGGTGCTTGCCGGCTTATTAGCACTAGTAAGATTTTCATGCTGCCTCTGAGTTGTAACATAAAGAAGTAAACAAATAACAGGATGAAGTTTGGGCTGAGTTTTGTTTACCCGTCACTTTTAACATTGTTTCAAATTTGCAGTGCTTATCTTTAAATGCTTGTTCTTGAAGTTAGTATCAGATGGAGAGTAGAACCTTGAGGAGTAATATTATAGTAATTTACAAAATCAGGGGAGACTTGGGCAGGGTGAAAAGCCGAGGTCTTTTCCACAGGATAGGAAAATCAAATCAGAGAGTCATAGGTTTATGGTGGAAGAGGGAAGATTTAAAAGGGAGGAAGAGGGAACTTTTTTTTGCACTAAAGGTGACGTGTTTATGGAATGAGCTGCCAGAGGAAGACTGGCAGATGCAAGTACAGCTCCAACATTTAAAAGACATTTGGACAAACATGTGAATGGGGACCGTTTAGAGACATCTGGGGCAAATGCAAGAAGATGGGAACTGTTTAATTTGGAAAACCTGGCCGGCCCGGACAAGTTGGACCAAAGATTGTGCTTGTATGCGCTATAACTGTATGAATATAGAAAGCGAAGTAAAGGAAAGAAAAGATGTGATATAAGTAAATTGGCAAGAAATATAAAAACAAGCAGCACGAGCTTTTCCCTTTACATAAGAAGAGTTCAAGAGGTGTGTGTGATCTTTGGTAGAAAGAAAGTCAGAAAAGTATATTGAGGATATTTGGAGGGTGTGACTGGGGAACTGGATACAGGGAACAGACAGATAATTTACACCAGTATTTTACATCGTTCCTCACAGGTGAAGGTGCTGTAAATATTTCAATGGTATAAGCAAAATGGTAATAGGAGGGAAGATCTTGAGCTGTCTCTAACAGAAAGAACAAGGCAATTCTCAAACAGATTAGTCCAAGGGTAAACAGGTCATCAGCAATTCATAGCTGGTTTTAAAAGAAGTGGTCACAGAGTGGCTGGTGGCACTGTGTGAAATATTCCATAATTCTCTGGATTAAAGGAGTGACCCAGTGAAACTTGAGACCCTCCAATGTGGCGTCTGTCTTCAAGAAACGAACGAGACTGAAAGCAGGAAACACTTAGCCTCACCATTATTGCTGGGAATCTGTGAGAGTCTGTTATTAAGGAAGGAAATGCAGAACATTTAGAAAAGCTTCACACAGAGTCAGCATGGTCTTGTTAAAGGCGAACTTTATTTTGCCTATAAAATCATGCAATGCTTTTCTGGAAATCCATGAGAATGTAACAAGTGGCCTTGATAAAGAGGGACTGGTAGATATGAGGCTTTCCAGAGATTTTCCAAAAGGTATCACAAAATAAAGGTTCTTATGCAAGACAGAAGCTCATAGTATGATGGATAATGCATGAGCATGGGATAACAATTATTAAACACTTAGACATCGGACAGTCAGGATTCAACGATCTTTATGAAAAAAAAGTATCTACTGGAGTACCACAAATGTCAGTCCGATGGCAAAAGCTGCTTACAAGAGCTGCTTATCAGGTTGTCAGTGTCATCTGAGTTTGGGGATGACACTGACAACCAAAAGGCAGGCTGTTATTAAATGGAGAGGACTCCGAAAAAAGGAGCGGTACAACGGAGTGGTGTATTTCTGTGTATGAAACATAAAGTCAGCATATTGATGCAGAAATGTTGGTTCATTAGAATGATTCCTGGGATGAAAGTATTGAATTATTGAATACATCGGAAGTGCTGAAGCGATTATTCATTGTGGTTTAAATGAATGAGGGTGCGATTGCTGAAACGGACAAGATACAGAGGGGGCTTGACAAGGTCGGTGTTGAGAATGTGATTCCACACCAGGACAGAGTCTCGAAGTCAGGGATGTAGATACAGAATAAGGAATATCAATTTCAAACTGAGATGTGAAGAAATGTCTTCTTTCAGAAGGTAATGGATGGCTGGAATTTCCTAACCCCGAGAGTTGTGGAGGTTGGGTCACTGCTTGTATTTACAGACGGGTGGATTTGTTTGTGACATTTCAGCGAGTTGAGGGATGCAAGGGGTTAGCAGGAAAGTGGAGTTGAGCCGTAGAGTAGATCAGCCATGTTCTTATTGAATGACAGCGCAGGTTCTAATTACTTAAGTTCTTATTTATGTTTATGGAAAATAATTGATTATTTTCCTGGAAGTCATAATGTAAAATGTTGCATTCAGAGACAGCAGAGGGTTTGTCTGAGTTGACCTTGTGTGGGGAATGGGGGCTGTATTCAATGCGAATCTGGGCCTGTAACATGACCTACATTAGGAGCAGAAGTGACTGAGAGGAAAACCTGAAAAGAGGGATTGGAGAAGGGGGTCACTGCCTGTTCCAGCCTGGATTTTCCAATACATTTGCCAAACTACACCAAACTCAATTACCTCATTGTCTTGAGCTAAAAACAAATTCAGCAAAACACTTTAAATTATACAACAAAATACCCACGTCTAATCAAGTTTGAATTTAGTATATTGGCATTCGTAAAGGCCAATGACACAATCCAATGGTTTGGGGATACAAGACCGTGGAAAATTGAACAGTTGAGAGGAGAACTACCAAGCTACTAGCATGCAAAGACTGCCTGAAAAACAGTTCTCTAAAGGGTACTTTTATTGATTAGCAACTGGTGAAGCAGAATCCCCATGAAGAGAAGAAAACAGGAATATGGAGAAGAACCAAAAGCTTCTTGGTTTTGAGGTTAGAAGGCTTTTAAATAAACTCTCCAAATATTAACACAGTTCAATTGGTGTGTGATCTTGCAATGAACGTCATGTTATCCATAATCCCGACAGCAGCCACAAGACCTTCATTATAAAAGAGTTAACCCTTCCCAGCAACATCTGACCTCCATGGAGGACATGGGTGTATCTTCTCGGCGATGGAAGATGCCTCCTTGAGACTTGACACAAAATATTTGGCTTTCCTCCTCATTGTCAGCAAATCGTGTTAAAGTAGCACACGTTCTACAAATAGTGGAGCCAAGATTAACACCATAGAGCCCTCTATCAGTGCAGTCTCGGTTTCTTTGGTTTGTCATGTTGGACTATCAATGACACCCTCCTGTTCCTGTATAAGTGTCGCGTGGGGCTGAATATTTTCCTCGTGGTCTCATGGAACAGGTTTAAGGGTCTGATTGGGCTCTGCCTGTTCCTGTTTAACAACTCGATGAACTGACAGACCTCTTTTCTTCCTATGGAACATTCAGGAGGAATGAATGGGCTGAGCAACAAAATTGTCTGAGCATTGTGTGATCTTCAGTCATCATCCCCACTTCAGGTCTTATGATGGGGAAAGGCATTGATGGAGCAGCTGCAGGTGTTTGTTCTGAGGATCTCCTGCAGAGATGTCCCGGAAATGAGATGACTGTTGGCCACTGACCAAATCATCTTTCTTTGTGCTCTGAAAGACCCAGACAAGTGGGATTTTACGCCTGATTCCCATTCAGCTCAAGTAAGTAGGCGATCCCGATGCCATCCTCAGTCAAATACTGCCTTGATATCAAAGCCATTCACTCTTTTCTGTGCCCCTGTGTTCAGCTCTTTTTCACATCAATAGTTGACGGTGTACGTGTAGGAAGTGTTTTCCTCTCATAGAGGTTAATCACTGTCAGAAATTATCTGGGCTAGAGAGTTATTGGAGCTACATCACTGAAAGTATTTAAGGAGGATGTAGATGGATATATGTCCTGTCAGAGAGCTAAGGGGTGTGAAGAATAGGCATTAAAGAAGAGTTAAAGTCAACAGTAGATCAGCCATGATTGTATAAAATGGCTTGATCGTCCGAATTACCGATTCTGTTCCTTATGTCTTCATATTCTGTAATTACAAAGTTAATGGTTGTAATTTTCCTGAACGTTCTGTTATTGAATGTTGCAATTAGAGAGAGTAAAGTATTTTGTGAGTCATCTCTGGGTGAGGTATGGGGGCTGTATTCACAGGAAATCTGGATCTATAATATGACCAACAAATAAAGCATGAGTTGCAGAGAGGAAACACTCTGTAAAGAGACCAGTGGTGTCTTTCGAACCCAGCCTCTATTTCCCAATAACATTTTCCAACCCACACTAAACCGTCTGTGATAGTCTAGAGGGAATGACTGATATCCCGTGTTACTGTCGACCAGGTGTTTGGAGGAAGTGGTCTTGATCTGATCCTTTCAGGAACGTTGAGGGGTTGAATGGAACATAGGAACGTAGGGCTGAGCAGCAGGAGTGGGCCATTAGACACTTTGTCACCGTTCTAACACGCACAAAGTTCATGGGTGATGTGATTGTCGTCTCAGTAGCACTTTTCTGTCTGTATACCATTTTCCTAAATTCACTTGTCTGTCAAATGTCACCAAATACAACTTTGATTAAATGTAAATATCCAGGCGCCACAAATGTCTGGGGAAGGGAATTACACTTGAAGAGCCCTTTGAGAATTTCTCATTTGTGTTCCAGCCAAAGTTGGAGGGTCACTGTTTCCTTTTTCTTTCCCACTCCTCCACTGGTTACACCAATCTTAAATGCAACCAGTTTAGTAAAGTGGCCGATGATAAGGTCTCAGGGTAGTCATTTTCGTCAGAAATATGAGACACAGATCCCTGAACTCATAACAAATGTTAAAATGATGGATTGCCCCAAATGTTATTCTGCCTTTGAAGTTATTCTGCTCACACAATGTTCTGGTCGTGGGATTTCTTTCTAGAACAGTTGGATTTTGCTGAATTCCCTTTGTTTCAGGCAGTGGAAAGATTCCAATGAAACCTCACCATGAATTCTTCACAAGTGGTCAAGATAACTCAGGGAATTTCTAGTCTCACACTTTGCTATCGGGCGGAACAAAGTAAGAGAGAGGGATCAATTGGCTGTGCATCTCTGCCAGGGAACATTTTTCTCCCTCTCTGTGTTGGAACATACAATAATGTCAACTCAACACCAAACTGGGCCATGTGTGTTCTCCTGGAACATTATTTGGTAAACTTGATTATAGATTATATGCAAGTGCGTCATTCCTTTCAATCGGAAAAAAAGTGTTCCCACTTTTTAATTTAAAGACATGTGTCTATGTAAGTTATAAATATCAGTAGGTATTGTCATAGTATGTGTGTTAATATCAATACATCTTTCTTAAAATTTATTGAAGAGATAATGCACATCTAATTGATACATTTTTCAGAAAGCCATGGATGGT
Organism: Chiloscyllium punctatum; assembly: GCF_047496795.1. NCBI lineage: Eukaryota > Metazoa > Chordata > Chondrichthyes > Orectolobiformes > Hemiscylliidae > Chiloscyllium > Chiloscyllium punctatum. The sequence goes on from NC_092786.1 coordinate 15,530,639, forward strand.
TCAATACTATTTCTTAATTTCTTAGCTAAGATCGAAACTGATAATCACCCAGAACAAAAGGCTGGCATTCCAGGAATGAGTAAATGGAAACCTCTTTGAAAATCTTCGAAAATAATTATATCCTTTCACTTTATTTCAGGAGATCAAAACTGCATACAGTGCATCAGGTGTGGACTCAGCAATGCCCTGTACAGATGCAGTTAAACATTCCTGTGATTAAACCTTTTGCCAAAAAACAGCATCATTCCATTTACCTCCCAAATCACTTGCTGCATCTGCAGACTGACTTCATATGATTCATGTACCAAGAACATGGAAACCGCCTGTGTCACAGAATTCTGCAATTTCTCTCCATTTACATTGATTAACATTGTTTCATCCTTCATGCCAAAATAGTCAACTTACTTTATGTTATTTCTGCTGAAGGTTTGCTCACTCACTATATTTGTTTTTTCAAAGTGCTGTGAGTCTTTGGAACACTCTTCCCCACGGACCATTGGAGGCAGAAATATTGAATATTTTTGAGACATCGACAGAAGGTTGATGAATAACAAGAAAGTCAAGGATTATCGAGGAATGGCAGCAATTTGCAGCGTAGGGGAAAATGTATACAGTGGTATCAAAGTACACGGGTCCAGAACATCCAGGAATATAATGCAAAATGAAACGATATTATCGATACAACATTAAGGGGGAATCCAAGATGCCAGCGATTGGGAAGGTCTGCTTTGCTGGGCTCTGCATCACAGCATGGGCAAAGTGGTTCTCTAACCCATCCCATCCCAGCCTTTGACATAAATTTCAACACTAAAAGAGCGATAGAATCTTTACTAAGCCCGTTTTATCAAGTGGAAATGACAAAACATGGGGAAAGCATCGAGTAAGTCCCACCACACGGTGCAGCCGTCAGAAGCATCGAGCATGCCTGTGGCTGTAGCTGCAACCCACTCTGCTTGTTCCATGGACCCAGTTACTCACCAGGCCTTTGTCGCTGAGTTCACAAAGTTATGTGAAATGATTGAAGCCATGATGGAATAAGGGTTCAGCAGTGGCTAGAGCTGATCTCAGCCATGCTCCAAAAACATGAAGAGTAACTTGACAGCCTTGGAAACAGAACAGATGATGTCAAGCACTGAGCTACAGTGGCAGAGACCGCGATCAATTCCTTTCAGGAAAGCATCCTCGCCTTTGAAAAACAGGTCCTTATCTTAACTGAACATGATGACGACCTCGAGAACAGGGGTAGGATGAAGAAGGCTCACATTGTCATTTTGCTGGACCGGACAGAAGGTGATCAGCCAGTGAGTGTATTGAGAACTGGCTGCCGCAATTCCTTCACTTCAAAACTGAAAAGGGACAGGTGAAGACTGAGACAATTCATAGGGTTACGGAGCGGAGGTCAGACTCAGACCAACACCTTCGCCCTGTCCTTGTGCGGTTACATAGTTATGGGGATAAACAAAGACTGATGGAATCTTACAGAACTCAGGGGAATGATCCGATGGCTTTAATTCACGAGGGCTCCAGTATTATGTTATTTCAGGACTTATCAACGGCGGTGATTCAGCAAAGAAAATCTTTTGATGATATCAAGAGAAGAGTAAGGGAACTTGGCATTCAGTATTCCTTATTGTTCCCAACGATGCTCCATATTGCTTTCAATGGATCCACACACTCTTCTGACTCTCCAGAGAAAGCGAAACCTTTGTGGACATTTTAAAGTAAGATGAATGTTTAGATAATCATGTTTCTCTCTTAAAGAAATTTTCTGGGATTTTTCTGGTATTAATCAGTGCTAAAGTATAGCCGGAGATGGGTAGAGTACTCACTTGTAACTTCTTCATTAGTATTACTACTCTTTTTCTCTTTCCTTCTTTGTGTCTGGGGTGCGGCTCAAGCAGAAGTGGGCTACAAAGGTCGTTGTGATGACAAAATACAGACCAAAGGGCAGTTGAAGCCCGATTTTTGTTGTTAATTGCCCTGGATGTCATATTGGTAGTGGGCAGAAGATAGGTTTTGGGATATGTAACCGTCCCCATTGGGCGGGCATGGGAAAAATTCCCTATGGAGTGTCATTGGCACTTTAGATTTTGTATCTTTTTTTGTTTTTTTATGTGTTTAGTTTTGGAAAGTTTTGAGAGCTTGTTAGATATCGTAGTCTTAGTTTGAGTTGTTTTTAAGCTCTATGAGTCTTTTTCATTCATGATCAGTGATGTCTAATTCGAGTTCTTCCTCCCTAGAGCTCAAATGTTGCTACAGTGTGTGATGGATAATGATGTGCTTAAATGGTGTACCTGGAACAATAAGCGGAGCCATCGTCCAGTCAAGAGGAAGAATGTACTTTCTCGTCTTAGAAAGGAGAGGGTGGATGCTGTCCAATTACAGAAGATTGCACCTTGATGACAAGGAACATTTGACATTACAGCAGGGCGGGTTTGATCAGGTTTATTTCTCGTTTTTTAATATTTGGTGTAGGAGAGAAACCATACTGGATAGGAAGAATCTTCCGGTTAAATTATTAGATTATATTAGACATTCACAGGAGGATCATAATCCCCAAACCCTTGAACTATGGGAAAGAATACAGTATTTTAAATGGTTACTGCCTCCCGGCGCACCCTCTTAAAACCATGGTAGATGCATTTTCCAAATTACGTTATCTTGCCTCGTCGTTCATTAGTGTAGAAGATTTCAACTGTCTTATGGACCACAGAGTGGATGTGCATGTTCAAAGCCCCCCCACCAAAAAAAAACCCATGTCATAATGTAAGCAATTACTTGTTCCTTGTGCAGAACTAGGGCTGGTGGATATGTGGAGGAAGATCTACCTCGCAAGTAGGAATATTATTTTCTCCTTCAACCCGCAGAAATACCACACAAAAGTTGATCTCTTCCACATCCTTGCAAAAATCTTAGATTCGGTGGCAGGCACAATTGGGAAAATTACCATTTCTGACCATGAAGTAGTACAACAGTTTCGAGATGCTGGCGAATGGATCCCTTTTTTCGTAAGGCTAGTTAGTTCATTGAGTATTTTTGTAATGATTTCAGATCTTTCTGAGCCATTAATTTTGATTCAACCAGTAACCCATCCATTCTATAGGAAACTGCTAACGCCCATGCCAAGGGAATAATTATTCCTCAGGAAGCGGCAGAAGGGGGAGCAACAATGCTTCCTTGAAACATGGCTGAGGACAGCCGAGAGGGCATAACGTGATAGACCCTCAGTGGCTAAGCTGCAGAGGATCACAACGCTTTGGTCTCCAGTGAATTCCACGCTCACAGACAGCCAAGAAGGAACTTTTGCAAAACAAAGGCTGTTTGAACATGGTAATAAGCCAGGCAAGTATTTAGCCTAACTTGCCAGGAAAACGAGCTCCCCCTCAGGTCATTACCACAATTAGGGAAGGTACTGGGATCCTTCCCTCCGATTCCAAAAAGATTAATGCAGCCTGTCCGAGACTTTTCTCCGAATTATTTCAGACTGAACATTTTGAGGATAGATCGATTAAGATGAAGTCATTTTTCAAGAACCTGAGTTTTCCATGAGTAACCCCTGAATAAGTGTTGTATCTTAATGCAACATTGTCAGCACGGGAGGGTGTGAAGCAGCTTCAGAATGTAAAGGTGCACGTTCCTCACGGATTTCCGAGTGCATTTTATAAACAATTTATAAACCTATCGTTAAGGCTGATGTTTAACGTGTTCCATCACTCATACCGTCAGGAATCCGTCCCTCCATCCTTAAAAGAGGCTCATATCTCTCTTATGCTTAAGAAAGGAAGACCCTGAAGGATTGTGCTTCTTACACACCAATCTCACTTTTAAATATTGGTTTCAAAATCCTGTCTGAGACCCGTGCATTAAGGTTGGAAACGTTGCTGCCTTCCTTTGCCAAAGATGAGCAAACAGGCTTTATAAAGGGCCACAGATCATCCTACAATGTTAAGTGGTTACTCAATATGATCCAAAAGTGTCAACAACAATCTGTCCAGGGATTATTGATTCCTTTAGATGAGAGAAGGCATTTGATTGAGTTGAGTTGCCTGATCTCTTCAGTACATTAGAATGGTTTGGTCTACGCAAAGATTTTATCAATTGGGTGAGGGTACTTTACCGCGATCCTCTGGCTGCGGTTCTCACTAATGGTGTGCCAACCAGTAGTATTACTATTTCTCCAGGCAGCCGACAAGGTTAACACCTTTCACCATTCTTGTCTACGTTGGGGATTGGGCCACTGGTGGAGGCCGTCCGTAGGGATGCCAATATATCTGCTCCAGAAGTGGGATAGAAGTCACGTAAGATTACATTGTATGCTTATGTTTTTTTGTCAAATCCCGCAATTTCGGTAGTTCATGTGATGCAATGCTTTAATTCACTTGTTGCCTTTCCGGGCGATAAGATTAATTTTATGAAGTTGGAGGCCATGCCTTTGGGATGTCTTAGGGAAATAACTAATACTGAGGGCAAATCCTGGTTTCCTTTTAAATGGTTATTGGAGTGGTTTCCCTATTTCAGTATATTCATTGCATCTGTCTTTGATCATTTATTTAACGTGAACTGTGTCCATTTGTTTGACAAAATTAGACAAGACCTTCAAAATCGGAGGCATTTCCAATATCCTGGCGAGGTCCGATAGCTGTTATTAAAATGAATGCCCTTCCTCTTTTCCTAAAACCTGTGTGAATGCTTTCTTTGATGTTTCCCAGACGGCTGAGGCGTGTGGGCAGCACGGTGGCACAGTGGTTAGCACTGCTGCCTCACAGTGTCAGTTACCTGGGTTTACTTCCCACCTCAGGCGACTGACTGCATGGAGTTTGCACATTCTCCGGGTGCTTCGGTTTCCTCCCACAGTCCAAAAATGTGCAGGTTAGATGAATGGTCCATGCCAAATTGCCCGTAGTGTTAGATGTAGGGGAATGGGTCTGAGTGGGGGGGTCGCTGTGGAATTGTTGGGCCGAAGGGCCTGTTTCCACACGGTAAGTAATCTAATGTAAGATGTTTTTTTAGGGGAAAAAATGGCTGGTTTATCTCTTTTATTTGACACGATAAGCGATTCTTTATCAAGCTAACAAAATTGCAACTGCCCTACAGATTGTGGGAAGTTGATCTCCCCGATTAAAAGCAATCAGTTAAATTTTTTTCATCGTATTTGAGTGCCTGGGCCGCTGAGATCTCGGCATCAATATGGCTAGACTTTGAGCCCTCTGGAACAAAGTGAACCCTTATTAGTCTGTTGTTCTTAGACAAAATGACAACGTTTATGGAGTATTGTCAAAAACTAATGATGATCAATACTGTTAAAACTTGAAGGACAATGCATCAGATCGAGGGCAATACAGCCAAAACCATGTTTCTTACCCCTATAATTGTCAACTGGGGATGATGGATTCCAGATTTAAACTGTGGGCAGCGAGGTGGGTACCTTGCTTGGGTGATTTAGAATTAGTAGAATCCCTACAGTGTGGAAACAGGTCCTTGGGCCCAGCAAGTCCACTTCGACCCTCTGAAAAGCAACGCACCCAGACCCATTCTCCTACTATCCTTTATTTACCCTGATTAATGCCCCAACTTACAGATCCTGGAATACTATGAGCGATTTAGCAATGGCCAATTCATCTAACCTGCACATCTTTGTGACTGTGGGAGGAAACCTACGCAGACACAGTTGAGAATATACTAACTCCACACAGCCAGTCACCCAAGGCTTGAAGCTGGTGCTGTGAGTCAGCAGTGCAAACCACCTACGTGTTACTTGAGGGAGAAACAATATTATCATTTGGTCAAATAACTCGTAATTATGGACTACCTAGTAGAGACTTCTGTTTTTTTTTCAGATTAGAGATTTGATTCTAAATCTTTTAACAGACACTTATAGATCCGATACAGAGAAGTGGGTTCTTTTTGCTAAGAATGCACTCTCTGTCAGCACCCTTTATCAATAGTTCGATAATGTCCCCTTAGACAAGACTGTGCAGCTTCGTGACGCCTGTGCGAGAGAGTTGGGGATTTAGATCTCTTCGGAGACATGGGGTGATATTTGTGAAAATGCTCGAAGGATTTTGATCTGTAATAGGACCCATTCCATGCAGTTGAAAATTATTCATAGGGTCTATCTGACACTAGAGTTTCTCTCAAAATTCAAAGTGGGATTATCTTCAGCAGAATGACTACAGGCACTCTTGCTTATTGCATGTGGTCCTGCTGCAGCTTCATATATATTGGAGCACTGTGTTAGGTGTGGTAGAGTCGGTCTTGGGGACCGAATTGGCGATGGACCCAGTTTCTTTTTTACTGGGCCTGCCCAGAGTAACTTATGCAGATGCACATGGGAAAAAAAACATTGTTTTCTGTGCTAAGAAAAATATTATGTTGTGTTTGATGTCTGAAAACTCCTCAGGGCTTTTGGTCTTTGTAAGCTCCTCATGGAAAATATCCCTTTGGACTTTCTCATCAGTATGGTGCACCAAAAAACAGAGATTAATATAAGTCATAGAGGCATAGAGATGTAAAACATGGAAACAGACCCTTCAGTTCAACCCATCCATGCCGCATATATAGCAAACCAATCTAGTCCCACCTGCCAGCACCTGGCCCATAACCCTCCACACCCTTCCTATTCATTTACCCATCCATTTTTCCTTAAATGTTGCACTTGTATCAGCCTCCCCCACTTCACCTGGCAGCTCATTCCACACATGTACCACCCTCTGTGTGAAATAGTTGCTCCGTAGGTCTCTTTTATATCTTTCACCTCTCACCCTAAAGCTATGCCCTCAAGTTCTGGTCTCCCCGACCCCAGGGAAAATACTTTACCGATTTACCCTATCCATGCCCATCATAATTTTGTAAGCCTCTATGATGTCACCCCTCAGCCTCCGAAGCTCCAGGGGAAACAGCCCCAGCCTGTTCAGTCTCTCTCTATATCTCAGACCCTCCAACCCTAGCAACATCCTTGTAAATCTTCTTTGAACCCTTTCAAGTTTCAAAACATCTTTCCGATAGGAAGGACACCAGAATTGCACGCAATATTTCAACAGTGGCCTAACCAATGTCCTGTACAGCCGCAACATGATCCTCCAATTCCCATACTCAATACTTTGACCAATAAAGGAAAGCATACAAAACGCCTTCTTCATTATCCTATCTACCTGCGTCTCCATTTTCCAGGAGCTATCAACCTAAACTCCAAGGTCTCTTTGTTCAACAACACTCCCAGCGATCTTACCATTAAGTGCATAAGTCCTGCTAAGATTTGCTTTCCCAAAATGCAGCACCTCGCATTTATCTGAATTAAACTCCATCTGCCACCTCTCAGCCCACTGGCCATTTGGTCAAGGTCCCGTTGTAATTTGAGGTGACCCTCTTTGCTGTCCACTACACCTCCAATTTTGGTGTCATCTGCAAACTTACTAACTGTACCTCTTATGCTCGCATCAACACCATTCATGTAAATTACAAAAAGTAGCGAATCCAGCACCGATCCTTGTGGCACTGCACTGATCAAAGGCCTCCAGTCTGAAAAACAACCCTCCACCACCACCCTCTATCTTCTACCTTTGAGCCAGTTCTGTATGCAAATGGCTAGTTCTCCCTATATTTCATGAGAACTAACCTTGCTAATCAGTCTCCCATGGGGAACCTTATCAAAACCCTTACAGAAGTCCATACAGATCACATCTACCCCTTTGCCCTCATCAATCCTCTTTGTTACTTCCACAAAAACTCAACCAATTTTGTGAGACATGATTTCTCATGCACAAAGCCATGTTGACTACCCCTAATCAGTCCTTGCCTTCCCAAATACATGCACATCCTATCTTAGGATTCCTTCCAACAACTTGCCCACCATGAACGTCAGGCTTACTGGTCTATAGTTCCCTTACCACCCTTCTTAAACTGTGGCACCACGTTATCCAACCTCCAGTCTTCCGGCACCTCACCTGTGACTATCCATATTACAAATATCTCAGCAAGAGGCCAAGAAATCACTTCTCTAGCTTCCCACAGAGTTCTAGGGTACCCCTGATCAGGTCCTGGGGACCCGTTTCAAGACATCCAGCACTTCCTCCTCTGTAATATGGACATTTTTCAAGGTGTCACCATCTATTTCCCAACATTTTGTGTCTCCCACAGTAAATGCTGATGCAAAATACTCGTTTAAATTCTCCCCCATACTTCATGTGCTCAGAAAAAATATTCTGTTATGTGGATGTCTGAAACCTCACTCCCCCACCCCTCGGGTCCGTTGTGTCCTTGTAAGCTCATCATGGACAATATCCATTTGGACTTTCTCACCAGTGTGGTGCACCAAAAAGCAAAGAATTATATAAGATTTGGCAACCCTTCTTGGACGACCACGATACAGGCTTATCTGCCACTGTGAAAAGGGCTTTTATATAGCCATGACAATATTGTCTAATGAATCACGGATGAAGAATTATGAACATATAAATGTGTAATGCTCTCGAAAAACGAGAACTATCGTTTTGTTATGATTACTTTTTTTTTGTTTTTCTTTCTGTCCGTTTAGAGAATTTAACTTGTTCCATATGTACATACAATTGGGTGTAATTTTTTTCAGCTATTTGAGTTATTTTGTTATTGCTTTAATATAACAATAAAAATCCTTTTTCAATAAAAATGTTAGTTAAAAAAATAAAATGCTAACATTGATAGAATAGAGTCACAAAGAACTCTCATTAGAGAGACCACTCATGGTGTTTTAACCTGAGGGTCACCACAGCCCAGTGACAGGGTGAGGTTGAGAGAGCGTTCTCTATCAGGGTGGGGAAATTGAGCCTGCGCTTTGTCCTCCCTCTGCAACAGAAATCAACCATCCATCCAACTGAGTGGGAGACTGTGTAACTGTTACAAACAGAATCATCACAGACAAAGTGCAAGAGAAACGTTCATGACAAGGAAAAAGGTATATTTGAGATAATCGTCATGATAACGGCTGAGGATAAAAACGTTCTCTGTCAGAAATTGTATTTTATAATGAAACAAGTGTTTGGAAGCTGTCTTTGGCTGAATACAATAAGATGAGACAAGTGAAATAACCAGAATGACCAAGTATGATTGGATATCGATAAACATAAAAAAGTGCATGTTTTTGATTGGTCTGTTGAAAGCATGTTGACTGTTGCATGAATTTATAAAGAAGATGAACTATATTGTTAGGAGAATCCGTCCCCATTGGAAATGCCTTCTGAACACATGCCAGAAGGAACCCGGGATAAAAAGTGTCTGAGAATCGTCTGCTCGGTAACAGGAACCTGGGGGTTGAATGACTGAAAGTTCCTGTGACATGGAGCTGAGAAAACCATCAGACAACCCCGAACGTATTGAATGTTGGAGTATGTTTGAAGTACTGAATGGCCTCATGGTAGGTTTTAATTGTGTGCGATTTGAAAAACGTACATCTCTACCTCCATTCTTTTACGTGTTACACACTGGGGCACAGCCGTTTTTCTGCAAGTGGGCATAAGTTGGAACATTTTCTGGAACATTCCATAATTGACATTCTCCAGAATATTTTACAACTGTGTGGGGGGCATTAGAAAGGCAATAGAGAAAGAGAGTGAAGGTGCTGTATGCAGTAGTGAGAGTGGTGGAGCATGAGCCTTGTTCAGCGGCCAGTGCTATAACAGATATACAATGAGTGTGAGGGAGTAGAGAGAATACAGTGAGCCTTATCCTGACAGCGTGGGGAAGGTTATTGATGCTTGTCCTGTCTTGCTGGACATTTCCTCAGACGGCAGATACTGCACTGAGCTGGGTGAGGAGCTCAGATATTGCTCGGTGGGTCTGGTGGTGTGGCTCCCTCTGGGATGAGAATGTTCCCCCTATGCACTAGGCCATCCACCAAGACCTCTGTGCCCCTGTCGACAAACCGTGGTGTAATATCCCCTTAGCTGCTATGCTCGGGGTAAACTGTACAGGGCAGCTCTGAACTGAGAAAGCGCAACCATGTACCCATTGGGCTTTTAAAGATAGCACCAGTGCCAGGGATCACAGAATATCCAGGGGCATCCCGGCAATAGTGAGTACCTCCAGTCATGATGGGTGGGAGAATCTGGCTAGCATTGTATGAGAGGGACACGATGGAGTGGGATGGATAGTTAATGAGATGAGTTTGGTAAGATAGCACCAGGAAACTAGCTGAACCTCGTGCAGAAAACCCCTCTGTCACACTCAATGAAAATGTCACTGAGACAGTTTTTTTTTGTTAGGTGCAGCCCTGTGAGGCTAAGACTCTCCTGTTCTCTCTCCCAGTTACGAAGTTGCAGAACAAATGCTCATTCAAAACTCTCCATCGCCTGAACTCACAGCAATATCCCATTCACTAATAATTCTTCATAATACTGACCCGTTCTGCATGATACTATCAAAATGTCTTCATTTCAGCATTCTGAAACCTGTGAACATATTCTTCCATGACATTCTTTCTCTGTCTGCCCCCCCCCCACCCCCACCCCGTCTCCACGCAAAAACACTCATTTACAGTCATATTACACAAGACTGCTAGTATGATTGACCATTTGGCCCAGCTGGTCCATGCCAACCAAAATGTCCATTCATACTCACCCCATTTCCATGCCCTTGTTCTGTAACCCTCTAATCCTTTACTATATGTGTATTTGTCCAAATGCCTTTTCAACGTTGTTATTATACGCACCTCAATCACTTCCACTGGCAGCTCAGCGAACCACACTCTGTGTAAATAGTTTGCCCCTCAGGTTCCTTTTTATATATTTTTTTTCCTTTGCAAACATTAATGGATGTCCTCTAATCACCAACCTTGGGAAAAAAAATTGAAGTATTCACCCCATGCACGCCTCTCATGATTTTATCAGAGTTACACTTCTTTCAGAAACCCCTCAGTTTCCTACACTGTAAAGAAATAAATTTTAATCTATCCAACCTCTCTTATAACTTAGAGCCTTTAACCCTTTTGTAAATTTCTTCTACACACTTTCTAGTTGAATAATATCCTTTCTAGGGCAAGGTGAACAAAACTGAACACAATACTCCAATTGCAGCCTTCCCAACATCCTTTACAACTGCAACATAATGTCCCAATTTCTATACTCAATGCTCTGATGAAGGCCAGTGTGCCAACAGCCTTCTTCACTGTCCTGTGTATCTGTGACTCAAATTTCAGACAACTGTGCACCTGATCTCCAATGTCCTTTTGTTCCACCACACTCCTTAAGGACCTCTCATTCATCATTAAACTCCTACCTGGATTTGACTTTCCAAAATGCAAGACGTCACACTTAGCTATATTAAACTCCATTTGCTATTTCCCAGCCCACTTTCCCAGCTGATCAACGTACTGCTGCAATTTCTGATAAGGTTCTTCACTGTAAATAATGCCTCCTATTTTAGTGTCATCTGCAAACTTACTAACCTTGCGTTGTGCACTCTGGTCCAAATCATTGATATATATAGCAAACAGCAATGGGCCCAGCACCGACCCCTGAAGCACTCCACTAGTCACAGGCCTCCAGTCCGTCAAGCATACCTCCACCATAGGTATTTGCTTCATAACTTCAAGCCAACTGTATTGCCAATTTATCAGTTTACCTTGGAGTTCATGCGATCTAACCTTCTAGAGCAGCCTACCATGTGGAACCTTATCAAAGGCCTTACTGAAATCCAAATAGATTATGTCCACCACCCTGCCTTCGTTGAACTTCCTGGTCACTTCCTCAAAACACTCTACCAAAATTTGTAAGGCATGATCTGCCACGCACAAAGCTATGCTGACTGTTCCACGTCAACTGTCTTTCCAAATGCATGCATATCTTATATCTCCAAACCTTTTCAAGTGATTTCCGGAAACAGATGTGAAGCTTACCTGTCTATATTTCCCAGGCTTTTCTTTGCAGCCCTTCTGAATAAGGGCACAACATTTACTACTGCCCAGTCTTCCGGGTCCTTGGCCCCTGAACTGTCTTCTCTCGCCTTGTGCAGTGCTCTTAGATATATCTGATCAGGTCCAAGAGAGTTATCTGACTTTATGCATTCTAATATGTCCAACAGCACCTCTACTGTGATATGGACTGTACCAAGATATCGCAACCAATCTCTCAAATGTCACAGGTCTTCATGTCTTTCTTCATGGTAAACACAGAAGGGAAATTGAGGACCTTTTGGATTTTAAGGCGTCCTATTCTCCCTCTGGTTGTTCTTTTTCTTTACTATACTGAATTTGGATTCACCACAATCTGCTCAGCCAAGGCTATCTCATACCCCACTTTAGCGCTGCTGATTTCCTTCTTCAGTAAACTCCTGTATGCCCTGTGCACCTCCAGAGATTCCCTTGGTCCCAGCTGCCTGTACCTGAGCGACGCCTCCTTTTTTTGCTAGTCAGAGCCTCAATATCTCTTGTCATCCAGGGTTCTCTCTTCCAGCCTCACTTTCCCTTCACCCTCACAGGAACATATAAACCTTGAACTCGAGCTATCTCACTTTTGAAGCCCTTCCACTTTCCCAGGATACTTTTACCTGGAAGCAACCTACTCCAATCAACCCCTGCCATCTCCTGATTAATTCCAACAAACTATGCTTTGTCCGAACTTAGAACTTGAATCTGTGGACCAATTTTGTCCCTACCATACCTATTTTAACATTAATACAACTCCGGTCACTTTTCCCAAAATGCTCCCCCACTTTACCTTCGTCACCTATCCTGCCCTATTTTCCAACAGTAGGTCGAGTTTGTCCCTTCCCGAGTAGGACCCTCTACGTGCTGCTTGTGGAAACTTTCCTGAACACACTAAACAAATTACATTCCATCTAAGTTCTTAACACTCTGGAAGTCCCTGTCTATGTTAGGATAATTAAAATCACCTATTATGACAACCCTATTGCTCCTGCAAGTCTCGCCAGTCTCCCTGCATATTTGTTCTTCTAATTCCCTTTGATTATTGGAAGGTTTATAGTACAATCACTGCAACATTACCAACCCCCCCCCCCCCCCCCCCCACTTCTTGTTTGCATCATTTACAAAACCTTATTGGATATTATCTCAGTTATTTCATCTTTAAATACTGGAGTGATACGCACCTTAATCAGAACTATTGGTAATTGAATTGTTTCCATTTACATCTCTTCCTCGCAGTGACTTTCACATCTGCAACATCCCTTGTCAAGGCATAGTGGAGATATGGAGCTGGAAATGGATGGGAGCTGCACATCCTGTCACTTTCAGCATTGGTTACATGTTTCCCCACACTGGGCATCGATCTAACACAGTGTTACCGAACAATGCAACAGCCTGGGTTTATATATGAATGAACCAGAGCGGACTGCACAGCTCGCCACACTGGACATTCAGTCCAGGATTATAGATCAAGCATCGGTGTGAGCTGCACAGAGTTTCACACTGGACATTACTGGGTTGCATACAGCAGTACACTAGCCGGATCTACACAGTGCTCCATCCTGAATATGTAATGGATGGGCTGGTTATGTGAGTTGGGTTGCGAATTTGAGAGTACTAAACATCTGGCAACACCTTTATTTTGTGTATTAATTCTTGTGACTCATCCGGTTAGACCCATCCCTCTGAGTCATGGTGACTGTTGTTACAGCATCTGGGTCTGCAACATGAACAACAAATGGAGCAGAGGCTGCAGAGAGGACAGTATCCATAAAATGGAATGAGGAAATCACAGTCAGATCAGCCATGGTCTTAGTGAATGGTGGGTCAGGATTGAATGGACCATTAATGCAATTTATTCATATCTTTCTGTTTGTTCCAAGCAAACTCCCCTTCTCTCCTAATGTCCCATACTGGTTGGGAGTGAGTCACCTCCTGCTGTCCTTCTGTAACAGAATCCTAGGGCATCACGAACCTCCAGATTTCCCTGTGCGCCAGTCTGGAGCACTGAGTGACTCCCTCCTGTCCCTGTGTCCCAGTATCAATCAGTTGAATGACTGCCTCCTGTTCCTGTGTTCCAGTCTCGAGCAGTTGAATGACTGCTTCTTGTTCCTGTGTTCCAGTCTTTAGCCGCTGAGTGATTGCTTCATAATCGAAGTTTTGAGAAAATAGATGTCCTCCTCCCACTCCAGCGTAACAGGTTCTTATATCTCTGTGCTCTGCTCCTGTGGAATGGAATTGAGGGACTGAATGGCCTCTTCGCATTATTTACTGATTTTCTTGACTATAAACCTTTCTCCTGTTTCTGTGAAACACCATGAAAATCTGAATGATTTAGTTTTGAATTTGACTGTCAGTAATTGAACAAACAAGCTGACTGGCAGAATTCAGAAGGTGATAGCCTCCTGCTGTTCCCATGTTAAACAGTCAAGAGTCAATAGATTCTTAGAGATGTACAGCATGGAAAAATATTTTTCGGCCTGGTCATCTTTACCGACCAAGTATCCTAATTTAATCTCGTCTCCCTTGCTAGCAGTTGGCCTATCTCCCTCTAAACACTTCCCATGCACTTTAATACCTGCCTCCACTACCTCTTTTGGCTGTTCAATCCATACACACAGCAGTTTCTGTGTGAAAATGTTATCCCGCATGTCCCCTTTTAAATCTTTCTCCTCTCACCTTAAACCTTTGTCTTCGAATTTTAGACGTGTGTATCCTGGGAAAAGACATTGACTGTATACGTTATCTATGCCCCTCATGATTTTATATACCTCTTTAAGGTCACCCCTCAGCCTCAACACTTGAAAATTATCTCAGCCTATTCAAACTCTCACTGTAACTCTAACCCTCCAACACCTGCAACATTCTTTTAAATCTCTTCTGCATCCTTTCGAGTTTGACAACGTCTTTCCACCAGCAGGGAGAACAGAATTAAAAGCAATATTACAAAAGTGCTGAAACAAATGTCCTGTGCAAATGCAACATGGCACGCAAATGTTTACACTCAAAGCACTCACTAATAATGGGAGAACACCGAGAGACTTCTTCACTGCGCTGTCTACCTGTGACGGCACTTTCAATGAACTGAGAATCTGCATCACAAGGTGCCTTAAAGGACAGTGATCTGGGTTAAGTTCCACCCTTGAATGACTGGCTGTGTGAAATTTGTACATTCTCCCCGTGTCTGTGTGAGTTTACTCCGGGTGCTATGGTTTCCTCCTACAGTATAAAGGTATATAGGTAAGGGTAAGTTGCCATCCTAAATTTCATGCTCCTTGGATGCTGCCTGACCAGCTGTGCTTTTCCAGCAACACATTTTTCAGCTCTGATCTCGAGCATCAGCAGTCCTCATTTTCTCCATCCTAAATTTCGCATAGTACCCATGGATGTGTGGGCCAGATGGATTAGCCATGGGAAGTGCAGGCTTAGAGGGATAGGGTAGGGGTTTGTCCAGTGGGATACTGTTTAGTAGGTCAGAATGGCCTCAATGGACGGAATAGTCTGTTTCCTCACTGTAGGGATTCTATAATTTCTATGGAGTTATACTTGATTGGCATCTTTTTGCAGGACCCTACCTATATGTCTTGCCCTGAACTTTCTTGCCAAAATGCAACACCTCACATTTATCTAAAATAAACTTCATCTGCCACTCCTCAGCTCACCTAATCAAGGTCCCATTATAGTCTGATAGATCATTCTTCACTGTGGACTACACCACCAAATTTGGAATTATCCACAAACTTACTGACCATACTTCATATACTCAAATGTAAATGATTTGTATAAGTGACAAAAGGCAGTGGAATCACTATTGATCTTTGCGGCACGCCACTAGTCACAGGTCTCCAAGTTCAATAAACAAATGTCCGCTGCCACTCCCTGTCTCCAATATTCACGAAAAGTTTGAATCTAAATGGTGAGCTCTCCCTGGATCCCTTGCTGTCTAACGTTGTTAACCAGTCTACCATGTAGAACATTTTGGTTTTCTTACTGAATTCCATAAAGACAACATCCACTGTCCTGCCGTCATCAATCATCTTCATCACTTCATTAAAACATTACACCGAGTCAGTGAGACGTGATCTCCAATGTACAAAACCCTCTTCAGTCCTTGTCTTTCCAAATGCATATACATTCTTTCCCTCAAAATCCCCTCAAACAATTTAGTCACCGTTGACGTCAGGCTTACCAGTCTATAGTTACCTGTTTTTTCCTTACTTTCTTAAATAAAGACGCATTGTTAGCAGCCCTGCAGTCTTTTGACGCCTCGCCTGTGGAAATCAATGTTACCAATATATCAGCAAAATGCTGAGTAATCTCTTTCCTAGCTTCCCACAAACATCTGGGATACAACTGATCGTATCCCAGGGATTTGTTCACCTTTATGTGTTTTAAAATGTCCAACATCTCGTTGTAATATAGACACTTTTCAATGTATCACTATATATTTCTTCATTCTCTCGCTCTTGTAACTTCTGTATTAAATACTGAGGAGAAATACTTGTTTAGTATTCCTCCAATCTCCTGTGGTTCCATACATAGGTAGCCTTACTGATCTTTAAGGGGCCCTATTCTCTCACTAGTTAATATTTTGCCATGAAAGGATTTGTAGAATTTGTTCAATGCCTCGTTAACCCTATTTCTAAAGCCATCTCACGTCCACATTTTTCTGGCTCGATTTCCCCGTTGACTATACACTTACTGCATTTATATTGCTATCGGGATTCACTTGATCTCTGCTCTGTTTTCCTGAAATATACCTCCTTCCTTACCTTGACCAGAGTATCAATACATCTAACCATCCAGCACTCCCTGCACCCACCAGCCTTTCCCCTGTCACTAATGAGAACATGTTGGCTCTGGACCCGCTGAAACCAAATTAAAAATCACACAACACCAGGTTATAGTCCAACAGGTTTAACTGGAAGCACACCATCTTTCGCAGTGCCACTTCTTTATCAGGTGATAGTGGAGGACACACTTCTAACACACAGAATTTATAGCAAAAAAATACAGCATGATATAACTGAAATTATACATTGAAAAATAGCTTGATTGTCTGTTGAGTCTTTCATCTGTCCGAATACGATGATAGTTTCATTTCTTTCGTGTGTAAATCACAAAACCTTTCTCTTAAAAACAATTCTCAGGTTAGCTGAAACAATGAGTGTTAGCGAGACAACATGTTGAAGGTGTTAGCCCCCTGTTTACTCTGTCTATGCCATGATGTTTAGATTGATTCCAATCTGAAAAATGAGTTAATGGAGTTTTGCATCAATTCATGCAGTTTTTGAACAAAGTGCAATGTAACTCTGCAAGTACAAATTCACGCCAAAAAATATATGTGTGCATGTGGGTCTCGCTCTCTCTCTCTCTCTCTCTCTCTCTCTCTCCCTGTGTGTGTGTGTCTGTCTGTCTGTCTGGGTGAGGGGTTGTGACTGTGAGAGAGAATGGATATGTCGTGTGGTGACATAGAGTGTATTAAGTCTGTGAGGGGGTGCATGTGTGAGTGTGGGAGTGTGTTTGAGTGTCTGGGGTGGGGGTTTTGAGTGTCTGTGAGAGAGTGTGTATATGTGTGTGCATGAGTGTAGAATAGTCTAAGTCTTTGAGAGGAAACCCATGTGAGTGTGGGAGTGTGTGTGTCTGTAAGGGTGTGTGTGACTGTCTACATATGTGTCCGTATGTATGTGTGTGTACAGGAGTACCTGTGTGTGTGTGCGCGTGTCTGTGCAGGAGTGTCTGTGTGTGTGTATAGTGTAATGGTGCTCACCTGTAATGTGACATGAACCCAAGGTCCTGGTTGAGGTCCTCCCTGTTGGTACTGAACTTAGCTATCAGCCTCTGCTCGGCCACTTTTCGCTGCTGGAAAAATTGAGGAATGCAGATGCTGGAGACCAGAGCTGAAAATGTGTTGCTGGAAAAGCGCAGCAGGTCAGACAGCATCCAAGGAACAGGAGAATCGATGTTTCGGGCATGAGCCATTCTTCAGGAATGTTGATGCTGTTTCCTCCTGGATTGGAGAACTGTATGCAAGAATGCATGTCTGAATGTTCTGTTTTGCCAAGGGGTGTGTGTATGGGATGTTGGTATATTGGAACAGCTCGTTTGTAGAAGGTACTGTATCCATTATTCGGTTAAGGTTTCGAATAGTTAAATTATTCTAAATTCCTCTTCATTTTGTATGGATTTACATTAGAATGTGTAAGTATTTTGTGTTTTGCTTAATGGTGATTGGCTTGACTAGTAGCATCACATCTGGAAACAACCAACTCACATCTACCTTTAAAATAATGAAAGGTTGGCATCCAAGCTACCTTAAAATAGTTTGAGTCATTCTGGTTGGTCTATAGCAAACTGGGGTCTCTTGTCTGGTTCTAAATCGATTATACCAAATTGGGTTTAGAATTACAATCCCTACAGTCTGCAAACAGGCCATTCGACCCAACAAGTCCGCACTGACCCTCAGAGGAGTAAACTACCCAGACCCATTCCTCTACCCTATTATTACATATTTACCCCGACAAAGGCTCTTAACCCACACATCCCTGAAAACTACAAACAATTTAGTATGGCCAATTTACCTGACATGCACATACTTAGCTTGTGGGAGGAAACCAGAGATCCAGAATAAGCTCATGCAGACACTGGAGATTATGCACCGGGAGACTATTGGGTTCAAAGGTCGCGTATGGTAGCTGTTAGCGTATTTTTCTCTGAATGCTGATTTCGGATGGTTTAAACAGTGTGTTGTGTATAAAGATTCAGTCACTAAGAGTTTTCTGGGTTTGGAAGCCTTTTGAATTTCATTTGAGAAAGTGGCTAAGCCAATGCAATGGCCAGCAACCATGTGGATTTAGTTTATCCAACCGAAGCTGATAGGTATTTGCATCCCTATCGGAGGAGGTATCTGGCCAGTATGAGGTGATGAAGAAAGCGATCTGAAGTGCATATGATCTTGTGCCAGAAGCCGACAGACAGTGTTTCAGGAATCTAAAAAACGGTCCCTGGTTAAATGTACATTGAGTTTGAAAGGACCAAACAAAGTAGTTTGAAAGGTGGGGAAGGGTATTAAAACATAGCAAAGTTATGACATTCTGAGAGTGATTCTTACTTTGGAGAAGTTCAACAATTCACTTCCTGCAATCGTGAGAACTCGTCTGGAAGAGCAGAGAGTTAAAATGCCAAGGTTAGAAGCTGAAATGGATGCTGATAATAATTTGGTTCAGAAATCAAAGTTTGGTTTCTGTGAGAGATTGAGAAAAATGTGCGAGATCTTCTTAAAACATATTCCTGTGAAAGGAAGGTTAACTGGCATAGGCCAGGAATAGCAGGTAAAGAGGTTAGAGCATTAAGAGGTACAGAAGCATGCAATTCTTTTATGCTGAGACATGAGGAGCTATGTCATTCAGAAGGACGATTGGAGAGATGAGGAGTGCTCCATCATGTAACGTGTGGTTGGAGTGTGTGGTGGAAACATCAACAGATTTATTCCACAATGGGGAAGGAGGCCTTGAGCTTGGTGTTGGCATTACAACATTTCAGCATTTAATTTGCAAATATCATATCTGAGACAAATCTTTATAACTGATCGTGACCCAAGAAATCCTTTGGAGACGTTTAGGGGAAAAAATACCAGTCTGTTTCGATTGTGCTTATTGATGCTGCTATTCAATTTGAAATTACACAGTTGACAGGGCGGGAAAACCTAAGTTTTGACACATTGTGGAGACTTGGATGAAGAATCACAAAGGCATTCTGTGGCAGGGGTAAAATGACACAAAATCGAAACTCGTTGTGAACATTTATATGCTCAGAGTCAATTTAATATATATGCATTGCAGTCACAGAATCAAAAAGTCACAAAGATGTAAAACATGGAACCAGAGTCCTTCGGTCCAACCAGTTCATGCTGACCAGATATCCCAAGCCAATTTACTCCTATCTGCCAGCACCTGGCCCATATCACTCCAAACCCGTCCCATTCATTTACCCATCCAATTGCCTCTTAAATTTTGCACTTGTACCACCTCCACCACATCCTCTGGCAGCTCATTCCGTATACGTACCACCCTCTGCTTGAAAAAACGTTGCCCGTTAGGTCTCTTTTATATGCTTCCCCTCTCACCCTAAACCATTGCCCTCGAGTTCTGGTCTCCCCGACACCAGGGAAAAGACTTTGCCTATTTACCCTATCCATGCCCCTCATGATTTTGTAAACTTCTATAAAGTCACCCCTCAGCCTCCGGCGCTCCAGGGAAGACAGCCCCAGTGTGTTCAGACTCTCCCTCCAGCCCTGGCAATATCCTTGTAAATCTTTTCTGAACACTTTCAAGTTTCACAACATCTTTCGGATAGGAAGGAGACCAGAATTGCACGCAATATTCAAACAGTAGCCTCACCAATGTCCTGTACAGCCGCAACATGACCTCCCAACTCCTGTACTCAATACTCTGACCAATAAAGGAAAGCATACCAAGCGCCTTCTTCACTATCCTATCTACCTGCTACGAGTAGAGGAAGATTAGGAGGTCTACAATGAATCTATCTTTATATATTGGCAGATCATTTTATTAAAAGTGGAGTTGTGAGAACACTATCACTGTAAAAAGGTTATTTTCTCTTGGGTTTTTTTTTTGAAGAGAGGTTTTAAAGGCAGAGGTGCAGAATTGCTGTCTGAAAATAGTTTAAATAAATAACTGAGATTTTAGGTTTCATTAAAACGGTGATAGCAATGGAAGGGCAATGGCCAGCTCTTGAAGACCAGGTTTTCTCATTTTGTTTTTAGCTGCAGCATTCAGAAGCTGCTGGAGATCCCAGCAGAGTTGAAAGTTTCAATACATGATTCCCCAGCTACTTTTCTCTCTGACATCCCTGTTGATATTGATTTCTCCTGGATCAAAAAACTGCATGTAAGGATCTGTGTTTGAATTTATATTTATGCCAAGCAGTGTATACCAAAAGGTACAGTATCTATTGTTTGTGTAACTGTTCCAACATATAAGCTATCCCAAAATGTTCTTTTCTTTGAATGTATTTTAACTAAAATATTTGAATAGATTATATTTTATGTAATGTCAAGTGGTTTAACAAGTCACAACAGATCTGGTAAGCACACTTCACATCTATGTTTAAAATAAGGAAAGGTTTCAGTCTAAGCTGCCTTCTTAAAATATTTTGTGGGGATCTGGTCTGGTCCACAATACTTGTATCTGAGGGGTTTCTGACTGACTCCTGTTATTGAAAAAATAGTGGAGGTGCTGGGGATGGTTTGCTGGAGGTTGTGCTGTGAGCTACCTCAGACATTCAGGGAGACCTGAAGATTTGGTGACCCAACTCTGGATGGAGCATGGGGACTATAGTAACAGCATCTGGGTGTGTAACATGAACAGAGATTGCAGACAGGGGAAGCTCTGAAACCATGGAGTAAGTGTGTGTGGGGAAAGGGATCTGCAGTATACACCCCAGATTTTCCAGGTACAGCTTCCCAAGCTACAATTAACCCAGGAGCAGAGTATGAGGGGACCCTGATTAAACCAGGAGCTGGTCACTGAGCGGTGTTACCTCCAACAACACGTGTTGCCGCTTCACACCGGGGGGAAGACGATGCTGCTAGTGGCTATTAGTGTCACAATTTCATTCAGCTTCTGTGATCCGGAACTTTACAAGCCGGAGTCGGTGACATGTCCATCATCGCTTAAAAATGTGTTGCTGGAAAAGCGCAGCAGGTCAGGCAGCATCAAAGGAGCAGGAGAATCGATGTTTCAGACATAAGCCCTTCTTCAGGAATGAGGAGGGTGTGCCAAGCAGGCTAAGATAAAAGGTAGGGAGGAGGGACTGTCCATGCACAGTACATCATGTTGGTGAATACCCTTGTCCTGACAGCAGCCACAGTTCCTTCATTCAGGAGCAGGCAGCCATTCTTTGGTCTTCAGGTCTCCATGTAGAAAGGAATGAATGTAACTTGGATAAAGACCGTCCCCTTGATACACGTTTGAAAACACCATCCCCACCACGAACGAACCACATCAAAATATTCCATGTATACGGAGAGCAATGTGATCACTTGGAGTGTAAATGAGCAGACGATCAGGGATGGACAAAACCTCCCATGTCTGAACGGGTCTGAGTGAACCCCCCAGTCCCCAGTTTCATTAAGTCCTGCAATCCCTCTCCATTTCAGTAACATACATCCTTTCGTTATTCCTGTTAATGAAATTACAGGTTATATTATGTTATATTGCACCTGCCAAATTATTATCCATTGCCTTTAAATTTCTGTATCTATTTGCAGACTCTCCACCCTCTCTTGATAATTTAATCTCTTGCTTATCCCAGCGACATCACCAAACTCAGTGTCTGTATATCTATTCCATCCTCTTGATCATTGACATAGGTTGTAAACAGTTGAGGACCCAGCACTGGTCACTGTGTGACTCCACTGGTGACGTTCTGTCAAACTTATTTAGACTGATGTATCTGGAGTGCCTGCTTCCTGTTTGATACTCGGTCCTCCTCCTTTACTGTGTACAACAGTCGAAAGTCTGAATCTGAACGAGGAGCATTAGTAAGAAATCCAAACCCTCGAACTACTCCACCATTGAATACAATCATGGCTGATGTCATCGCAGCCGCTGTTCCACTTTCCTGCCATCTCTCCATCCTAAGACACCTAAATTGCAGGAATCAGTTGAGGGAACCATCTCAGAGCGCCTTCCAATGTAGCAATATCCTTTCTTCAGAGAGGAGACTAAATCTGTACACACTATTCCAATGTGATCTCATTAAGATCCTGCACAGAGGCAGCAAAAGGTTTACCAGCCTACTGTAAGGTTCCCACCCAGGTTAAAGCAGTCTCAGCTGTCTGGGGAAATACACAGCATTGTTTAAAATCATTGTCCTTCTCTGTTCCACGTGCATAACGAGAGATCTGGAGAAAATTTCAATGATGCCTGAGAAGAGAATAAAGAATGTGGCGAGATGACATCTAACATTAATTGTAATTAGAATCTGACCATAGGGGAGGTGCCAGACTACTGGAGAACAGCTAATACGATTCTACTTCACAGTAATCATGATTTGGAGATGCCATGTTGGAATGGGGTGACCAAAGTTAAAAATGACACAACACCGGGTTATATTCCAACAGGTTTAATTGGAAGCACACTAGCTTTCGGAGTACTGCTCCATCATCAGGTGGTTGTGGAGGGCACAATTGTAAAGCACATAATTTATTGCAAGAATTTACAGTATGATACAACTGAAATTACATATTGAAGAATACCTTGATTGTCTGTTGAGTCTTTCATCTGTTCGAATATCATGATAGTTTCATTTCTTTCTTGTGTAAATCGCAAAACCTTTTTTTCAAGTTGCATTTTCATGTTAACCGTAACAATTGTGAATTAGACAATACATTGAAGGTGTTAGCGCCCTGTGTTCTCTGTCTATGCCATGATGTTTAGATTGATTCTAATCTACAGTCAGATAACAGAGTTTTACATTAATTCATGCAGTTTTTGAGAAAACTACAATGTAACTCTGCAGGCACAAAGTTACCCCATTAAATATATGTGTGCATGTGGGTCTTTGTGTCTCTCTGTGTGTGTGCGTGATTGGGTTGGGGGTTGTGAATGTGAGAGAGAGTGTATATGTGTGTGTAGTGAGTTTAGAGTGCCTAAAGTCTGTGAAGTGTGCATATGTGAGTGTGAGAGTGTGTGTGTCTGTAAGGGTATGTGTGAGTGTCTGTGTGTGTATCTGTGTACATGTGTGTCCATGTGCATGGGTGTGTATCGGAGTGACTGTATGTGTGTGTGTTTGTATGTCAGTGTGAGTATATAGTGCAGTGGTGGTCACCTGTAATGTGACGTGAACCCAAGTTCCCGGTTGAGGCCCTCCCTGTGGGTACTGAACTTAGCTATCAGCCTCTGCTAAGTCACGTTTCGCTGCTGCCTGTCCCGAAGTCTGCCTTGGAGGATGGTCACCCGAAGATCAGAGGTCGAACGTCCTGGACCACAGAAGTGTTCTCCAAATGGGAGGGAACACTCCTGTCTGTTGATTGTTGTATGGTGCCCATTCATCTTTTGCCGTAGATTTTGCTCAGTTTCCCCAATATACCATGCCTCAGGGCATCATTGCCTGCAACGTATAAGCTAGGCAACGTTGGCTGAGTCACATGAAAACCTGCCACGTAAATTGTGGGAGTTGTCCCCACGAGTAATGGTGGTATCCATGTCCACACTCTGACATGTCTTGCAGTGCCTACCGTGACAGGGTTATATGGAGTTGTCCTGAAAGATGGGCAGCTTTCGATGAACAATGATCTGTTTGAGGTTTGATGATTGTCTAAAGGCAAGCAGTGGAGGTGTGGGGAAGGCCTTGGCGAGGTGTTCAACCTCATTGATAATGTGTTGCTGCTCACGATGAACATGACGTAGTTTTTCAGCTCCTAGGAAATAATGAGCAACGAAGTGCACCCTGTCGGTTCCAGCACGTGACTGTATCCTGCGGAGGTCATTACGGTCCCTTGCTGTGGCACGTCGGAACTGGCGGTCGATGAGTTGAGCATCATACCCCGATCTTGTGAGGGAATCCCTGAGTACTTCCAGGTGCCCGTCACATTCCTCCTCATCTGAGCAGATCCAATGTACGCATAGGGTTTTTCTGTAGGGAATGACTGTTTTAATATGTTTTGGGTGGAAGCTGGAGAAGTGTAGCATTGTGAGGTTGTCTGTGGGTTTGCCGTAGAGCGTGGTGCTGAGGTGCCCATCCTTGATGGAGATGCATGTGTCCAAGAATGAGACAGACAGTCAAGAGTAGTCCATGATGAGTCTGATGGTGGGATGAAACTTGTTGATGTCACTGTGTAGTTTTATCAGTAACTCCTCGCCATGGGTCCCGAGGAAGAAAATGTTGTCAATGTACATGGCGCATAATATTGGTCGGACATCCTGCATAGAGAAGAAGTCTTGTTCGAACATGTGCATGAAGATGTTGGCATATTGGGGTGCCGATTTAGTCCCCATGGCTCTTCCATATGTGTGGATGAAGAACTGGTTGTCAAAGGTGAAGACATTGTGACCGAGGTTAAAGCAGATGAGTTGTTGGATGGTGTTTGGAGATTGACAGTTGTTGGTGTTGAGTACTGAGGCTGTTGCCGCGATGCCATCATTGTGGGGGATGCTAGTGTAGAGTGCTGAAACATCCATTGTGACAAGTAATGTTCCTGGTTCGACTGGTCCGTGGGTACCGAGTTTCTGTAAGAAATCCATAGTGTCGTGAAAAAACTGGGTATCTTCTGTAAAATAGGTTTCAGGGTGCCTTCAACATAGCTGGATAGATTCTCACACAGGGTCCCATTGCCCGATACAATGGGACGTCCAGGTGTATTGGCCTTGTGTACCTTTGGAAGGCAGTAGAAGTCGCCTACGTGGGAAGTACATGTGCTGAGGGCGCATAGGGAATTCTGAAGCACTGGATCGAAAGTCATGATCAAAGTCATGTGTTTAATTCACGGGTGTGTTCTTTGGCCGGATCAGCTGATAGTTGCCTGTAATGTTCCCGGTTGTTCAGATTGTTGGTACACTTCGTTGCAGTAACCTGTTCTATTCTGAATGACTATTCCTGACTCAGGCAACGTCGTCGATCTTACACATTGCAGGCAATGATGCCCTGAGGCATGGTACATTGGGAAACCGAGCAAAGGCTATGGCAAGGTATGAATGGACATCCCACAACAATTAACAGACAGGAATGTACCCTCCCAGTTGAAGGAAATGAGAGGGGCACCATGGGGTGGGGTAGGTTGTTAATGAATTGAGTCCGATATGATATCACCAGGAAACTATCTCAGTGCCGTACAGACAATCCCTCTGTCATACTCAGTGAAAACATCACTGTGACAAATCATTGTTAGATTCAACCCAATGAGTCGAAGTCTGCGCTAACCCTACTTCCAGTTAAAAAGCTGCAGAACAAATGCTGATCCAATACTCTCCAACACCTAAACTGGCACCAATATCCCATTCACCCATCATTCCTGGAAACACTGGCTCATGTTGCAGGATCCTGTCGAAATGTCTTCATTTCAGCATTCTGGAACCTGTGATCACCTCCTTCTCTGACATTGTTTCACAGTCTCCCCCTGTCTGTTTATTCCCCAACTCCCTCCCATTTGTTGCTAATTAAACTGATTCCCCCGCCATCTCTCTCTGGCAGTGATTTTTGCACCCACAGCACCCCGTGTCATGGCACAATGGGGTAAATGGATGGGAGTTGCACCTCCTGTCACTTCCAGCATGGGCTGCAAGTTTCCACACGCTAGGCAGGGATCTAACGCAGTGTTCTGAGAAATGTACTGGGGTGATGGACACAGTTCCACACCCTGGTCATATTTCTCATCTGGGTTTATAGATCAATGCACTACTGTGGTCTGCATACCTTTCCACCCTGGGTAAATTCTGGTTGTATTGCACAGTACACCAGTCCAATCTGCACAGTGCTCCCTGCTGAACACATATCTCATCTGGGTTTATCGATCAATGCACTGCTATAGTGTGCCCAGTGTTCCGCTCTGGATTCATTGTAGGGTGGTGTTCAGCAGTCTGCAGTGTGTGCAGTGTTCCCTGGTGAACAGATATCTCCTCTGGGTTTATGGTCTCTGGTCTGGGTCTGTGAGGTGAATTGAGAATTTGATATAACTAATCATTTCAGTTAATATGTCAATGCCTTCATATTTGTTCTCATTCATGTGATTGGACCCTCCAAATTCTGACTCCTACAGCCTGTCCCCTTCTTCAGTCTACCTGCATAGTTCGGCAACTTGTTATACCATGAGTAATTGTCTTGTTTCAATGTGAATAACTGGCATGTCTATTTCACTGACCATGGCCTTGCTCCCCCGGAGCATCGGGATTCACTGCGATAAACCTCAGTAAGGTCGCTCCTCAAAACCAATGCTCCAGGAAACATAGCCCCAGCCCCTTCATGCTCTCCGTGCAGCTCCATATCACTCGCCCCACCACCCTACTCAACATTGTCAATATACTTGGAAATCTTTTCTGCACGTTTTCAAGATTAACAACATCTTTCCTACAGCAGTGAGAACAGAATTAAAGTCAATATTACAGAAGTGGCTGAAACTCACGTGTAGGTGAAAGTGAGTGTTTTAGATGCGGGTGATTAGCGTCGAAAGTGTGGTGCTGGAAAAGCACAGCAGGTCAGGCAACATCCGAGGATCAGAAGGACCGATGTTTCGGACAAAAGCACAATTCTTGATGAAGGACTTTTGCCCAAAACGTCGAATTCTCCTGCTCCTCGGATGCTGCATGACCCACAGTGATTTTCCAGCACCACACTCTGAACCCAGTGTATATCCCAGATGGCCTCCTTCTTCAAAGACAGCAATTTCCTCCCCACATGGTCGACGATGCCATCCAGAGCATTTCATCCACTTCCCGAACCTTCGTCTTCGAATTCCACCCCTCCACACTCAAAAGGAAAACAACACCCTGTTCCTCGCCTGCCATACCACCAAACCTCCAAATACAACGCATTATTCTCCCCTATTTGTGCCACCTACAAACAGACCCCACCACCAGGGATGCATTTCCCTCCCCACCCTGACGTGGGTTGCATAAAGAACCTTCCCGACATGAATGCCGTGCCAAGTCCACGCCACCCACCAACGTGACCTCCACTTCTGGCCCCTTCCCCTGCCACCGCAAGAATTAGAAAATCCACACCCTCACCTCTCCCTCACCTCCATCCAAGGCCCCGAAGGATCCTTTCACAACCTTCAGAGTTTTAACTGCACTTCCGTCTGCAGTATCCGCTGCTCCTGATGTATCCTCTACGTTGGGGAGACAGGATGCCAATGTGCGGAATACTTCAGAGAACATCTCTGGGACACCCACACCAACGAATCCCACCACCCCATGGCTAAACACTTTAACTTCCCCTCCCACTCCACCATGGACCTGCAGGTCCTGGGACTCCTCCACCGCCAAACCTTAAGCACCTGACGCTTGGAGGAGAAAAGACTCATCTCTTAACTCGGGACCCTGCAACCAGATGGGAACAATGTGGATTTCAACAGTTTTCTCATGTCCTGTCCCTCCAACTTATCCCAGTTCCAACCTTGCAACTCAGCACCGCCCCATGACCTAGCCTACCTGTCCATCTTCCTTCCCATCTATCCACTCCACCCTCCTCTCCGACATATCACCTCCAACCCAACTTCATCTACCTATCACATTACCGTCTACCTTCCCCAATCCCATCCCCTTCCCATTGATCTCTCAGCCCCCTTGGGCCACAAGCCTCTTTCCTGATGCAGCGCTTATACAACAAGTGTCAATGCTCCTCTGATCCTGGCTGACCTGCTGTGTTTTCCCAGCATCACATTCTCGACTCTGATCTCCAGCATCTGAAATCCTCACTTTCTCCCTTAAGTTAATATATCCAGAAATTTCCACACCTAACATTTTATGCAGCTGGTTTGGTATTTTATCCCTGTCTCCTTCAGTGCTCTGGCAATACTCCCACATATAAGGAAAAAGTAAAAACGAAATTGAAAGATTTATAGTCAATCGGTCAGTAACCCTCATCCATTCCATCGAGACTGAGTAAATATTCCCTTTTATTATGATATGAAATGATATGTAAGGAAGGGGTTAACTGAGCCTGTTTGTTCGTTGACTGTGATTAATGTCAGTCTCCATGGATTCTAATTATCCCAGTGGAGAGTACCCATCTTTTAATGATAAATGGGCACCGTTCAATGTGTTTTACCAAAGTATGAGCAGGAGCATCACCAGCAGCAGTAACAGGGATCAGCAGCTCCAGATAGAGAAGGGGAGAAGAGATCATAAGCGGAGAATATTACACTGGAATGTTCCAACAATGGATTAGAATCTGAAAACTTTGGCCTGGAATACTCCAACAATGGATCAGAATCTGAGAATATTAGACTGGAATGTTCCAACAATTGATCAGAATCTGGGAATATTTGACTGGAATGTTCCAATAATCGATCAGAATCTGGGAACGTTAGACTGGAATGTTCCAGCAATGGACAGGGATTTATCTGATTTTGTTTGGTCTCTTTCTACATATTATGATTAGTTTTCATTATCATCGCGGATCTACTATGCTCTTCTCATTATTCAATATTTTTATTATCCTCTCCTGTCCATCTTTGGTGTCCCTGGTAAGTCTCACCATCCAGCTATGTTTTTCTATAAACCAGTTATGATTGCATTACTGTTCTCTCATATCGTCTTCACTTCTTGCCACTATTATTGATCATGTTGAAACTCTAAATCCAGGTATTCACTCTGCAGACCACGACTAACTGCATCAGGGAACGTGTTCATCTCCTTGATTCTGGCAGTGTTACACATGGGTCTATGTGTTGACCTACTCAATTCCAGACCTGAACCATGTCTCTCTGCCTTTGTTATTTAAATATTGGGAGTGTGGAGGCCATTGTTCCCTATTATGTTCACAAACTCCATTTCCATTCTGGGACTCCATCCCATCCCTGGCCAATATCTTTTTTTATTCATTTCTGGGACTTGGGCATTGCTAATTGGCCAGCATTAAAAGCCCATTCCTAGTTGCCCATGAGAAGGTGGTGGTGAGCTGCCTTCTTGAATTGCTGCAATCTACTTGCTGTGGGTTGACCCAGAATGCCGTTATGGAAGGAATTCCAAGATTCTGAAATAACGACTGTGAAGGAACACCGGTTTATTTCCAAGTCTGTGCGTTGACTGGCTTGGAGAGGAACTTGCAGGTGGTGTTTGACACAGACGAATCACAACTTTGGTGATTGCTTTGGCCATGAGCTGATTTCTGACATCATGCCCTGACCATTATTAACTTTAACTACTCACTGCTCCAGAATGTACTTCACTGGCTGAACCCATCTGTTGTTTGAACCTTGAACTGTGAAATACAGACTTAATGATGACAACAACCTGCTGCTGACACTCTCGGGTTGAAACCTGCAGAAAAAAAATCTGTTTCGAAATCAGACCAAAATCCCATCCATCTGACATTGCTGTGCACGCTGCTCTATATCGCTATTGTGTGTGGCAATGCCATTATTTTAATATTTTTATGCACTTTAACTCATCTGTCCATGAAACCTCCCTCAGTCTCTCTGTCGATTATCCAAATCCCTGAGAGTTGTTCATATTTGGTCCAATACAGAAAGAAACCTTCCCCTGCTGTGTGTATTTGATGTGTGTATCGTTCCCATATTATAGTAAAGTTTAGCAATACTCCCCATTTTGGGCAGATAATCCAGTGTACTGAGCAATACACTAGCATGGCCTGCACTGCTCTCCATGTTGGTCTTCTCCCAGTTTAAGTTGTTTGAAGTATTCTGTGAAACCAATTCAAAATTTGATGAAACAACCCATTTCAGCTGATCTGACAATACCTTTATTCAATGTTCTCATTCTTGTAATTTTGCTCTCCAAGGGGTCAATCCTCCAGTTAATCCCACTACCCAGTCTTTTTCTATATATTTCTACAACATGCTCCCAGTTAATTAACTGTCTGTGACTGACTTTAATGTGAATCTCTCTGTCCCTCTGTATCTTTCCCTGGCCTTGGCTTTTGGCTCCCCAGTGGATCGAGTGCTGGCAATGTGAAGCTCAGAAACAGTGAAATGGTGCATCTTGTGCTGTCGTTCACTTCCCGATGTGTCCCATGTGGGGTTCAATGGACGGGGTGGGTGAGTG